>NW_006408532.1:24150546-24167420 GCF_000296735.1 Chrysochloris asiatica | reverse complement strand
GTATAACCCTGCAGATTCCATTCTAACTTCTAAATTCTCTCTATATAACTTTGAAGTTCCCCATATATAGTGATAACTTTACAAAGATGAGAGAGAGCTCACTATCACCACCAAATATGATAAAACAATAACACTTAGAGCTAAAGAACACAGCCTGACATTATGCTTTCCAATCATGGAAACATTGCCTTAATGTTTGCATTAAACATTGCCAAGAAATATTTCTTCTGAAATGTTTAACTGAAACCTCTCCAAGCCCTTAAACTTCCAGTTTACAGGGAATATAAAAGCTAGAGTAACACCAAGAGGAAGAAATCAGACAAAATGTATATTTCATAAACAGAAAGCAAGAAAAAGATACTAAAGCAATATAACAATGAAATGCATTTTATACCCCTTGTTTTAAAATTGGTTCATTTTGGAATAAATGGGGAAATTTTAATTTGGACTGAGTCTTATACGCTCCTAGAGAGATATTGTTAATTTTCTCAGGAGTGTTAATGGTATGTGATTATTATATAAGAATCATCATTATCTTAGATGAATGCAGAAATATTTGGGGTATTAGTCAAAAATTCATGACAGATAAATAGGTATATTTGTAGATCGGGCAACCATGGGGAAATATGTTAACATCGAAGTAGAGGGCATATAGTAGGGAGTCTTTGGGTGGTGTAAACTAAACTCTCATCTGTTAACCTAAGGTTGGATTTCTAGTCCATTCAGATATTCCTCAAATGCAAAGTCTGGCAATCTATTTCTGAAAAATCATTAATTGAAAACCCTATAGGGTACAGCTCTACTCTGACACACATGGGGCTGCTATGAGTTGGAATTGACTTAATAGTAACTGGTAGAAGCAGGAATATGGGCATAGAATTTTGATGATGGATCTATGGTTGTTTATGTACTATTCTGTTATTACTTTCATCTTTTCTGTATGTTTACCATTCTACATAATATACAGTTGAGAAAGTAAAATGTGACATTTGGAGAATCGGTACAAAAGTCATCTACACTGAAACTCAATGTCAGGGAATTGGCTTACATAAGCCTTGGAGTCCTGGTGTGGCACTGTGGGCTAATGCGTCAGACTGCAAAGTCGTTTGAACTGCAACGTCAGTGGTTCAAGCTCACCAGCTTCTCCTTGGAAACCCTATACAGGGTTGCTATAGGGAATAGATTCAATGGCACTTAACAACAATAAGCCTTAAAAAGGAGGCTTGATTTGCTAGTGATGGATCTTCTTCCCTCACAGAGAGATAGGATTCGGTGACTAAATTTTAATTTCAGACCCCCAGGCTAAAGCACTGGACTGCAAGGTTGGTTTGAACCACAAGGATGGTGGTTCAAACTTACCAGTCGCTCCTTGGAGACCCTATATAAGGTTACTATGAGTAGGAACCGACTAGATGACACTTAACAACAACAAGCTCAAGTTTCAAAAAGGAACCTTTTAGCCTTTGTTCATTGTAAATCAATCAGCTCTCCAGAGGTGAGAAGGCCTACTTCCTTCTGTATTCTCCCTTGCTGCCTGCCCCATTGTTTATGCTGAGGTTAAGAATGAGACAATTTATAAAACCCAGAGACGTTTTTAAAGATTATGGTATGGTTACTCAGTTGGTAGTGATTAATAGAGCATTGATACAATTATGATCTGTAAAAATTTTGAAGATGATTAATACTTTTCCAGTTATAGAATGAAGTTGTATGAATAGTGGTTAAGAATAGACTCTAGAGGTAGACTGCCTGGGTTCAATACTGGACTCTACCACTTAATTACTGTGTGAAATTGGAATTGTCTATACTGGTGTGGTGCTGTGGACTAATACACCAGACTGCAAAGCCGTTTGAACTGCAAGTTTAAACTCACCAGCTGCTCCTTGGAAACCCCATACAGGGTTGCTATGGGTTGGAACTGACTCGATGGCACTTAACAACAACAAATACTGGTGTGGTTCTATAGGATCAGCACTGGACTGCTATCCACGAGGTTGGTGGTTCAAACCCACCAACCAGTCCTTAGAAATCATATACAGTGTCATTATGAGTTGGAACCAACTCAAAAACACTTAGCAACAACACCAAGTGAAGATAATGATATTACCAACCCAAAGAATTGTGTGAGAATGAAGACTGATGAATAGTGCATGTGACATTATTAACATAATCCCTTGCCAAGGTTAAGTGCAGAAATTTTAATAACTATTAGTATAGCAAAATTTCACCCAAACAATACAACTATTCTAGTTAATGAAGAGGGAGTGACCATATATCAACACACTGAAAGGTAGAGTCATAGACAGGAAAGTAAATTTTGTTTGTTTTGTTTTGTTTTTTTTTAGTAGCTGAACACAAGTTTATCTGTGAATGTAACTATCTTCCATGAGCGTCTTGAAATTTTTTTCAGCATAGACTGGACACTACCTCTCTATTTGCAGCATCCTGTCTTAGTTTCTTAGAGCTACTCTATCAGAAATATCCCAAGTGGGTGACTAACAAACAGAAACTCATTTTTTTACAGTTTAGGAGTCAAGAAGTCTGAATTCAGGGTGGGGTGGGCATGTGACCTAAGCCTAGCCTCTAGAAAGATTGACTCTCCCTGGACATAGGAATGGTTGAGGGATGGGTATGTGATCTGTCTATTATAGGCTGTTGCTATGGTTTGTATTGTGCACCCCCAAATGTATTACAAATCCTATCCCTTACATTCATAGGATAAGCATAACTGCAAACCACAAGGTTAGCAGTTTGAGCCCACCAGCCGCCCTGTGAGAGAAAGATGAGAGATGCTCTGCTCCCTCAAAGATTTAAAAGAAGTCTTGGGAACTCTATACAGGGCCGCTATGAGTCAGAACCGACCTCATGGCACTTAACAACAACAAAAAAAACCTTACAGATGCATTCTCGTTTTGGAACAGGTTTTCTTTGCTATGTTAATGAGGTCATATCAGCGTAGGGTGCATTTTAGGCCAATCATCTTTGAGATTTAAAAAGAACAGATAAGCTTGTCCAATATGGCAGCACCCAGTGGCGGTGTGAACTGTGAGAAGTTCACCAGGAATTACTCAAGGTGATGAGGATGCTTGATGACAGAATAGTTTATGAGTTAAACACTACAGTTCCAACAGCTTCCTTTGCAGGAAAAATTGATGCCACCCAAACCTGTAAACAACTTTATGAGTCTTTGATGGCAGCTCATGCTAGTAGGGACAGAGTCATAAAATAATTGTATAGCCCAGACCTCAACAGTAGTAAGAAACCTCAGAGAAGAGAGAGAAAAGAATTTGGATAACTTAATGTTATTAAAGCAACTTAGAAAAGACCAGACAAAGTTGAAATGGATGCAGTCAGAACTGAATATTGAAGAAGTAGTAAATTACCGGAGTTGGAAGGTGTTTAATGAACGCTGCCAAATTCACTTCAAGCCTCCAAAGAATGAATAGAGAGAGAGATACTGTTTTTTAAAGGACCAGGTCATCTCATAAAAGCTAAGCACAACAGACATCTGCAGGGTGGGCCACCTAAGATGATTTCTGAACCAACAGTCCAAGACCTTGTGTTGATTTCAGCCCTACTTAGCCAAGACCTCAAATATAAATAATTCTGATAATTATGGAGATATCAATTGCTATTTTATACTGATTCTGTAAAAAAAAAGTTTTATAACTATTAAAATAATTTTCTGATTCAAAAAAAAAAAAGAGCAGTTAAGTCACAGAGAAGCATGCAGACCAGAGTAGAAGGAAGATACATGCTACAGGAAGATAATTAAGGTGCCAAGGAATAGAAGTTGAAAAGAGACAGAGACCTTTCCTAGAGATGACACAAGAAAAAACCCTTCCCCTAGAGCCAGCACCATGCTTTAATATTTTTAGACTCCAGAATTGTGAGAAAACAAACTTCAGTTGATTAAAGTCACCACTTGTAATATTTCTGCATAGCAGCACAGATAACTAAGACAGCTATAGTGAGGTCATGACCCAACATCCAGCTTAGAAGGTGTTGGTGCCAGAATTGAGGGGGGGTCCTGTACATATGTACACAGTCTTTAATGTCCCCTTTCCCAAATCCTTATTGGGACTCTGAAAGATGTTCAAAGTCCTTCGCCTATCTCTGCTGGAAAGAGAGCTTTCAGTTCACCTTCACATACATCAACTTTCTGTTCTTCTATGATATATCCAACTTGGAGAGTCGTGGGTTCAGGAGTCAGAGAAATAACTTGGAGTCTCATCTACCATGACTGCAATGCAGGGTTAATCTGCAACAGAGAGTTACAGATGAGACAAAATATGGTATTCTTCATATATTTCTATCCATCTACTCCAAGTATTCTCAGAGTCTTGAGTCATTCTATTGCTTTGCCCAAGACCACTAATGTAAAGCCTTTCTTAAGCATTGCCTCATGCTATTAAAGCTCAGAATTGGTCCCCAAATAATACCTATCTTCTCAGATCCTGGAGCTAAATTCTTTATCTTTGAATAGTTCTTTAACACAGTCGATGATAGTGGATGTCTTTCCTGCCCCTAGAGAGCCATAGAGAAGCAGATGTGACAGTAAGTCTTCATTGGAAATGTTTCAAATGATACTCAGGTTGTCCTGATGAGAAATTTGGCTGGTATTTTTCAATTCAGACCAGATTCACACTTTTGGCCACCACGAGGGTGACCAGTTCTAAATGGCTCCGAGAGGATTGTTGTGCCCCCAGCATGTTTGCAGAGCTAGTAATGGAAATCTGACTCAAGTCTTCACCTTTGTGTTTGGTATGCTTTTAGGTACATATATATTTTTTATATCATAAGTAGTTCACACTTATTGTAGAAAAATGAAGTAATATTGATAAGCAAATAAACAAAAACAAACTTTTCTTGAAAAGCCGTTGTAAACATATTGGTATCTATCCTTCCAAAGTTTTCCAAATAAAATATAGATAATACTCTAATATTGTCTTCTTATCTACTTTTTATACCACCATATTACATGCGCCTGTAAAAAAGGAATATGCATATTAATTTCAATGCCTCTGGACTATTCCTTTGAGTTATAATTAATCACTAATAGCTAAAACTTATTGAGGAGAACCTGGTGTCTTTGTGTAGGATAAGCATGGGACTGCGAACCACAAGACAGAGGGTAACTTGAGAAGACAAATAAAAACCATGGAAGAATGATGATTAAAAAGCTTCAGATCCGGGAGCCATCAAGGCAAGTGGTTGGATCCCCTAAGAGCAAACTCCTTCCAATACTAAGACTCAAGGGGAATACATGAGCAGGCATGTGGTCTGGCTGGTGACCACATGGGTCACCGATAAGGGGAAGTTGTTGGTGTTGTTGTTATGTGCCGTGGAGTCGGTTCCAACTCACAGCGACCCTGTACAGGGTTTCCGAGGCTGTAAATCTTTACGGGAGCAGAAAGCCTCATCTTTCTTCAGCGGAACAGCTGGTAGTTTCGAACTGCTGACCCTGAGGTTAGCAGCCCTATTCGTAACCACTACATTACGATAAGGGAAAGAGGGGGAAAAAACAGCAATGAAATTGGGAGCTAAGTCCGACCACATTCAATAGACTACTGTGAACCCGGGTGGAGACCTGGATGGCCAGCGGTTGAGCAAGACCTGGAAACTCCTGGGCCCAGAGGCAATGACATGGCCACAGAGGACTAGAGCGGAGAGTGAAGTGTCCAGCTCATATGAAGTGAGGGGAGGTGCACAAGAACATCCATACTTGCAGATAGTACCCACTTGACCTGGCTTAGATGGCTGGATGATCAGAACTCTACTAGAAGAAGAAACAAGCAGGAAGGAAAAAAAAAAGAGTAACCCGCTACAACTTGATGAACTTTACCTACACTTATGGATGTAGTAGCTCAAAAAAGGAAACAAATCTTTACAGCGAGGATCACTCCCAACCCCTCAGTACACAGGGTTGACAGGGATGGACAACTTAGACATTGGATACCCAAAATGGGGGGTGGAGGAGGCTATAATGGCAAGAAGTGAGTGGCTTACAAGATTTCGAGAGGGAGCCTAGTTCCAGACAGTGCCGGGGAAGGTAGAATCTCCACTGAATGATTTCCAATCTGTTCGGACAGAGCTGGCGAAAGGAATTGGGGATAAGACTCTTGTGGTACAGTAGTGAATAATTGCTATCAGGACTGACTGTGAGGGTAGGAAATATAGAGGTAGATGTTTTTTGACAAAAGGAGGAGAGTGATTGATTTTGCAGCCCAGGAGCAGAGGTCCCTGGGACCATCAAGTGAGAAGAGCGTTGAACGGGACCCTACCCAGAGATGCAGTGACACCAGGGATGGAGACATAGATGATGACGTGGACAGATGGAGTGGCTGGGGACACTGGACTCAGGGAGGGAGAGGAGCTGTGTGCTGATAGCCAGGGGGCGGGCCTGTGGAGTGGACCCTTTGGTTGTTTGATGATGCATGGAGGGGATTGTAATCATTGCAATGAAACAAAATATGATAGCATGAATGTAAAACTGATGTTTTCCCATGTAAACCCTCATAATTCACAATAAAAACTTAAAAAAAAAAAAAAAAAAAGCAAGAATGCAAGAACTTCAGAAGGACTGGCATGCCAAATCAAAGTACTTTGAAAGAGGGAAATGCCATTACCTAGATTATCAACTTGACATTAGTTTGTTCATAATGGCAAAAGAGTTGTCTCATATGATTATGATATTCACATAGATTACACATCAATATAACAAAATACTGGGGGTGGGGATTGTGTTTGCTAGAGATCCTAGGTTCATGGAAAATATTTAAGGTTTCATATTATTTTGGATACTAATAAGAATCATTTTTGTTTACCTCACAAAGTGCTTTTTTTTTTTCTGAATGTGGTATATGCAATGTTTGGTCATACTGGACTCAGGATGAAGTGTCCAGTTTTCTTTTACAATAGTCTGTTTTTTTCTTTCTCAGGCCATACTCCTTCAATGTGTTTTCGTAGGCCAAACACATCCCAAATGTGTTTTGGTATTCCTAAGGAGTGTTTTACCTCCTTTCTCATTCTAGCTTACTTTAATGATTTATTCTATTGCTACAACAGGCATGGCATGTGATGATAGCTGCCAAGGATGGTATGGTCATTGTTCTCCAAGGTGGCTGAGACTAATGCTAGTGTAGTCTAACGCCTATACTTCACATTGGTAATGTATAAGCCTAATGGTACTGGTACCACGTCACCTTGACATATAAGCTGCTGGTATCAGTGCTGTTAATATTCTTGGCTTTTGAACTCCTATGAAAATCATCAAAGAGAGATTAAACTCTTTTTTTGAAAAAAAGCTTCAGAAACCCTATACAGGGTCACTATGAGTCAGAATCAACTTGAAGGCACTTAATAACAACAACAAACAACAAAATTTATTGGAGTTGTGGTCAAGTAGTGTCTGGTCCACCAATAGATGGCTGTCCAATCTAAAGGAGGAGATTACTGTGCATTTAATGACAACAAGTTGTCCTGTCTAGCTCATTAGAAATAATACATAAGCATGACACCAGAGCATAGCTTAAATTTAAAAATGCTGATAATAAAAACTTCTCAAGTCTGAATGTTTTCAATTCCCACGGATAAATTAAAAAAGAAAAAAAATAAGAAGAAAGAAAGAAAGGAGTGCTATCTATGCTCCTCTGTGGCCAAAGAGAAATATAAGTAACATCAAGTAGTCAAAGTTCTTCCCCTTCAGGAAAGTCTAAATAGCTCATCTCTATTCTTTGTACTCTGTTTTCCAAATCCAAATTATTATTCAAACACTAAGCTTTCCATGAGTCCTATTTCCCCATAGTTTAAAAGGACGTTTACAAACATCATTGCCCTTCCAAATTATTACTGCTCTCCATAATTTTTGACATTTTCGAAAGTGAAAGACAGCATCAATTGGTTCAATCTCTTTGTCAAGAAAATTTGTAGTACACATCAAAAAGCCTGAACAAAACATTTGTATCTTTTGACTCAATTATCCCACTAGGGGGATTCTATCCCTAGGAAATAATAAAAGCAGACAGATTTGAAAAAATGCTTACTCTCTGCCATGCAACTTCCTAAGTGGTTTATATATAGATGTATAAATATAGAGATGCAAATAAGGCCAAGTACACATGATGTTCTGATACATGTAAGGTTCATAAGAGAAAACAATTGGAAGAAAGAATCTAAATAGCCAACAATGTGGTATTCATTATAGTTGTTGTTAGTGTTGTCCAGTCAGTTCTGACTCGACTCTATGTGCCCAGTTTTGCGCTATCATCACAATTGTTACAAAGTCCCTCCTCCATTCCTCATTGACTGAGTACTATGGAGCGAACAATCTTCCTGGATGCTACCTATTTCCTTTTGCTGGTTGCATTCTTATTTTTAAAATGTCTACCTCTTAAACAGATTCCCTTCCCCCTCCCCAATTCATCCCACTCATATACCCCAGATGCATGAGCTCCTGTTACTATACAAGCCAACAATCTCAACTAGCAACTTCCTGGGCCCTCTTATTCCTGAAGCTGGACCATCCTGAGAGTTAGTTCTCACAGGGGCACTGTTCTGCTTATTACAGTGACCATGAAGATTATGTAGTAGTAGCCAAAAATGTGCTTATTGTGTCATTTTCAAAGGATGAATATATTTTATTATTGTTATTATTACTGTATATTTTATTATTATTATTGTATAGTGATAGCTAGATCAATGAATAATATTATGAAAAACAGAGAAAAGACTGAAGTTGTTAAAAACTTCATTTTGCTTGGATCCACAATTACCATTAATGTAAGTAGCAGTCAAAAAATCAAACGACATATTGCATTAGGCAAATCTGCTATACAAAACCTTCTTAAAGTGCTCAAGAACAAAGATGTCAATTTGAGAACTAAAGTGTGCCTGACCCAAGCTATGGTATTTTCAATTGTCTCATATGAATGTGAACACTGGACAGTGAATAAGGGAAACCAGAGAAGAATCGATTCATTTGAATTATGTTGTTGGCAAATAATATTAACATTACTAATGGACTGTCAGAAGAACAAACAAATCTATATTGGAAGAAGTACAGCTAGAATGCTCTTTAGAAGTTAGGATGGTGAGACTTAGTCTCTGGTACTAACAGCAACAGCAGCAAAGATAGCTATTTTTTATGAGCTAAGTACACAGTAAAAATAAATCTAGCAATACATATACCAAATGTTAAGAAAATTTTGTCTTAGATTAGGAGAGAATTTTCAAAATATAATGTGTTCAAATACTTTATCACTTATAGTACATGTCAAGCAAACTTCTCTGAGGCTCCACTGGCTTATCTTTAAAACAGAGGTTATAGCATCTCTCTGAAAGCGTTGATATAACAAAAAATTTTCATAATAAGATAAAGTGCTTAATACAGTTCTTGACACACACATATACACAAGGCCGTTGCCATTGGGAGTTGTGGTGTGGCGCTGTGGGTTAATGCACCAGATTGCAAAGCCGTTTTGAACTGTAAGGTCAGTGGTTCAAGCTCACTAGCTGCTCCTCGGAAACCCTGTACAGGGTCACTATGTGTTGGAACTGACTCAACAGCACTTCACAACAACAGCAGTAACATTGCCACTGAGTAGATTGTAACTCATAAGTAGCTACCCTAAAGTAGCACTTAAAAAATGTTAGTAGTAATTATTGTGATGGTAAATTTTCTTTTATCGTCCAGATTTGGAGATCTCATTGTCTTCTAAAGTATTATGTTTCTGATCACCAGAAAAACAAGAGTGTAATATTGAGGATTTACCTGGCACCCTTCTTCCAAATGGAACTTTGAAGACCAATGCTTACAGTAAGCCTGAGCTCTCTTGCTGATTTGCAGAATTGATATGTGCCCTGAAAAGCCCCTTCTGCATGACATATGAATGTGTTTTAAATTCAGAAAACAACCATGACTCCAGGCTTCAGGTACTTCTTAGGTCAACAGGCATTTTCAAAACTTCAGCTGCTTTAAAGCTGAGATCAGTTTTGAAAAGGCAGCGTGCATTTTATTCAACAATTGGGTGAATTTGAATTGTTTGTATTGCTGTAAAACCTGTTCCTAATAAAAATGTTCTTGGTGCTGATGGTGTCATGGAGTCTGTGTCAACTCACAGTGACCCTGTAGAGCAGGGATGGGGAACTCCCAACTGCTGATGGACAGTCAGGTGACTTCTACCTGTTGGCCATTGTAAATCCTGCTGCAGTGAACATTGGTGTACAGGTTTCTGCTTTGGGATATACAAATATACCTAGGATTGGGATTGCTGGGTCATATAGTAGTTAGTTCTATACACAAACATTGAAGAGCTGCCAAACGTTTTCTACAGTGGCTGTACCATTTTGTTCTGCCATTAGCCATAGTTTGAGGGTTCCAGTTTCACCACAAAGTTTTAAAAAGGTTTGAGTGGAAATGATATGATGCTGACAGAGGTTTTGCTGATGAATTCTACACAAATACAGAACATTGCTTCTTTTTGAAATACCTCAACCTGGTAGTACAGGTAGCAAAGCTGTTACCCCATGTAGGCCTGAAGGGAAAAAAGTGGTTACCAGAACTGAAATGAAGAGAGTTATATGGAGGGATCACTCTTTGAAAGTTCTTGGTACTTATGTAAGTAAACTATTAATTGACTATATCCTAAGTCACATTGGTCACTGAAAATTTTATAAACATCGTTCTTGGGAAAAACCATCACATTTGTACTTCTAGACTGGTTCAAACTCACCAGCCACTCCTCAGACCACAGGGCACAAAGCTTCCACCACTACCTGGTATCTTCTGTTTGCCCCGCTATACGCTCTCCATTCATTTTCCCCCTACTTCCTTCCCTGGGAGGCTCACCTGTGTAGATTACACAGACTCCCTTCCTTTTTGGTTTCCTGTTGGGTGTGGTCAGTGGAGAGAAGCCTGGGTAGGAAATCAGAGGGAGGAAGAAAATGGAGGTCAAGATGCATAATTCCTTAGTCCTCTCCCTGAATGGTGGTCTGAGTCTGGCTGTGCCCTTTATTGAAGGTCATTTTTCTTCCAAAGTTATCCCTCCATATAACTATCTTCAATTCAATTTAGTTCAATTTTCCCCCTTCAGGCCTATGTGGGGTAACAGCTTGGCTACTAGTAACACCAGGTTGATGTATTTTTCCTTAAACCCCACACAAATAGTCCCTTTATAAATAAACCTTCCTAATTACTCCAATTCAAATGTGTCCTCTCTTTACTATTGGATTTGCATAGTATACATAGATTTGCATTTTCATTAGACATCTAGGATATTTCTATGCATTTCCCAAGACGCAACACTCAACTTTCTTTTATATTATAAACTTTCTATGTATTTATTTTTATTTCCAAATGATAGACAATGCCTTCTCTTCTATCATCACCAAGCTAAGGTAGGCTAAGAGATGACATAAAGGGTGAGAAATAGAGTGTTCATGTGGTGCTATAAGATCAACACTGGATTGCAAACTACAATGTCAGTAGTTCAAACCCAGCAGCCTCTCCTTGGAAATCCTATACAGGGTCACTTAACAGCAACATCAGACATGGATGGTTGTTGTTGTTGTTAAATGCTGTTGAGTCATGGATTCACCTTTGGAAAGGTTTTAATAGTAAAAATAGGATGGAATTTAAGGATATGGACTATGCATTGCTTGCTGTTAAGTCCCGTTGAGTCTGTTCTGATTCATAGCCACCTTTTGTAGGGTTTCCAAGGAGCAGTTGGTGAGTTTGAACCACTGGTCTAGAGGTTCAAACCAACCTTGCAGTCCAGCATAACTAGTTAATAAAAATCAATTGTTTACATTTTGGTGAGACCTACTTTAATGTAGTTCCTAGAAAAATTTGGCTTCACTTTTCTTTCCATAAAATTTTAGGGGAACAGTATAGAATTAGCATTGGAATCATGGACTTTGGAGTCAGTCTTTCTAGTTAAATCCTTGTTATGCCACTTCCTGGCTATATCACATTGGTTAAGTTTTTTGGCACTGGGTAAGTTATTTAACCTATGTGTCAATTTTCTTGTCTATTAAATATAGATAATACTATTACCACAGTCCTGGTGTGGCACTGTAGGATCAGCCCTGGACTACTAACCACAGGTTGTCAGTTCAAACCCATCAGTTGCTCCTTAGGAACCCTTTGTAGTAGTGGTTGTGTGTCACTGAGTCGGTTCTGATTCATGGTAACCTTGTATAAAGTTTCTGAGGCTATAAATCTTTATGGAAGCAAAAAGCCTCATGGTTCTACCATGGAGTGACTGGTAGATTCGAACTGCTGACCTTGCAGTTAGCAGCCCAGGGTAGCTATGAGTCAGAATGGACCCCACTGCACTTTACAATAACAACAGTATCTATTTTCTAAGGGTGTTTTGACAATGAAAAGATCTGGTACATGGAAGTGCTTAGAATAGTATCCATCCCCTCATAAAGGGCCTGTATGTGTAAACTATTAGTATTTTCAGGTTTGGAACAAAATCTTAGATCTAAGTTCTCAAACAAGTAAAGGACTGGGTCCTAAGTAGAGCTAACTACAGGAAGTGCAAAGATTAACCTCAGGTATGTTCACTGATTTATTCATGTAACAAATATTTACCTCACCAGTGTAACAGATAACAAAAGACCCAGTAATTTAGCCAAGTTCATAAAATGGCTAGAACCAGAGCCAGAGCAAAACAGACAGATGACAATGTCCACAAAACAAAGCCATCGAGTCCCACTTGTTTGGTTGTTTTCCATCATGCCACCCGCGGTGTAGCCTCACTGTTAGAATCTCCACCTTGGATTTTAATCAGTTCCCTGGCTAGCATTCTTTGGAAAATCCACCGCATCAGATGTGGAGCTTAGACACTACATTTGGTGCTTAGATCTTAGTTTTTGGCTGATATGCAAAAATGAAAAAGAGCAAGAAATTCCCTCGTGTCTCCACAGCTGTGCATGTGAAAGAGCACAAATCTCTCCAACTAAGAAAGAAAGAAAAAAAATCGAAGCAATTTATGCTCTAAGATTTCCCTCCGGATCGGCACTTTCTGAGTCTCAGATGGTATGATTTTGTGTGTGTGTGTGCGCTAATTTCATCCTCCTTGGTCAAACCATCTCCTCTAGGGAGCCCCAAAGTCCTCCTGATTGGGGAATTGTCTCTGCCACCCTGGAGGCCGATATCTCACTTTTAAGTCTGAAGACAGCTGTAAGCCCTTTATGTTCATAAATGAAATTAACTCACAGAATTCTGTAGGGTGGATTTGATGCTGCTGCCCAAAGGTTCCCCAAGTGCAGAAATAATGCTTGAGTTGAAAAACAGCAAATCGAAATGCTCCATCCAGGATAGATGATCCCCTTGACAGTAAAAAAAAAAAAAAAAAGACTACATAAGATTCAATTAAATAAATAAATAAAATTCATTGATACCTATGGGTCAACATAGTACATAACTGAAGTAAATGTCCAGATAATTTGCACTTAAAACAATACATGAGAGGGTTAAACTCTTTTTACCTTTGGATTTTCTAGATTTTAAATCTGAAGCCAATGATATTAATAGAGAATGTCTCGGCTTGAGGGATGGATGTTGGTATATTTTTTGTGGTCCTGGCTGGAAGTCAAAAGTCTGGTGTCTGTTCTCAATTGTCTGCTTGGTTTGGGACCTTCTCAGATTTTCTGTCATTTGGATATAATGTGAAATCTATGTATGCTTTGCTTTAAACACACACATACTAATTTCTTTACATAGTGGTGAGCCTGGGATTATTTAAAATTCAATTTGAATTATAAAACTGTGATTTGTATTTCAGGAGCACAACTATTGAGACAAGTGAAGTGCACCTTCCCATGTTATTACTGAAAAGGACTTTTAAGATGGTTTGAGGAAAAACAAAACAAAACACTATTTGAAATTCAAAACATTTCCCCAAGATGCTTAGTAAAGAAAACAGTGGAAATAGTGGGTTTAGGTTAGCTTTGAGATGAGCTCATCCATATTATTTGAGCACATGTCCTAAAGCCTCTAGAAAACAAAACAGCTTCTAGTAGCTCTGGTAGCATAGGAGCTGCGAACCACAAGGTCAGCAGTTCGAAAATACCAGCTGTTCCGTGGGAGAAAGATGAGGCTTTCTGCTCCTGTAAAGATTTTGCTAAAGGTAATACAAAAACGACTACAATCATACATTGACAGAGAACTTCCAGAGGTTCAAGCTGGATTCAGAAGAGGCCGTGGAACGAGAGATACCATTGCTCATATCCGATGGATCATGGCTGCAAGCAAAGAATATCAGAAAGATGTTTACCTGTGCTTTATTGACTATGCAAAGGCTTTCGATTGTGTGGATCATGACAAGCTATGGACAACATTGAGAAGTATGAGTATTCCAGAACACTTAATTGTACTTCTGAGAAATCTGTACCTGGACCAAGAAGCAATTGTTCGAACAGAGGATGGGAACACTGAATGTTTTAAAATTGGGAAAGTTGTGCTACAAGGTTGTGTTCTTTCACCATACTTATTCAACCTGTATGCTGAGCAAATAATATAAGAAGCTGGGTTCTATGAAGAAGAACGTGGCATCAGGATTGGAGGAAGACTCATTAACAACCTGCGATAATGCAGATGATACAACCTTGATTGCTGAAAGTGAAGAGGATTTTAAACATTTACTGATGAAGATCAAAGAACACAGCTTTCGGTATGGATTGCATCTCAATGTCAAGAAAACAAAAATCCTCACCACTGAACCAATAAACAACATTCTTGTCAATGGAGAAAAGATTGAAGTTGCCAAGGACTTCATTCTCCTTGGATCAACTATCAACACTCGCGGAAGCAGCAGTCAAGAGATCAGATGACGTATTGCATTAGGCAAATCTGCTGCACAGGAACTTTTTAAAGTGTTGAAGAGCAGAGATGTCAGCTTGAGGACTAAGGTGCGCCTGACCCAATCCATGGTATTTTCAATAGCCTCATATGGATGTGAAAGCTGGACAGTGAATAAGGAAGATCATAGAAGAATTGATACCTTTGGATTGTGGTGTTGGAGGATAATACTGAAAGTGCCATGGACTGCCAAAAGAACCAATAGATCTGTTTTGGAAGAAGTGCAGCCCGAGGGCTCCTTGGAGACCAAGATGGCTAAACTTCGTCTCTCATACTTTGGACATATTGTCCGGAGGGAACAGTTGCTGGAGAAGGATGTCATACTGGGTAAGATGGAGAGTCAGAGAAAAAGAGGAAGACCCCAACGAAATGGATCGGCCAGGTGGCATCATTGATGGCATCAAGTGTGGAGGCGGTAGTGAGGTTGGCCCAGGTTCGGACATTGTTTCGTTCTGCTGTGCAAGGGGTCGCTATGCGTCAGTTCCAACTTGATGGCACCTGACAACAACAACAACAAAGATTTACAGCCTCGGAAACCCTGTACAGGGTCACTATGAGTTAGAACCGACTCCTCGGCACATAACAACAACAGAAGCTCTGGTAGAGTAGTGGATTATAAGCTGAGCTGTTAACTGAAAGGTCAGTAGTTCAAATCTACCATCTGCTCCATGGGAGAAAGATGAGGCTTTCTGCCCCTGTAAAGATTTATAGCCTTGGAAACCCTATACAGGGTCAATATGAGTCGGAACCGACTCCATGGCACATAACCACAAATTTATCAAAGTTAACACTTGTCTTATTTCTAACACATGCCAGCTCTGTGTTGCCAGATACCCAGCCAGGTATTGTTATCTAAACTCCTGAAATTTATATTTACTATCAACCATGGAGAATTGTGGCACTGTGGGATATGCACTCTACTGCAAGGTTGGTTTTAATAAAAAAGTCAGCGGTTCAAACTCACCAGATGCTCCTCAGAACCCTATTCAGGGTCTCTATGGATCAGAACTGACTCATGGTACCTAACAACAACAATAAGGACAGTCAAGTCTTTTAAATAATCTTGTAAACATAAGAAAACAACCCCCCCAAAACACTGCCTGAACTTTAATGCCTTCCTGGTCTTTAAAAGTGGAAATGTGAAGCCATAGTCTAAGTCTAAGCCTTTGCCTTTTCGCTGAAGGGAAGACCATGATTCCCACCTGTTTTTCTGTTTCCAAGCTGTTTCTTTGCATCTCAATACTTATGGGTGGATCTAAGGCTCTCAAATCCTTAGTGATGTGGTTAAAGTCGGATTCCAGCCCTCCCCCCCCAGCCCCCGCCTTTTCTTATGGGATAAAGTCCTAAATGTTGGGAGAACCAAACTCCCTATCTTGTAATCCTTGCTTCAAAGGTCAAATGAGGACTTCTTTAGTCATAGATTTGCATTTTCCTAACAAATCTAAATTTCTCTATTGTTCACCTGAAATCAAGCTGTTAAGGGCTCTTTCAAAGACATTTTAAAGGTGCTCTAGAGACTAGTCCTGGTGTGGCATTGTAGGATAAGCACTCTACCACGAGGTCAGTGGTTTAAACTCAACTTAACAACAACAGAGACTAGTCAGGTTGAATCCATTTGGTCTTGGTATTTCAGGACCCATCACAAATTGCAGAAACTAGTTATTCCTGGAAATTTTAGCTTCTTGTCTAAGGTAATTGCTCTGAATCAGATCTCGGATTTGATTTTCCATATTATGCTAGTATCAAAAATTGAAAAAAAAATTGTTCTAGGAGCAGCCTCTTGGACAAAGAACAGATACATCCCCACTAAATATCTCTTGTTTACGCCTTAAGTTTTTCAACACAAGGATGGCACCCATTGTTGGCCTTGTCTCTTTTTTTTTTTAATTAAATGTTTTTATTTTGCATTGAGTGAAAGTTTACAGGGCACATCATCAGCTTCACATTCAACCATTCATATAGCTTGTTTCATTACATTGATTATTATCCCCGCTATATATCATCA
>NW_006408532.1:24138510-24150149 GCF_000296735.1 Chrysochloris asiatica | reverse complement strand
AAGTAGCCGAGGTTCCACGTGATCCTTACCGGTCTCTTGGCCTTGTCTCTTTTAATGAGAGAGATTTAGATTGAAAACAAGCAACACAACCCCATGTATGGATAAAAAATTAATCTTGTCCTCATTTTATCTGAAGATTCTATGTTGTTGTTAAGTGCTGTCAAGTCGGTTCCATCTGATAGTGACCCTGTATAGGGTTTTCAAAGAGCAGTTGGTGAGCTTGAACCTTTGACTTTGCAGTTCAAATGACTTTGCAGTCCAGCTCCTTAACCCAGAGCACCACACCAGGACTCCTAAAGGTTCTGTAGTGGGACATTTTAGTTATTACTTTCTCTTATTTGATTCTGTCCTGCCTCTTAATTTTCACAGGTAATTATTCTATTTGGAACTCACTGTGATGAACAAATCAAGACTTGCTGACAAAAATTATCTTATTTTCATGTAATAGAAAATCTGGATAAGATCATATGACCCAAGTCAATGGATGGCTCACTTATCAATCAATTTGTCATACTGTGCTTGTGTGTGTGTTGTTAATGATGCTAAAAGTGATGCCACTGACATTTCAAATAACAGCAAAGTCATACATGATGGACAGGTTTGGTTGAAACTTTCAGACTAAAAGACAGACTAGGCAGAAAGGCCTAATGATCTACTTCCAAAAAGTAGTCAATGAGAAACCTAATTATTATAAGACAATATTTTTCTATATAGTACTAGACGTTGAACCCCCAGATTGGAAAGCACTCAAAATACACAGTGACCACAACAATGAACTTGCATTTGCCAATAGTCATGAAGTTGGTACAGGACAATTCAATATTTCAGTCTCATGTTCATAAGATTGCATTGAATGGGAGCAGACTGCTGTCTATCACAACAGCGGGTGTGACAGACAGTACAGTGGTCCCTCCAAGATGTCCACATTTAATCCCTGGGGATTTTGCAGATTCGATTAAGTGAAGGGTTTTGCAATGGAGAAATTACTCTAATTATCCAGGCAGACTTCAGTATTATCATGAGACTTTGTATTAGAAGGGACCATAGGGGAATTTATCTATGAAGGAGTAGGTGATGTGTTGACAGAGACAGGCTTTGAACATGGAAAAAGGGTTTACAAATCAAGGAATACAACAGACAGCAGGTAGAAGGTGGAAAAGGCAAGAAAATGGAAATTTCCCCCAAAGCCTCCAGAAGGAACTAGACTTACTGACACATTGAGTTAGCTTAGAGAAACAAACTTCAGGCTTCAAACATCCAGAAATTTGTCTTAAGTCACTAAGTTTGTGGTAATTTGTTACAGTCACAACAAGAAATGAACACCCATGACATTATTCATTGAGATTTGCATCTATTCAAATCATACTGAATGAATTCTTATTTTGAATTCTTTGCCAGACTGAAATGAATATTTGACTGTACAGTCCTAATGCTTGGACTTAATATGAATCATAATTTCTAATATACTAGTATATGGCGGTGGTTGTGTGCCCTCAAGTTGGTTCTAATACATTTTGTTGTTGTTAGGTACCATCAAGTTGGTACCAACTCATAGCGACCCTATGTACAACAGAACAAAACACTGCCTTATCCTGGGACAACCTCATAATTGTTGCCACACTTGAGCCCATTGATGCTGACACTTTGCCAATTCATCTTGCTAGGAGTCTTCCTCTTTTTCTCTGACCCTCCACCTTACCAAACATGATATCCTTCCCCAGTGATTGGTCCCTCCTGACAATATGTCTGAAGCATGAGAGACAAGGTCTCACTATCCTGGCTTCTAGGGAGGTTTCTGGGGAGGATTCTGGGGAGGCCCTGGTAGCATAGTGGATTATGAGCTGGGCTGCTAACTGCAAGGTCAGCAATTTGAGTCTACCAGTCATTCTTCAGGAGAAAAACGAGGCTTCCTGCTCCTGTAAAGATTTGTTGTTGTTAAGTGCCGTTGAGTCAATTCTGACCCATAGCGACCCTGTATAGGGTTTCCAAGGAGCAGCTGGTGAGCTTGAACCACCGGCCTTGCAGTTCAAACAACTTTGCAGGCTGATGCATTAGCCCACAGCTGTAAAGATTTACAGCCTCCAAAATCCTATACAGCATCGCTATGTGTTGCAACCAACTCAAAGGCACACAACTACCACAACCACCCACGGTTGTTTAATTTAGAAATTTAGGAATTTTAAAATTATGTTTATTTCACAAATAATAATAAAGTCCAATGACTTTGGAATTTCTGTTGGAAGTTGTATAACTAGCAAAAACAGCTCTGGTGACACAACAGTTAAGCACTCGCTCAGCTGGTAACTGAAAAGTTAGTGGTTCAAACCCACCTAGCTGCTCCATAGGAGAATGATGGTGACCTGCTCTGGTAAAGATTATACACACCTGTTGCTATTAAGTTCATTCCAACTCATAGCAACCCTGCAGAACTGAATAAAATGGGCCCATAGCATTTTCAAGGGAATAATCTTTACAGAAGCAGACAGCCTCATCAGTCTCTGGCAGAGTGGCTGGCAAGTTCAAACCACAGACTTTTTGATAAGCAGCTGAACTATATAACAAAGGAAGCTCAGAAAACCTTATGGGATCACTACGAGTCCTGGTGTGTTGCCGTAGGATAATGCGATGGACTGCAAGTTTGCTTGAACTGCAAGGTTGGCAGTTTAAGCTCACCAGTTGCTCCTCAGAAACCCTATACAGAGTCGCTATGAGTCAGAACCAACTGGAAGGCACTTAATGACAACAAATGAGTCAAAATTAAGGAGCCCTTGTGTCACTGTGGGATAAGCACTGGTTGACTAACTACAAGGTCTGCAGTTGAAACCCACCAGCTGCTCTGCAGGAGAAGGATGAGGCTTTCTGCTCCTGCAAAGATTTATAGCCTCAGAAACCCTCTACAGGGCCACTATGAGTTGGAACCAACTAGAAGGTACTTAACAATAACTATATGTATATATATATATATATACACACACATATAGTTATTATATACACACATGTAGTTATTATATATATACATATAGTTATTATATATACACATATAGTTATATATACATATAGTTATTATACATACATATAATTATTATATATGTACATATAGTTATTATATATACACATATAGTTATATATATATAGTTATTATATGTACATATATACTCATTATATATACATATAGTTATACATACATATAGTTATTATAGATACATATAGTTATTATATATGTACATATAGTTATTATATATGTAAATATAGTTATTATTCATACACATATAGTTATATATATACACATATAGTTATTATATATACACACATATAGTTATTTTATATACACACATATAGTTATTTTATATACACACATATAATTATTTTAGATATACACATATAGTTATTTTATATACACACATATAGCTATTTTATATATGTATATAGTTGTTGTGTGCCATTGAGCTGGATGTGACTCACAGCAACCCTATGCACAACCGATCAAAACAATGCCCCTTCCTGTGCCAGCTTCACAATTATTGTTGTGTTTAAGACAATTATTGTTGTGTTTAATGTTGCTGCCACTGTGTCAGTACATCTCATTGGGGGTCTTCCACTTTTTCACTGACCCTCTACCTTCCACTTTACCAAGCATGATGTCCTTCTCCAGGGACTGGTCCCTCCTGATAACATGTCTGAAGCATGAGACATGAAGTCTCAGCATCCTGACTTCTGTGGAGGGTTCTGGTTGTACTACTTCCAACACAGATTTGTTTGCTCATCTGGCAGCCCATTATTTTTTAATATTCTCCGACACCATAATTCAAAGGCACCAATTCTTCTACAGTCTTCCTTATGCATTGTCCATGTGTTGTTGTTGCTGTTCAGTGCTGTCAAGTCGGTTCCTACTCCTAGTGACCCTATATAGGGTTTATGAGAGGTGACTGGTGAGTTTAAACCATCTGTCTTGTGGTTCAAACTGACCTCGTGGTTGAGTACTTATCCTACAGTGCAACACCAGGATTCCATTGCCCTTAAGAGGCAGTTGAAAATACCATGGCTTGAATCAGGTGCACTTTAGTTCTCAAACTGACAGCTTTGCTCTTTAACACTTTAAAGTCCCGGTATGGTTACCAATCGGGCTGCGAACCGCAAGGTCCGCAGTTCGAAACTACCAGCTGCTCCGCGGGAGAAAGATGAGGCGATCTGCTCCATTAAAGATTTACAGTCTCGGAAACCCTGTTTAGGGTCGCTATGGGTTGAAACCGACTCGACGGCACTTAACAACAACAACAACAACATGGTGCTGTAGAATAAGCACTAGGCCACAAAATCGGTTTGAACTGCAAGGTCAATGGTTCAAATTCACTAGTCGCTCCTCGGAAACCCTATATAGGGTTGCTATGAGTTGGAAGCGACTCGACAACACTTAGCAACAACAACAATATATATATATTGTGACTCATAGAGACCTTGTATAGGGCTTTCAAGGATCAGCTGGTAGGTTTGAACCAACCTCGTGGTTAGCAGTCTGATACTTTTCCTACTGCACCATGCCAGGACTCTCTCTCACTCTCTATTGTTGCTGTTGTTGTTAAGTGCCATCAAGTCAGTTCCAACCCATAACGTCCCTGTATAGAGTTTCTGAGGAGTGACTGGTAAACTTGAACCACCGACCTTGCAGTTCAAACAGCTTTGTAGTCTGGTGCATTAACCCACAGAGCCACACCAGGACTCCTTTCCCCCTCCCCCCTCCCCTTTATATATGTAGTAGGAGAAAGATGAGACTTTCTGCCTTGGAAACCTGTACAGGGTTGCTATGAGTGAGATCTGGCTCCAAAGCACTCAACAAACAAAATATATATATATTATATATTAGTGTTGTTAGGTGCCATTGAGTCAGTACCAACTCATAGTGACCTTATGCACAACAAAACACTGTATGGTCCTACACCAACCTCACAATTGTTGCTACACTTGAGCCCCTTGCTGCTGCCAATGTGCCAATCCACCTTGTTGGGGGGTCTTCTTCTATTTTGCTGACCCTCCACTTTACCAAGCATGATGTCCTTCTTCAGGGACTGGTCCCTCCTGATAATATGTCCAAAGTATGAGAGATGAAGTCTGACCATCCTAACTTCTGGACTTCTTCCAACACAGATTTGTTTGTTCTTTTGGCAGTCCATGGTACTTTTAATATTCTCCTCCAACATTATGACTCAAATTCTTCAATTCGTCTTTGGTATTCTTTATTCACTGTTCAGCTTTCACAAGGATATATAAGGTATTGAAAATATCATGGTTTGGGTCAGGCACACCTTAGTCCTCAAACTGATATCTTTGCTCTTAAAAATTTTGAAAGAGTCTGGATTTCCCTAATGCAATATGTCATTTGATGGATTTCTAGTGTGGTACTAGCATTGGAATGCTAACCACAAAATCAGTGGGTCAAGACAACCAACAATTCCATGAGAGAAAGGTGAGGCTTTCTACTCCAGTGAAGACATGCAGCCTCTGAAACCCTATAGTGTCGCTATGAGTTGGAACCATCTCAATGGCACTTAACAACAACAATATGTATACATATATACACATATATGTATGTGCATATGGAGTCCTAGTGTGGCACTGTAGGATAAGCCCTGGACTGCCAAACAGGAGGTTCAAACCCACCAGCCACTTGGAAACCCTATAATCACTATAAGTTGGAACTGACTCAATGGCACTTAACAACAACAACAAAGTGTGGCAATGTAGGATAAGCATTGGACTGTTAACTGCAAAGTCGGAGGTTCAAATATACATTTGTTGTTGTTTTTAGGTGCCCACTGAGTTGGCTCTGATTCACAGTAGTGGTCCTGTATAGGGTTTGGGAGGCTGTATATCTTTGTGGACTCAGAAAACCTCATCTTTCTCATGCAGAGCTCCTGGTGGGCTCTAACTGCTGATCTTATATTTAGCAGTCCATCGTTTATTGTACAGAGCCACTGCACTTATATGTATATTTATGTGGTGTGTTGTTGTTTTAAGTGCTGTCGAATCAGTTCTGACCCAGTATAGAGTTTCCAAGGAGCAGCTGATGAACTTGAGCCACCGACCTTATGGTTCAAACGGTCCTTGTGATTCAGTGCATTGACCCATAACACCACACTAGGACTCTCCTCCCTCACACTCTCTCTATATATAATATATAATATTCTCTAAGTGCTAGATCTTATTTAATTCAAGGGACAAGCCAGTAGCAAGTGCCAAGTGTTTCACTTTTATCTTTTATGCCAAAGCATGCTAAATATATTCAAAATAATGCTCTGAATAGAAAGGGGCAGATAATTAGTACTGGAATTGTTTATTCTAATGAAAGGCTATGAAAAATTTTCAATCTGTAAATATCACTTGGACATCCTAGAAAATTACAGACAATTTGGCAGGCTTTTATACTCTGAGTTTCTGTCTAACTCATTCTGGGACCTTCTGTGTAAGATGTATTAAGAGGGCGGTCACTGTTGCGATCTGAAGAACCAGATTTCTCAGAACTCAGATGCCGTTGTACATGTTAAGTAAAACTGTTGACTCCACGAAGCAATATTCTAGTATATCAAAGCAGAACGTCTCTCATTTTCTGTCTCACTCCCAAGAACTTGAAGTCTTTGTTTCACTCTTTGAAAATCTCAGTGAGTCCAGAAGAGCAGCGTAAACCCTTTGGCAAGCATAGGAGAATGACTGTTCTGCAGCATTCTCCTCCTCTTCATCTTATGACTTGCCTCATCACCACCGCAGCCATCTCTAATGTTTGGACTGCTCTGGACAGTTTACAAGGGGTTTTCACTCACATGACCTCTAAAGAGAAGGTAATTGTCGACCTTTTAAGCAGGATGGAGCATTTGGGCACTTCATCTCGCAAAGATTTTGTGGGTAAGAAGAGCAGCATTATTATCCTCATCATACAATTCCCAGCACAGACAATGTGCCCTACATAAAGTTGTCATTGTTGTGTGTCTTTTGAGTCAGATCTGACTCCTAGTGATCTTATACGACAGGGTAGAACTGCTCTATGGATTAATGCACTAGACTGCAAATTTGGTTTGAACTGAAAGGTTGGTGGTTCAGGCTCACCAGCTGCTCCTTGGAAACCCTATACAGAGTTGCTATGGGTCGGAACCAACTCGATGGCATTTAACAACACCAACAATATAATCTTTAAGAGAGCAGATCATCATGTCTTCTACTGTAGAGCAGCTAGTGGGTTTGTTGTTTGTTGTTAGGTGCCGCTAAGTTGGTTCTGACCCATATATAGGTTTTCCAAGAAGTGACTGGTGAGCTTGAACCGCCAACCTTGTGGTTCAAACCGGCCTTGCAGTCCAGCGCATTAACCCACAGTGCCACAGCAGCTCTGATAAATGTTCGTGGCACTGTTGTTGTTGTTGTTAAGTGCCTTCGAGTCGGTTCCGACCCATAGCGACCCTGTACAGGGTTTCCGAGGGTGTAAATCCTTACGGGAGTAGAAAGCCTCATCTTTCTCCCGCGGAGCGGCTGGTAGTTTCGAACTGCTGACCTTGCGGTTCGCAGCCCTATTCGTAACCACTACGCTACCAGAGCTCCTTGTCTATAAATAAGGAAATCAAAGCTCAAAGAAATTCTGACAGCATCAGACAGGCAGAAACGGAAATGTTGACACTATCCCCCAGGTCTCTCAATTCAGCAAGAGTGGAACCTAGAAAAAAAAAGGCATGTGCACACTCAAGAAAATGGCTTTACAGTATCTTGTTGTTGTTGCTAAGTGCTGCTGAGTTGTTTGTGACTCATAGTGACCCTGTATAGGGTTTCTGAGGACTGGCTGGTGAGCTTGAACCACCAACCTTGTGTTTCAAACCAACCTGTAGTCCAACACATTAACCCCCAGCAACACACCAGGACTCCTACAGTGTCTTAGTTGAATGCTAATTAAGGAAAAGATCCAAAAGTAATGATTCATCAAAAAGCATGTATTCAATGACCTTATCTCACTACATTTTGAAGAAAAGAGGGGGGAAAAAAACAAAACATTTTAAAAAAAAAAAACAAAAAAAATGACCTTATCTCACTACATTTTGAAGAAAAGAGGGGGGAAAGAGAGCGAAATTAAAATTGATGATGCTTGAACCAGCTTTTAAAAAAAAAAAAAAATCAACATCATAATATTGTCATTGGGTGTTGATATTTTGTTGTGGAAAAAGAGGAAGGGATTCAACAATGAGCCTACAGGTCATTTGTACTTTCAGTGCTCATTCTTTTTCTCAGTGGGTAGCAGGAGTAAGATTTCCTCTTCTTTGTGATACTAAAGACAGTTTCCCTTTCTTGACTTTAGTTTTCCTCAGCAGTAGTTAATACACAGCTAACCTATCTCAGGCTGATACATATGTAAATCCACACAATTGTTTCTGTTTGTGAAGGAAAAAGCTATTGTCAATAAAATGTGGGAAACGTTATCCTAAAAGTACTCAATCATTCACAGCAACTGTGTTTAAACTGACAAGTACCAGTGAAGGCATCTCCAAATCTTGCTCTCTGTTGGAAATCCAATTTTGCATTTACCCAGCACCTGGGACATTGGGAAGTCAATAATCAATTGGGAAAAGAGTGGATGAAATTCAGGGTATTGCGTGACCTAATGCACCTATGAATGGTCTTTGTTCACTTTAGTCTAACTTGATGCAAGTCTACAATTTCATGTGAAAGGAGTTAATATTTATTGAGCAGCTACATCAGCAATCCAGTGAAGTTGGCATTATTCATTTTGGGTTTTAGGATGAGAAAACGGAGAAGCTAAGGAAATTTCAAAACAGTGTTATATTGAAATTAAGAGTTGGAGTTCGTTTGTTTGCCTGAGTTCCTGTGCTGGCATAACCAACAACTAAGACAGAATTTGGTACTGAGAAGTGGAATGTGTTACTCGAGCAAATACCTACAGTGCAGAAGTGGTTTTGGAATTGGGTAATGGGTAGAGGCTGGAAGAATGTGGTGCTGTGGGTTTATTCCCCAGACTGCAAAGCCGTTTGAACTGCAAGGTTGGCGGTTCAAGCTCTCCAGCTCCTCCTCGGAAACCCTAAATAGGGTCGCTATGGGTTGGAATCAACTCGACAGCACTTAACAACAACAACTGGTAAAAGTCTGAATTTTTTAGATTGCTACCCACAGGTTGGTTGTTCAAACCCACCAACTGCTCCTTGGTGGTGTGCTGTTAAGTCTGTTTTGACTCATTGTGAACCTGCGTAGAGTTTCTGAGGCAGTAAATCTTTGTGGGACTAGAAAGCCTCATCTTTCTTCCGGGGAGCAGTGGGTAGATTCAAACTGCTGACCTGTCAGTTAGCAGCCCAAGAGTTAAACACTATGCTATCAGGGATCCTTGGAAACCCTTTGTCAGGGTAAGTATGAGTCAGAACTCTTTAATGTCACATGAGAACAACAGTAATAGTAAAAGTCTGGGTTTTTGTGAAGAGACTGTAGAATTATGGATATCAAAGACAATTCTGGTGAGGGCTCAGAAGGAAGTAAGCAGAGCTATAGAGACACATCTTTGAGAACACAAAGGGACTTCAAAAAGTTCATGGAAAAAAAATAAAATTAAAAAAAAAAGGAATTTTTTCCTACGAAAATTTGAAGCTCTGAACATATGATGCCAGGAACAGAACATTGCTAGAAATATATACCTTATGTGTGCTTCTGATGAGGCTTTATAAGAAAATAATGAACAGTGATTGGACAATTTTCCTTTTTACTTAATGGCAATGAACTTGTTTGAATTATGGTCAGATGTTGGTGGAAGGAAGAACTTGTATGTGATGAGCTTGGATATCTGATTGATGAGTTTTCTAAGCAAAATCTCAAAAGGTTCTGCATGATTTCTCCGTATCACTTACAGTAAAAGAGTAAAGAAAAGAGATAGACTTAAAAATAAACTGTTTAAAAAATGAAAACAGAACTTAGAGGTTTGGAAAATTCTGTCGTACAAACTAAGGACACATGCTTACCAGGAACATGGCCACACAATCTATTGTTAAGGAGATTAAGATATGACTGCTGAATCTCACCAACTGCCGCAGGGGAAAACCCATCAGTTCTAACTGAAGGGAACAGAGAAAGAATGAAAGAAAAAAACAATGTCTGTTTCTTGGGACTCGACAAGTAAGAAGCAGGCCAGAAAAGCAATATGCCGTCCTCCAAGAAAAGAAAAGGACCATGTCAGGAGTACTTTGGAGATCAACAGATTTATTGTAAGAGGCATGAGGAGCAGGACCTTGTTGGTTTCAAAGGGTGGAAACAAGATCTACTGGATCTCAAACTGTGGGGCCACTGCTTCCCAGGTTTTAAAGAGTTATGTCTTCAAACTCAGTTCTGGAGTGTGAAACACTGTGCTAGGAAAATGGAGCCATCACACAAAGCTGAAGGAACAGGGCTGCCATGCCCAAGAGGCAGAAGAAGTGTCAAGGGGGTGAGTTTGCCATTGAGATAGACTAGGATAATGGGACTACCTAAAGGAAAATACCAAAATGGATGTCAGAAGAGACTCTGAAACTTGCTATCCAGCATACAGATAATAAAGCTAATGGAAGAAATAGGAGGTAAAAGAGTTGAATAGAACATTTCAAAGAGCAGCTCCAGAAGGCAAAGTCAAGTATTATAATGAAATGTGCGAAGACCTGGAGTTAGAAAGCCAAAAGGGAAGAACATGCTCAGCATTTCTCAAGCTGAAAGAACTGGAGAAAAAACTTTAAGCCTCAATTTGCAAAATTGAAGAACTACATGGGAAAAATATTGGATGATGCAGAAAGCATCACAAAAGATGGAAGGAATATACAGAGTCAGTGTAACAAAAAGCAATGGTCAATGTTCAGCCATTTCAAGAGGTAGCATATGATCAAGAGCCAATAGTACTGAAAAAAGAAGTCCATCATACACTGAAAGCATTGGCAAAGAACAAGCCTCCAGAAATTGATAGAATACAAATTGAAGTTTTCCAAGAAACTGATAAAGCACTGGAGGCATGTACTCATCTAATCCGAGAAATTTGGAAGCTGTTTACCTGGCCAATTGATTGGAAACGATCTATAATTGTGCCCATTCAAAGAGAGGTGACCCAACAAAATATGGAAATCATTGGGTAATATCACATGCAAGTAAAATTTTATTAACGATAATGAAAAAACATTTGCAACAGTACATTGACAGGGAACTGCCAGAGGTTCAAGCCAGATTTAGATGAGGACAAGGAAGGGGGGATATCATTGCTGATGCAAGATAAATCTTGACTGAAAGCAGAGAATACCAGAAAGATGTTTACCTTTGCTTTATTGACTATGAAAAAGTATTCGACTCTGTGATCATGACAAGCTATGGATAATATTGCCAAGAAAGGGTGTTCCAGAACACCTCATTGTATTTATGAGGAACCTGTACATAGATCAAGAGACAGTAGTTGGAACAGAGCAAAGAGACACTGAAAGTTTTAAAATCAGGGCAGGTGTACATTGGGGTTGTATCCTTTCACCATACTTATTCAATCTGTATGCTGAACAAATAATCTGAGAACCTGTATTTTATGAAGAATAATGTGGTATCCGGATTGGAGGACAACTCATTAACAATCTGCCATATGCAGATAACACAACTTTACCTGCTGA
>NW_006408532.1:24136979-24137990 GCF_000296735.1 Chrysochloris asiatica | reverse complement strand
AGCCAAAATGCTCCTTGGAAGCCAGGATGGTGAGTCTTGTGTCTCATACTTCAGACATTGTCAGGAGAGACCAGTCCCTGAAGAAGTAAAGTGAGGGTCAGTGAAAAAGATGAAGACCCCCAACAAGATGCTATGGCAGCAGCAATGATTATGAGGATAGTGTAGGACTGGGCAGTGTTTCATTTTTGTGTGCGTTAAGTTGCTATGAGTTGGAACTGATTCCACAGCACCTAACAACTACAAAAGCAAGGGAGCAGATTTGCCATTCCAGTGGGCCTGGAAAGCAGATCTGAAGCCCAGGGCCAAAGGGCCTCTACACAGAATCCAGAGACCATGAATGACACCCAAGTCTGGAGAGCAGAGCCATTGCCCAGATGGTCCCAGTGAGGACAGGGTTGAGAGCTAATGTAATTTACTCTGCTGAGATTTGGGTTTTCTTAGTGCCTGTTTTCATCCAATTTGGCCCAATTGTAATAGAAATGTCTACCAGTGTCTGTTATACCATTTTACTTTGGAAATAGATAACTTGTATCGTAAAATTCACAGGTATACAGATGAAGAGAAATTTTGCCCCAGGATGGAATACCTCCAAAGTCTCACCCATATTTGATTTAGGTGATTCAGAAAATAAGATTTTGGACTTGGAATTGTTTTAAGACTTGAGAGATGATATTGTGGGTGAATGTGTTTTGCATGTGACAAGGACAAGTTTTTTCAGGGATAAAATGATGGAATGATATGCATTCAAATGCTGCTCCTCAGAAACTTTCTATCAGGTCACTATGAGATAGAACTGACTCAATAGCACTTAACAACAAAATCTATGTTGTAACTTCTAACGTCCATGCATGTGGTTATCCAGATTGTCCCCAGGTTAAGAATGTCTGATTTACATTTAACCCATAGTTATAAATTAACCCTCCTAAAGCATGGAGCTGTAGGATAAGCACTGGATCACTGGTCAGCAGTTCAAATTCACAGCCACTCCTCAGAAACCCTATACAGGGTCAC
>NW_006408532.1:24133993-24135274 GCF_000296735.1 Chrysochloris asiatica | reverse complement strand
GAAACCCTGTACAGAGTCGCTATGGGTTGGAACCGACTTGCCGGCACTTAACAACAAATATCTAAATAAGTTCTGGTGTGGAGCTGTAGGATAAGCACTGAACTGCTAACTGCAAAGTTGGCAGTTCAAATCTATCAGTTGCTCTTGGAAACCCTGTAGAGGGTCACTATGAATTGGGACAGACTAGACACAGGCTAGATAGCACACAACAACAACACCAAGCCTCACTTTCTTAACTGGTAAAACGGGGCTGAGGACGAGGATGTGCTGCAAACACTTTTTTGATGATTAATGTCAGACCAGTAGTACTCAATAATCATCACCATTGAAGTGATTGAGGCAGTAAATTTCAGAGATGGGATTCGAACCTCAACTCTGTCTTGCAGCACCATGATGCTCATAAGGGCCTGAATTTCTTATCTAGTTTATAGTAGAATTATGTGTTGGCAAAGAATATTGAAAATTTCATGAAGTGCCAGAAGAACAAGCAAATCTCTCTTGGAGAAAGTATAGCTAGAATGCTCCATAAAACTTAAGATGGTGAGACTTTGTCTTAAGTACTTTGGACATGTTATCTGAAAGGACTAGTCCCTGGAAAAGGACAGCATGTTTGGTAAAGTAGAAAGTCAGTGAAAATGAGGAGGACCCTCAAAGGGATGGATTGACACAGTGGCTACAACAACAATGGGCTCAAACATAACAATTGTGAGGCTGGCCACTGACTCTTTTGTTCTGTTGTACAGAGGGTTGCTATGAGTTAGATGCCAACTCAAAGTCACCTAACAACAACAACAGTAGGATCCCTGTTTTGATTGTTGTATTGAGGGCTCTAAGAAACATCAGGACAACAAACTTTCTTCTCTGCAGGACAGTGTCTCTAATTAACTAAGCAGAATAAATAATTACAATATTAAATCCCAACTCCCACCTCTTCTGCTCCCATGCTGACTGCTATCCCTTTATACCTTTCCTTCTCTTCTTATTTTTCTGGTATCACCTTATTTGACGTTCCCCTTTCCCCTAAAAAATCCAACAAACAAACCCTGTCCAGGATTTCCCTTCAAAGTTAACCCCTACAGACTCCACTTATATCATTTGCTTGGTGAACATTCTCAGAATCATGTAGCATTTTGAAAAATTTCCCTAAATCCTATGAAGATCCTTACAAATTTTCTAAAGGTTTAAAAAGTCTATTAGTTCTCCTTTGGCAACTTAGATATTGGCTACCTAAAATGAGGGGGTGATGAGGGCACAAAGTGACTGGCTTACAAGGTTTCAAGG
>NW_006408532.1:24131301-24133513 GCF_000296735.1 Chrysochloris asiatica | reverse complement strand
GGATTATAACCATTGTAATGAAACAAGGTGTATGATTTATTGAATGTAAAACTGATGATCTGCCCTGTATAAAAAGCTTTATATATATATATATATAAATTGAAAGTTGTGAAAAATGAAGTAGGAAAAAAAAAAGTCTGTTAGCCTGGGATCTCTGACTTATATCAACTTGATCACATAATTGCTGGCCCAGGGGAAGCTCATTTATAACTACAATGAACAGAATGACAATACCCCCAAGGACAGTTTAGCCTTAAACATTGATAAAATAACTACCCAACTTTTGGAAGACTCTTGGCCATAAGTAGATTATTGCTAAAGGCGGTGCATAAAGCTTTCCCTGAGATGGCTCTTCATCTGCAAAAACAAACTATTTATTAATGAAGGAGCTTTCCAATTTTTAATTGACATTAGAGACACTCTGTCTGCTATTAAACCCATGTGTTTGCAAAAGCCCCTGCCCTAGAGTTCTAAAAGCAATGAGGACCACCAATCAGGAACAAGCATCCTCAACACGTTTTACTATCTTTTGGCCCTATTGATGATTTACATCCTTTTTGGGTCATTTCTGATACCCCCGGTTAATCTATTGAGAAGAGGCATTTTATCCAAATGGTATTATCATTTACAACTTAATGAAAAGGGGAAGATATTATTGAGTCTGTCTGATATCACTAAGTAAACAGAGACAGGTTCTGAATTAGAAAATATTCAGAAAGAAGTCTTCTTCTCTATGCAAGTTCTTGTCATGCCGCTCCAAAATTTAACTCAGCCTAGTCTGGTCTCTTTTAACATCTTTTCCTGAAACCACACTCACAGATAAAGGTTGCGTTTTGTCAGCTGAGCAGATTAAAGTTCAAACAGATTTATCTAAATCTCTGCCAAAATTCCCAGTATCCACTCAAACGAGAAAAAAAAGAACTAGCAACCGTCATAAAATATTTCCTATCTAAAGGTTTAAATGCCTCCTGAAAGGTTGACAGTTCAAACCTACCAGCCACTCTTTGGAAACCCTACACAGGGTCACTATGAGTCGGAACCACTCAACAGTACTTAACAACACTACCTGCCCTTGTAATATAAACATGTGTTGTTTAGTGTCCATGATATGTGGAAGTAAGACATTATGCAATTTGGACGTTGTATGAACACGATATGATATACGTATTACAAGCAGTCCCTGTGCATTCGCTGGTTATGTTCCCATAAAGACTATTATATTTTTAGTATATGGGATCCCAGAGTCCTGGTGTGGCACTGTGTGTTACTGTGCTAGACTGCAAAGCCATTTGAACTGCAAGGTTGGTGGTTCAAGCTCACCAGCGGCTCCTTGGAAACCCTATACATGGTCACTATGGGTCGGAACAACAGCAACCATACAAAACTCTATGGACTGGATACAGGAGGTCAGCATTGCCCGGTGTGAGGCTGTGCTGGCAACTGAATGCAGACTTTGCATATGGCCTTGCACAGGGCACAGAGAAGTGGTCTTGGTGGCCAGGCAGGGAGGGGGTTGCAGGTGCAGGGAGTAGGCTGTTGGCAGCAGCCCTAGTTGCTGCCACCCTATGGGTGCAGCCACTTGATCATGTGCAGTTGCTGCTTCTATCACCCCAAGCAGGGATCCCACAAACACCCCAGGTGCCACCAGAGTCAATGGCAAGAGTGAAGGAGTCACAGCAGGTGTTACCTTGTGCTGGGAGTAAAGGCTGCACAGCTGCTGGGTGGGTGAATGAAGTCAGGAGGAGGGGAAAGAGGTGAAGTCATGAGGGTATTGGGATGCACCCTGGATCCCTGCTGCTCATTCACTCAGAGGGTTGGAGTTCTTTAAAAACATGAAGTGGAAAAGTAAACTAAGAGCTGTTTTTTGCTTAAAAACAAAACCAGAAAACATTAATGGACCATGAATGTGTATTTAGTCAGCTATTGCCTAAATGAATGCTAAGCAAAGCGTGCCTGTACTCCTGGGCTTCCAGTTTTGAAACAAAACAAAACATGTAATAGGGTCTGGAGATTTGTTCAAGGTTTGCGTGAAATCAACTGTATTGTTATTCCTAGATTCCCAGGAGTCCCTAATCCTCATTTATTATTTTCCGATGTCCCTTCAGATGCAATTCATTTTAATTTTGGCCCTTGGAAGGGCCTTTTTTCAACATTCTTGTGCATTCTGAAAGTTAATATGTGGGTAAAATAAAAAAGTACTTTTTTGTGTGTG
>NW_006408532.1:24128983-24129519 GCF_000296735.1 Chrysochloris asiatica | reverse complement strand
TGCTTCACTATGAGTTGCAGCCAACTCTACAGTACTAACAAGAGCAACAACACATTTGTTTGCCTTTACCTGGGAAAGTCAATAATTTATTTGGATTGTAATGATGCTTGAAGGGTTTACTGAATCTCACTTATTTTTTATTCAAATTCTGCATGCAGATTTACAGCCATTATAATTTACAGACAGAATCCACATTGCTACATTATGTTGATAATTTGCTAGTTTGCTGGACCTCCCAGCATGTTTTCCTTGATGACAGTGTAGCTTTATTAAAACATCTGGCTGCCAATGGACACAAGATTTCCCAGAAAAAAAATTATAATTAGTTCAAATTAAACATTTGGGTAACCTAATTTCTACAGAAGATGTTGTCTATTGACCCTAAATGAAAATAAACTATTCTTGTCTTTCCTACATCTGAAAAAAAGAAACAGTCATAGGATTTTCTAGTATTTTGTGGCTTTTGTTGAACCTGATTTCTAATTTTCCTTTGCTCACTCAATCTTTATACAAATATATTTAAAAGCCTTCAAACA
>NW_006408532.1:24125645-24126938 GCF_000296735.1 Chrysochloris asiatica | reverse complement strand
CAAACTTAGTCTCTCATTCTTCGGACATATTGTCAGGAGGGACCAGTCACTGGAGAAGGATATCATGTTTGGTAAGGTGGAGGTCAGAGAAAAAGAGGAAGACCCCAGTGAGATGGATTGGCCAAGTGGCAGCATCAATGAACTTAAGTGTGGCAACAACTGTGAGGTTGGCCCAGGACTGGGCACTGTTTTGTTCTGTTGTCTATAGGGTCATTATGAATTGGTACTGATTCGATGGAACCTAACAACCACAACAACATGAGAACAATTAAGTGTTGTGTAATACCTATTCTTCCCAATGTTATCCAACTTTGTTATGATCTACATAGTCAAATGCTTTTGTATAGTCAATAAAGCACAAGTAAACACCTTTTTGATACTGTCTTCTGTCAACCTAGGTACATCTGATATCAGCAATGATATCCCTATTTCCACATCATCTTGAATCTGGCTTGAATTTCTGGCAGCTCTCTTCCAATGTACTGTAGCAAGCACTTTTGAATTATCTTCAGAAAATTTTATTTGCATGTGATATGAATGATATTGTTTGATATTTCCCCATTCTATTGGGCCATCTTTCTTTGGAATGGGCACAAATATGGATCTTTTCCAATCAGTTGGCCAGGTATCTGTCTTCCAAATTTCTTTGCATAGATGAGTGAGTGCCTCCAGTGCTCTATCACTTTATTAAAGCATTTCAATTTGTATTCTTTCAATTCCAGAACCCTAGTTTTTGCCAGTGCTTTCATTGCACCTTGAACTTCTTCTTTCAGTATCATCAGCTCTTGATCAATGTTACCTCTTGAAATGGTTGAACATTGGCCAATTCTTTTTCATACAGTGACTCTGTGCATCCCTTTGCTCTTTTTTGGATGCTTCCTGCATCATTCAGTACTTTGCCCATAGAATCCTTCAATATTGCAACCTGAAGCTTGAATTTACTTCAGTTCTTTCAGTTTGAGAAATGCTGAGCATGTTCTCTTCTTTTGGATTTCTAACTCCAGGTCTTTACACATTTCACTATGAAATTTCACTTAGTCTTATCAAGCTGCCCTTTGAAAATTTCTAGTCAGCTATTTTACTACCTCATTTCTTCCAGTTGTCTTAGCTATTCTACACTGAACAACAAGACGTTCTGGTATTGTAGTGGCTATGAGTTGGGCTGCTAACTTCCAGGTCAGCAGTTTGAAACTAACAGCCTTCCATGGGAGTAAGATGAGACTTTCTGCTCCTGTATAGATTTATAGCCTTGGAAACCCTATTTAGGGTTGCTGTGAGTCAGAACTGACTCCA
>NW_006408532.1:24116747-24123800 GCF_000296735.1 Chrysochloris asiatica | reverse complement strand
ACCTGACAACAACAACAATAATATCAATAATTGTAGAATGGATTCATTTGGTTAACTCACCAAACAAGAAAAATAAATCAGGTTGCTTTCCTTTGCTGGGAACAATCTAACCACACCCATATGAATAACTCAGCCATCTCCAGATTTATGAGATGCCTTCCAGTATTTAAATTTGTTATTAGTTATAACCTTACAAGCTACTGATTGGTTTAACACTGACTGATTATAATGCTCAAGTATCTATTGGGTAGTTCCTAATGGCACCTTTTGGCAAAGTGGAACAAACCTTTGTACTTGGCTCTGCCAGGCTGGATTGAAAGACGAACTCTGAGATGGGCTCAAGAGCATAATTTAATGGACCATCCTTTACAAGCTAATGTACCAATACTAAGAACTCAAAGGTGTTGTAAGTGTTTCATGGACTTGATTATTTAGCAGCATCTCAGATAAGACTCGAATGAAGAGATTATGGAACTTGTAGACATATTTATCAAATATATATAAACTGCCCACGATGACAGTGTCCATGGGCTTCAAGAAACACAGAAGTAACAATGATTTTTTAAAATCTAGTATTCCAAAACAGAATGGCCCTTAACATTCTCACTACTGCCCAAGGAGGTACCTGTGCCATAATAAAATCTGATTGTTGTGTGTACATTTCTGACAATAGTCCTGATATTATACTCTATGTCAGTTATATATAACGTATTGTGTCTTGCCTTAATGATCCTATTCATTCTATATAAGAAATTGGTTTTCCTCTTAGGGTGGATGGTGGAAAAATCACAATTTTATTTTGGAATCTTAATATTCCCCATCATTTCTATTATTGCAATTCTAAGATTCTGATTTGCTTTGCTTCAACACATGTTATCCATGAACTATTGAAATTTGAAGCCATTTGAGTCTGCACATGAAGTCATGCTTATTTTCTAGGCTTTTGCCTATCATTGTGCTGTTTAATCACCTTCTTTTTGTCTCCCTGGATGTGTTTCATCTTGATCTCTATCATTTGTCTTAACCGAGAAATATTCCTTGAATGTAGCCTTGTTCATGAAAATGTCCCCCCCCAAACCCACTCATCCTGAATTTGAGGCATATTAGCTTGGCAAGGTGAAGAAAAAAAACATGTATTAACCAAAGTTCTTCATGAAAACAAAGTCCTTTTAGAAGAAAGGCTGATCCACTGGAGGGGAGGGGTGCTTCATAGTGAAACCTTGACCAAACAGGGGAAATAATACAGACAGAAATTTTCAAACGTGGAGGTACTCATTTTAGGACAGAAATGACAAGATCAACAGGCATTCCCAGGAAGTAAAAGCCTCAGGATGTAAACAATTTGTTCCTAGGAAGACTATGTGTAACCAAATCAACTGGCACCATTCACCTAGAAAGTAAAACTCTACTGACTCTCTTCTATGTAAAGTTATACATTTCAAAGGACCCCAAAGCTGAAGCTAAATCAACCACTCACCCCTACCTTACCTTTGCTTTCTAAGCATAACAACTTCTTACTTGATAGAGACAACAGTGTGCTTCTTATTTTTACTTAAGACTTTCTCAGTTTGAGGAGCCCTAGTGGCACAGTGGGTTAAGCCTTGGGCTAATAATTGTAAGATCTGTAATGAGTCAATCTGCTTCTGTAAAGATTTACAGCCTCAGAAACCCAACTGAGCACTTCTACTCTACTCCTGGTGTGGTGCTATAGGTTCAGCACAGGACTGCAAACCACAAGGCTGGCAGTTCAAACCCATCAGCTGCTCCTTGGAAACACTATACAGGGGCATTATGAGTCAGAACTGACTCTACAGCATTTAACAACCACCACAACAAAATAGTGTCCTTATAGGATTGTTATATGTTGTAATCAACTCAAGGACAGTGACTTTGGGTATTTTGGTTCACAGCTCAAGCTGTATAATTCCTCAATAAACCTCCTTTCCTTTCACTCCCAATAAAGTATGAGATTTTCTGCTTTGAGAAATTAAAGTGGTCTTTGGGGACAAGTTAAACTGCTGTGGAGCAAATTTCCCACCTGAAATTGGGACATGTTTCATGTCACTCACTACAAGTGAGTTTGAGATGGAAGAAGAATCTGAGGTGGAAGTCATCAGTTCCACATAATTACCTCTTGTAGGACATGACTAGGTACCAAGAGATACAAATGAATTTGTACAAGAGAGACTCTACCTGTCTCTATAAGAATGAGCTTTGAAAAAGTCCCGCTATGGGTAGTTCTGTTACACATACACACATTTGTTGAATCTATCATATGTGGACAACACCATGCAGTGAGGAATGTGGAGGTTTTCACAGAGGTAAAGGTCATTCCATCCTCCAGCTCATTCTGGCAGAAAAGTCTGGAGGTAGCCCCAGACCATGTAAAGGAACACTTTGCTGTGTTTTTCACAACATGCTCTAAGAATGAGGTCAAAGGAAATTAGTACTAGACAGTAGAGGGGGATAGAAAAAAAAAAAAATAGAAAGATTTCTTGGAAGAAAGAAAAGACATACTTAAATTTCCATAATATGTCAAACACTGCAGGAGTTGGTCCTTACACTAGACTTTGACGGAAAGGCAAGTTCCAATATTTGGATCCAGAAAGAATCAAATTCCAGAGAGAGAGAGAATGAAGCATCTGCCTGGGGTGCTGAGGGAAGTTATGGTTTATATGACACCGAGTTACTCATCATTCTGGGTGAATCCACATTTTCACATGAACTTTCAATTATAGTCAATTTCAAGGTTTGCCTTCTCACCATGACATATTCCAAAATTTTATTCTAAATAATGTTCAAATCATTTTACAACTTTTCTTTTAATATGCTTTTAATATTTTGAAGCCAGAAAACTTATTTCTAAGTAAATACTATATTATATCACCATTAATTTTAAAGTCAGGAAATTGTTTCTATAAATAAGATTTTTAAATCATCACATGGCTTTGAAAAGTAAGAAATGTTGCCTGGATCTAGTTTTCTTTAAAATATTGTCCAAACCAATTTCCTCTTTTTAACTGACCTCATTTACTGAATCATATTCATTTTAAAGAGAGTTCTTCAATCTGTTTCCAACGATCAGAACTCTTTTTTTCCATTGTTTTTTGAAAATATGAATTTCAATTTGGTTTGTTCAATGTATTTGACTTTATTTATTCAGTAATCAAACCTAATATAGTAGATATTATTTGTCCAGTTTTACAGATGTGAAAATAGAGAAGCAGAGAAGAGACTCCTTAAAGTAGTACATCCATGTGAGTAAGAGTTGGGTTTCAGTTTGACTGTTTTGAGATCTAATGCTGACTTTGTCACGAATTACCTGTGTGAACTTGGCAAAATAGCTGAGTCTCTGTGTGTCAGTCTTAAAGGCATATAAATTTTCTATGATTATTAGTTCTCATAACTGGACATATAAACAGTATCATGATAGTGGAGAAAAAAATGAAGTTGTCAGCAATTTCATTTTACTTGGATCAGCAATCCATGTCCACGGAAGCTGAAGGCAAGAAATCAAATGATGGGATGCATTGGGCTAATCTGTTAAAATGTAACGTAATCCACCAATCTTATGTTCTGCATCCTACTTTGGTAGTAACTGAGTTCTTAAAAAACTCATGAGTGGTCATCTAAGGTGCAACTATTAGTCACTTCCTGTCTGGATAAAAGAAGAGTGAAGAAAATTGAAGATGCATAGAAACAATTAGCCTAATGGACTAGTGGAGCACATGGATGTTAGTCTCCATGATCTTGAAACTAGAAGAAATACATGGTTGCTGCTGCCACTACCAATTGCTCTATAAAAAGATCACATTTGAAAGTTCTGGATAGAGTGGGAGAAAAATGTGAAACAAAACTCAAAATCATAAAGAAGACCAGGCTTACTGTTGGACAGAGCCTGGAGAAATCTGGAGACTATGGTCATTAGTCACCCTCTTGATTTGGAAATGAACTCAACCTCATGGTTCAATTGTCAGCCAAACAATACACACGTCTATAAGAGGAACAATAATGCTAGAGATGGATGAACATCTTGAAATACTTATTGGGGAAGATTAGAGACTACAGCTTTCAATATGGATTGCTCCTCGATGTAAAGAAAACAAAATCTTCACAACTGGACCAGTAAATAACATTATGATAAAAGATGAAGTTGTCAAAGACTTCATTTTGCTTGGATCCATAATTAACACTCATGGAAGTAGTAGTCAAGAAATCAAATGACATATTGCATTTGGCAAATCTGCTGTACAAGAACTCTTTAAAGTATACAAAAACAAAGATATCAGTTTGAGGACTAAGGAGCACCTGACCCCAACCATTGTGTTTTCATGTGAAATTTGCATAGTGAATAAGGAAGACTGTAGAAGACTTGTTGTTAAGTGCCTTGGAGTCAGTTCTGACTCATAGTGACCCTACACAGGGTTTACAAGGAGTGGATGGTGGGTTTGAACCACCAACCTTGTGTTTAGAAGTACAATGCTGATCCTACAGCACCACACCAGGAATCCTTAGAAGAATTAGTGCATTTGAATTATGGTGTTGGAGAAAAATATGAAAAGTACCATGGACTTCCAGAAGACCAAACAAATCTATGTTGGATAAGGTACAGCCAGAATGCTCCTTAGCAGCCAGGATGGCGAGACTTTGTCTTTCATACTTTGGACATGTTGTCAGGAAGGACTAGTCCCCCGAGAAGAGTATCATGCTTGGTGAAGGGGAGGGTCAGCAAAAAGAGGAAAATCCCTAACGAGATGCATTGGCACATTAGCAGCAGCAATGGGCTCAAACAGAACAGCAGCTCTGAAGCTGGTGCAGGGCCCGCCTGTATTTTGTTCTGTTATGCATAGGGGCTCTATGAGTTGGAACTGACTTAATGGCACCTCACAACAGCAACAACAAAAGCAATGAAGTTATGATACAAACTACATCATGAATGGGCCTTGACGATATATATTTATTGAAACAAGTCAGACACAAAAGGACGAATATTGTATGATTTCACCTACATGAAATATATAGACTAGGTGACTGCATAGAGCTAGGAGCTGCAGGAGGTGGAGGGGTGGAGAGTTGTCGCTTAAGGGATACTGAGTTTCTATTTTGAGAGTTGAAAAAATTTTGAAAGTGTATAGTGGTGATGGTAGTATAACATTGTGAATGTAATTAATGTCGCTGAATTGTACACTGAAAAATGGTTATAATGCAAAACTTTTGTTGTATATATTTTACCACAACGCTTTCTTTCTAAACTTAAAGATAGAGAACTCGTAAGATTCACAAAAGTAGCAATTGCTAAAAGCATCTATTAGTCCAGAGCAGAGAATAAAAGGGCAAAGGTTGGCATTACTAGCACTTAGACCCTGGTGTTGCTCTGTGGGATAAGCACTGGACTACTAACCACAAGGTCAGCGGTTCAAAACCCCCAGCTGCTCCTCGAAAACCCTACACAGGGTCGCTATGAGTCAGAACGGACTCCGCAGCACTTAACAACAGAAACTTAGAGGAAGTTCCCCTTTGGAGCTAAACCTCAGAAACAGGAGATGGTTGCTGTCGGTGCTAGTGTCTCAGGATGTGGCAAGAGGAAGCTGTTTTACAAGTATTGAAAAAACTTCAAACTGGATTTAACCACAGGAAATTATCATTTGTACTCCTGGTGTGGCGCTGTAGAATAAGCATTGGACTGTGAACCACAAGGTCAGGGATCCAAACCAAACAGCGTCTCCTCAGAAACCCTGTATTGGATCGCTATGAGTCAGAAATGCCTCAATGGCACTTAGCAATATCAGCAACACAGAAAGACATTGTTACTGCCAGGGTGAGGAAGCATGGGAGCATGGGGAAGGGGAGCGGACTAGGGCAGAAAGGATACCCCAGAAAGAATAAATAGAAAGGAGCAAATAATTCAATGTGCAGTTCCCATGGAAATTACTTAGTACCAGAAGTCCACATGTGGTACAAAACAGTTAATCTCTTGGCCACTATTCAAAAAAGTTGGACATTAAAAAAAAAATAATAATAAGTTGGATGTTCAATCCCACCTCCAGGTGCCTTGGAAAAAAGGTCTGGCAATGTACTTAGAAAATCAATTTAAAAAGCCATTAAACCCCAACAGGGCACAGTTTTACTCTAACACCCACAGGGTTACTGTGAGTCAGGGTAGACTCAACAACAGCTGGTTTCATGTATTGTTGGCTGGTAAAATGAAAATGTGGTTTGCAGAGTCCCAGCCCCTGTATCTCGCTACAGAATAGGAAAGCGTGAGTTTAAGGATGAGACACAATAGCTTAATGGTTGGCACAGTTAGTGAACATGTCTTATTCTCAGCACCTGGCACAGTTTCTAAAATACAATAGTGAATAAATGCTTGTGGAATGAGTATGTGTGTACAGTTAGATTTTAAAATGTGATCCTTATAGCTGACACTTTGTTGTTGTTATTGTTGTTGTTAAGTGCTGTAGAGTGAGTTCTGACTCATAGTGATCCTGTATAGGATTTCCAAGGCTTTAAATCTTTGCAGGAGCAGAAAGCCTCATCTTTCTTCTGAAGAGAGCTGAAAGGCTTGAACTGCAGACCTTTTGGCTCCCAGTTTAGTGCTTATCGTATGGAACCACTGTGCTTCCCATCTAACACTTTAGGTCCTCTTATAGAAAGAACTGCCTTTGTTTAGACAAATAATTCTATAGAACACCTTCAATGTAGTAGGTGATGTTCCAATGTTAAAGTCTGGAAAGGAAAGAGAGAATTAAACGGTCATTTATAGAGTCAACTGGAATTGGTGTAGAGTGAGGGGTCCTGGTGTGGTACTGTAGGATAATGCACTGGACTGCAAGGTTGGTTTGAACCACAAAGTTGTTGGTTCAAACTCACCAGCTGCTCCCCAGAAACCCTTACAGAGTTACCGTGAATAGGAAATGACTCAATGGCACTTAACAACAACAGGGTGAGTGCAAAGCCTTGGCTGGAGTTGTTGTTGTTGTTGTTAAGTGCCATCGAGTCGGGTCCGACCCATAGCGACCCTGTACAGGGTTTCCGAGGGTGTAAATCTTTACG
>NW_006408532.1:24107330-24116647 GCF_000296735.1 Chrysochloris asiatica | reverse complement strand
GTCTCTTTGTTGTTGTTGTTGTTGAGTGCCATCGAGTCGGGTCCAACCCATAGCGACCCTGTACAGGGTTTCCGAGGGTGTAAATCTTTACGGGAGTAGAAAGCCTCATCTTTCTCCCGAAGAGCGACTGGTAGTTTCGAACCGCTGACCTTAAGGCTGGAGAGGAGAGGGGAAATCAGCCAGATGAAGAAGAAAGTCAAACTATATGTTAAAAATAGTTGGGTGGATGGAGAAAGGTAACAAGTCAGATCTTTCAGTGAAAAGATGAAGAAAAAGACATTTCGAAGCAGGAATGCTAAATATTCTAATTTAACGACATGTGTGCCTCTAAAGTAACTCAAGTCTTCAAGGGACTGAATTTTGCTACTCCCACTAGTTTTGTTGTTAGCAACTGTTTAGTTGGTTCCTACTCAGGGAGACCTGCTGTGTAACACAACAAAACATTGTCTGGTTCTGCTCCATTTTCATGGTTATTGGTAAGTTCGAGTCTGTTGATGTGGTCACTATGTATCTTTATTGTCTTCTAACAGAGTGGGAGCTCATCTGCCAGCATTGTTTTAGACAATGTTCAGTTGTGATCCAGAAGATTTTCACTGGCTAATTTTCTAAATAGATCACCAGGTCCTTCTTCCAGTCTGTCTTAGTCTGGAAGTTCTGCTTAAATGTATTCAGTGTAGGCTAACCTGCTGGTATTTGAAATACTGGTAATATAGCTTCCAGCATCATGGCAATATGTAAACCATCACAGTCCAACAAAATGACCAATGACTGACAGACTCATGGATAAAGAAGTAATCTTCTTTGAACAGTGTGATCGTATCCATGAATTGAGCCAAATCTCAGGAGCAGGTCTTTAAGCCAGAGATATCCAGTAGAAGCAAAAGGCTCCTCATGGGAAGAAGGTCTAGATAATTTTATAAGCTTTTGTTCCTGTTTTGTACTGACAACTGCTCTGTCCCTTCAAAAAATGTAGAGATGCTCTAACTCCTCTGCCTGTGAATATGACCTTGTTTGGAGAAAAGTCTCTTTGGAGATATTATGAGTTAAATTATTCTGGAGTAGGAGGGTCCTAGACATCATCCTTTCTGTGTGCTACCTTATAAAAGAGGGGGACGAACATGGACACAGGACCACACACAGAGGAAGACCTCATGTGATGAGGGAGGCAGAGGCATCAATGATCAGTAAAGGCATGTCAAAGCTCTCAGAAGGAGGGTAGACTGGAAACAGGAACCATAGGGAGGAAACGGGATAACTGGTTATGAAGTGGATTGTGATCATTGAGATAAAATAAAGTGTATTATTTGTTGAATGTAAAGCTAATGCTCTTATCTGTAAACCTTCACTCAATTCACAATAAAACGTCAAAAAAAAAAGAAAAGTCAAAATGTGAAGCTTTTATATCTCAACATGTCCTCTATCTAGCTCTATACATTTCTGAAGGCTATGTGTCCATCTTTCAACACTTTCTGAAAGAATTATGAACTCTTTGATTTATACCATATCAAAGCAACATTTTGTTATCCTGTTATTGTTAAGTGCTGTGGAGTCAATTCTAACTCATATCGACCCAGTATCGAGTCTCCAAGGAGTGAGTGGTGGGTTTGAACTGCCAATCTTTTGGTTATCAGTTCAATGTTTATCCTATAGCACCACACCAGGACTGCTTTGTCCACCTAGAGGGACTCTGATTGTGTTTCCCTAGAGAGACTTACCACCATTCCTCTGTTAGTTTGTCATTCTGTGGTAGTTTGCAAGGTTGGTGGTTCAAGCTCACCAGCTGCTCCTTGGAAACCCTATACAGGGTCGCCATGGGTTGGAACCAACTTGATGGCACTTTACAACAATAACATGGAGTCCTGGTCTGGCACTGTGGTTAATGCGCTAGACAGCAAAGCCGTTTGAACTGCAAAGTTGGCAGTTCAAGCTTACTAGCGTCTCCTTGGAAACCCTATACAGGGTTGCTATGGGTTGGAACTGACTCAGCGGCACTTAACAACAACAACAATGATGCTGAAAGCTATGCCATTGGTATTTTAAATACTGTCAGGTGATGGACAGACTTCAGTTGAGTTTCCAGATGAAGACAGACTAGGAAAAAGGAGAGGTGGACAATAATATTTAGCAATTGAAAAACTTATGAATAGCAATGGAACACAGTCAACACCAGAATACTGAATATTGATACATGATGAAAAGCACCAGACTATTGTAGTGGTTACAAATCGGGCTGTGAACCGCAAGGTCAGCAGTTCGAAACTACCAACTGCTCTTTGGGAGAAAGATGAGGCGTTCTGCTCCTGTAAAGATTTACAGCCTCAGAAACCCTGTACAGGGTCGCTATGACCACTCCATGGCACACAACAACAACAACAACAACAATTGTTAGATACAGTTACAGTAGCTGAGCCTCTCAGGTTGGAAGGCACTCAAAATATGACTAGGGAAGAGAAGCAGCCTCAAAGTAGCATTGACCCTGATGATGCAAATGGACAAAGCTCTTGTGACCTTCATTTGCTGATAGGGCATAACTCAAAATAAGGAGAAACGGCTTTAATATCCATTAGTAATCTGAATATGAAATGTACAAATTATGAATCTAGGAAAACTGGAGTTGCCAAAAATGGAATCGAATGCATAAAAATTTATATCCTAGGCATTAGTGAGTTGAAATGGACTGGTTTTAGTCATTTTGAATCTGACAATCATAAGGTTTACTATGCTGGTAATGATAAATTGAAGAGGAATAGTGTTGGTTTCATTATAAAAAAAGAACATTTCAAGATGTATCTTGAAGTATAATGTTGTCTGTGGTAAAATAATATTCATACGCCTACAAAGAAAACCAGTTAATACAACTATTATTCAAATTTGCACACAAACCACTAAATCCAGTGATGATGAAATTGAGGAATTCTATCAACATCTTCAGCCTAAAACTGATCAAACATGAAATCAAAATGTATTGATAATTACTGGCAATTGGAATGCAAAGGTTGGAAACAAAGAGTAAGGATCAGTAACTGGAAACTATGGCCTTTGGTGATATAAATGATGTTAGAGATCGCAAGACAGAATCTTTCAAGACTAATGACTTATGTATTGCAAATACCTTTTTAAACAACATCGAAGATGATTATACACATGGACTTCGCCAGGTAGAATACACAGAAATCAAATTGATTACACCTGTGGAAATTGATGGTGGAAGAGCTCCATATCATCAGCCCAAACCAGACGAAGGGCAGACTCTGAAACAGACCATCAATTGCTCATATGTAAGTTCAGGTTGAAGCTGAAGAAAATGAAGACAAGTTCACAAGAGCCAAAATTTAACCTTGAACATATCCCATCTGAATTTAGAACAGATTTGATTTATTAGACACTAATGCCCAAAGACCAAAAAAGTTGTGGGATAACATCAAGAGCACCCTATAAGAAAGAAGGAAAAGATCATTAAGAAGATAAGAAAGAAGGAAAAGACCAAAATGGATGTTACAAGGGACTCTGAGTCTTTCTCACCAGTATACAAATGCTAAAGCAAATAGAAGAAATGAGGAGGTAAAAGTTGAACAGAAAATTTCAAAGAACAGCTCGAGAAGACAAGGTCAAATATTATAATGAAATATGCAAAAACCTAGAGTTATAAAACCAAAAGGGAAGAACATGCTCAGCATTTTTAAAGTTGAAAGAATTGAACAAAAAATTGAAGCCTTTAAGTGAATTATTGAAGGATTCTGTGGGCAAAATATTGAATGATACAGAAAGAATCAAAAAAAGATGAAAGGAATACAGAGAGTCACGGTACCAAATAGAAATGGTCAATGTTCAACTATTTCAAGAGACAGCATATGATCAAGAGTCAATGATACTGAAAGATGAAGTCCAAGCTGCACTGAAGGTTTTGGCATTGAACAAGGCCCTGGGAATTGATGGATTACAAATTGAAATATTTGAACAAACTGATGTAGCACTAGAGGCACTTACTCATATATGCAAAGAAATTTAGAAGACAGCTACCTGGCCAGCTGATTTAAAGAGATCCAAATTTGTATCCATTCCAAAGAGAGGTGACATAATGGAATGCGGACATCATCGTTCACTATCATTAATATCACGTGTAAATAAAATTTTGCTAAAGAGAATTCAAAAGCAGAAGCAACAGTCCATTGGAAGGGAAATGCCAGAGGTTCAAGCCAAATTCAGAGGAGGGTGTGGAATAAGGGAAATCATTGCTGATGTCAGATAGATCGTGGCTGAAAACAGAGAATACCAGAAATTTGCTTATCTGTCCTTTATGGACTATGCAAAGTGCAAAGGTTATTGATAGTGTGGATCATGACAAGCTATTGATAGCATTGAGGAGAATGAGTATTCCAGAACACTTAATTGTGCTCATGAGAAACCTGTACATAGACCAAGAGACAATCATTTGAACGTAACAAGTGAACTCTGAATGTTTAAAATTATGAAAGGTGTGTGCCAGGGTTGTATTCTTTCATCATACTTATTCAATCTACATGTTGAACAAATAACCTGAGAAGCTGGATCATATGAAGAAGAACATGACATCAAGCTTGATGGAATACTCATAAACAATCTGTGATATTCACGTAATACAACTTTGCTGAAATCAAAGAGGACTTAAAGTACTTACTGATGAAGATCAAATACCACAGCCTTCTGTATGGATTGCACCTCAGTGTAAAGAAAACAAAAATCCTTACCACTGGACCAGTCAATGTCATCATGATAAATGGAGAAAAGATTGAGGTTGTCAAAACTTCATTTTGCTTGGATCCACTATCAACATTCATGAAAGAAGCAGTCAAGAAATCAAAGGATGTATTGCATTAGGCAAATCTGCCACTCTAGGCCTCTTTAAGTTTTCAGGAGCAAACATGACAACTTGAGGACTAATACTCAAGCCATGGTATTTTTAATAGCTTCATATGTATGTGAAAGTTGGACAATGAATAAGGAAGACCATAAAAGAATTGATACATTTGAGTTATGGTGTTGGAGAATATTTAAAATACCATGGACTGCAAGAAGAATAAAAAATTGTGTTGCAAGTACAGTCAGAATGCTGTCAGTTAGGATGGCCAGACTTTGTCTCTGTACTTTCGACATGTTAACAGGAGGGAGCAGTCCCTGGAAAAGGACATCATACTTGCTAAGGTGGAGGGTCAGCAAGAGGAAGACCCTTAGAGAGATGGATCGGCACAGTGGCAGCTGCAATGGACTCAAGCTTGCAACAACTGTGAAGACAGCGAAAGACTTCGCAGTGTTTTGTTCCATTGTGCATAATATCGCTGTGAGTCAGAATTGACTTGATACCACCAAACAACAATAACAACAACAGAGACACTTAAATGTTCCAGTTTGGTAAGCCAAGAGAAGGTTGAAGAATCAAGAAAAGGCTGTAGGGAAGATGGGGTAAGATTTCCCAGTGAAATCCTTCTAGGGCAGCCTTTGCAGAAAAGTGAACAAGTACAATGTCATGATGGAAAAACAATATTCTTCTGTGCAAATTCCATGGTCTTTGATTACCAGTGCAGTTTTCAATTTTCTTAAAACTTCTTCAAAATAAGCCCCTATGATTGTCCTGTGACCTTTGAAAAAAATCTATCAAGATTCCCCTTTTGGAAGTCAAAACGACAGTGGCCATAGCCTTCTGAATGACCTCTCTGCCTTGAATTTAACGAGCTCAACAGATCCCTTCCGAAACCTCTGTTTTGATTGAGGCCTTTTTTGAAGGCACACTAATGAGCCTGAACGGAGCTCTAGTAGCATAGCGGTTGTGAGTCTGGCTGCTAATCTCAAGGTCAGCAGTTTGAAACTACCAGCTGTTCTATGAGAGATAGATGAGGCTTTCTGCTCCCGTAAAAGTTTATAGCCTTGGAAACCCTATACAGGGTCACTATGGGTTGGTACCAACTCCACGACACATCACCACTACAGCAATGAAACTAAAATGAGTGTATTACTGAGAAAGCTTGTCTGTAGCCATCCCCTGGTTTCAGAGACATGTTTAAACATGTTTTGTTTGGAACAATCAGTGCATGTATGAAATAAAAACCTAGTAACAATACTTTTCAACTTTCCCTCATACATTAATGTTCAAGGAGAACATAGAAAAGCACCAGATGCTTCTAGAATTCAGTCTTCCTCATTGAAAATCACATGAAAAACAACACAAAAACAAAAAAGTAGAATTGGAAAGAAGCAATCGTCTCATTTTTTTCACCAATGCAGCTGAGGCACAGTGGTACTAGTGAAAACTAGACCTGGAAGTCAATTCAATCTTCTTTCCATGTCCACATGCTATGAGTCTTGCCTCCTTATATTATAAGCCAGTCCACCACAAAAGCATGGTCTTAACCAATGGACTGTAGTCCTGGTGTGGTGCTGTAGGACAAAGCACTCTATTGCAACGTCAACTTGAACTGTAAGACCGGTAGTTCAAACCCACCAGTCGCTCCTTGGAAATCCTAAACAGGGGTGCTATGAGTTGTAACTGACTCAACGGTGCTTAACAACAGCCACTTATAACAGGCTAAGGGAACTATCATTTCACTTCTTCCTTCACATGGTACAACGATGATGTTTACATATCATGTTTTTGTGTGACACTTTATCCATATGAGGGTACAGGTTCAACCTTACAATGCCTCAGACATTACTATTGTATCAAGTTAAAATAAATACTTAAAGATGACTAGGGAGGGGTTGGCAAATGTGATAGGCGCTTGTTGTTGTGATGTGCTGTGCAGTCGGTTCCATCTCATAACGACCCTGTACAGGTTTCCCAGGCTGTAAATCTTTATGGGAGCAGAAAGCCTCATCTTTCTCCTGTGGAACAGCTGGTAGTTTCGAACTGCTGACCTTGAGGTTGGCAACCCGATTGGTAACCACTAGTGCTTATATACTTTTAAAAGAAAGGAAAACACGATCTTAACACCTTTTCTATGATGTTCAAATTTATTTGACTATAGATATGGATCAAGATGTCTGCAGCTAAATTGACCAAAAAAAAAAAAAAAAAATCTCTTGGACCCTTTCCAGATGATTTGTATCCTAAAGTTGTGGTGCAAAGGATTAAACAGCACACAATTACTAACCAAAAGTCCTGGCTGTCTACTTAAAAAAAAAGTCAGCCATCGTAAACCCTATGCAGCACACATATTCTGATACACATGGGTTGGAGTCAAATCAACAGCAACTGTTATAGTTTGAGAATTGCTATCAGACTGGCAAACTTTACATTTTTTCTTTGCAAGGAGCAATAACCAGACTTGTGTCAGCCCCTGTGGTTTCCTGAGTTAGGCAAGAAGAGAAAGAACTTTCAAATAGCATAGGAGGAGAGTTCAAAGATTCTATATATTAAAGAAATATGATCTTCTTTTATGCCCCAAGTTGTTGTGGGGCAGAATATATTTGATTATAAAAGTTGAGACAGGTTTAATCTTCTGAAAATATGCAGTATTCTTGGTAGCTGCAGACTGTTGCATTTTTTAAAAAATGAAACTCCAGGTAGCCCCTGGCTTATTAAGGGCCTTTAATGTTATGTAAATTTGCCTTCACTCTGAATAGATTGAACCAACCCCTACTAACAACAAATTCTTCATCACAATCACCTTCACTTGGTGGACATGTTGCTGTTAGATCATTGAAAAGGCTTTGAGCCTTTTCTATCACTAAAGTAGATCTAACTAAGAACCATATGCACCTGCTCCCACAAACTTATGCATTTTACTGAAAGCCACAGTTAGGATCAGATCGCATCCATAACCCCCGGGGACTGCCTACATGTTGGTTTAGATAGGGAAGACATCATACAATTTTACTCTAATGTAAATAGCATCTAAAACATTTCTGTTGAAGACCTTGTCAGTACACAAAAAAGAATTTGCCAACTAGGAAAAAGAAAAGTTACAATGATCTTCTGGAGGACTGTTATTTTTCATTTGGAAGGAAACTGGTAGAATTTAATTTACTTTGTGTTCATTATCCGAAAAAAAAAAAAAATCAAAGTGACTACAAAAATTCTTAAAGTGCAAATGATTAAAATAGAGGAAGCTACTAGAAGTAATAAAAGAATGTGAGATTTATTTCCAGCAAGCATTTTTGGTAATTTTAACGACTCAATATATCCCCTCTCAAAAATCACTGAGAGATAACTCAAACTGGAAGCCAGCCTTCTTTTCTTAAAACCAGAAGTGTTTGCTATAATGGGACTTCTGGCAAAGATGAGGGCAAAGTGTGCACAGTTTTATTTGTCTTTGCTGATTTTTAGTTTTGAAGTATATTTCAATTAGGCGATTCTTTAAAATGCTTAAGAAATTAGATTTTAAAATAATAATTTATAGCTTGTTGAAATGCCATTAAACTGGCTGGATAGAGTTTTGAGCAGTCCTTTCTTGCATATAAAAAATCCTTTCCTTGATTATAAAAACAAAAGATGATCAATATAGACAATTTTAAAACGCCACTCAAATAAAACTAAACAAAATGCCTAGAACATAGAGAAAATAAGAAAATAAAGTTACTCAAAATGTCACCACCCTAAGGCTATCACTTTTTGCATTTGGTGCAGTAGTCTCTTCTAATATCTTTCAAGGCACATTATGTGGTTGAGATTATATTGTATGTAACCCACTGCTGTTGAGTTGATTCTGACTCATGGAAACACTATAGCACAGAGTCAAACAGCATCATGGGGTTTCTAAGGTTGTAAATCCTTATGGAAGCAGATACATCTTTCTGCCTTGGTGGGGCTGATGAGTTTGAACTGCTGACTTTTTGGTTAGCAGCCCAGTGCTTAAATCACCATGCCACCAGGGATTCTTTAGTGTATATAGCAGTTTCCATCAATTGGATTTCAAAAGCATTTTTTATGAGTAAAATTTCATAAACATTTTTTGTAATGACTACATGATATTTCATAGTATGCAAGTAGCATAATTTATTTAAACATCCCCCTATGGGGATTTGGGTTAATCTTTATAAAATAAATTACAACGAGGTTAATATAACAAATTTTTCACCTGAGGTGAATTCTTAGATAGACCAAAGACTCATCTTTCTAGGCAATAAATAAGGCTGAGAGAATTATAAAATGCACTGTTCTCTCTAGCTGGCAAACATTTTTAAGAGAAGAGGAATATTGTTTTTAAGAAAAGACTACTTTGGGTAAGTAGTTGTTGTTGTTGTTGTTGTTACGTGCCGTCGAGTCGGTTCCGACCCATAGCGACCCTGTACAGGGTTTCCGAGGGTGTAAATCCTTACGGGAGTAGAAAGCCTCATCTTTCTCC
>NW_006408532.1:24106745-24107230 GCF_000296735.1 Chrysochloris asiatica | reverse complement strand
TTACGGGAGTAGAAAGCCTCATCTTTCTCCCGCGGAGCGGCTGGTAGTTTCGAACCACTGACCTTAAGGTTCGTAGCCCGATTCGTAATCACTACGCTACCAGGGAAGGAGTATGATAGACAAATTCAGATACATTAAAATAATTGGTCTATTGGTTCCTAAGGGAAAAATCAAAGCAACCATATTAGGTTAGAAAATTAAAATTAATTTTTTTTTTTTTGGTCAGTATTAGATGTTCACATCTTTTTCTCCATTCCTTCCTTCTTTTTTCCCTTCTTCCATCCTTTCTTTCCTTCTTCTCTTTCTCTCTCCCTACCTCTCTCTCTCTTTCTTTCCTTTGCGTGTTTTAATGTTTGAAAATCCTTTCTGGAATGGATGTGAGTTGAGTTGACCCTGGAATGCAGGCCCCTTCTCACTAAACGTCCATCCTTAGCCACAGTACAAACACATGTTTGCTGAAGGTACTGATAGGACCGGAATTATCT
>NW_006408532.1:24097185-24106215 GCF_000296735.1 Chrysochloris asiatica | reverse complement strand
AAAATGATGCCACAATAATGAGGTGCAAGCAAAAATAGGGCATCACATACACACACACACACACACGCACATACGTACACACATAAACTGTTCCTTGTGGTAAGAAAAAGCTACTTGGATCAAATGAAATATAACCAAAATGTATTCTTAACAATATTCTTTAAAAATATTTTCTTGAATATTAAGTTAGCATTTTTGAACTTCTTGATAATTGTACAAAATCCCTTTTTAATGTGACACTTGCAAAATGGATCTTCAGTATAAAGAAATGTTACTATAATAATACAACTGTAGTTCTCAAATGCTTTATTTTCTGCCTAATGATATATATGCATATCGTATGACTATGTGTAGATCATCTGAATATATTATGGCTTAAGACCCAGAATTTGAATTTCATGGACCGTGCTAAAATTGAATAAAACTGCATTTATATGCAAGGGGGAAAGAGCAACATGTGGCTTAAATTTTCCTTAAAATACACAGGGGTAAAGTGATTGGGACAGAGTATACCTGGAATTTTGCCAAACTCATACCATGTAAACAATGGTTTAAGACTGAATTCAAATCCCAGAGAGATCTCTTCACTCTCCCCGCAAAGGTATAAGAACCATTTCAACATTGAAAGATAAAGTTAATGAAAATACTTTGAATGAGGAAAATGAGAAGGTTGGATGATGAAATTGTTTTGTCCGGTGGTGGCATTCAAGGTTTTTCCACCTATGCTCAGCTCCCCACTTTGCTTTTTTACCAGCACAGTGTTGATCGTAAGTTTTTGAAATAATTACTTTCTTGTGTTCAATACAAACCCTAATTTGGCCCCCATACCGGTGTCAGATTACCCAACAAGCAAGGTAAACACACGCCTACTTGTGCTTACTTATTGTTGTTGTTGTTAAGTGCCATCGAGTCGGTTCCGACCCATAGCGACCCTGTACAGGGTTTCCGAGGGTGTAAATCTTTACGGGAGTAGAAAGCCTCATCTTTCTCCCGCGGAGCGGCTAGTAGTTTCGAACCGATGACCTTAAGGTTCGCAGCCCGATTCGTAACCACTACGCTACCAGAGCTCCTTGTGCTTACTTATAGGAGACTAGTAATGAAGCACAAGTAAGCCAATGCTTACCTTAATTATTGGGTAATCTACCCCTCATCACACTTCTATGCAGAATCACAGATACCCAGCCTGGTTAAAACTTGTATTATTTAAAACTTCTCACATTATCCAAGCCTGAACATGCCCTTCCACTATCCCTTTTCCCCATTTCATAGTCAGGTATACTGAATAGTGTGAATTCTGATCCAATGGAGGGTCCAAATCTCAACAGGATATACAAGGCTGATTATATAATTTTGTGCATATCAGAAATGGCAATTCTGTCATTTGGATGGAATTTAAAGGAAATCAGTGGCTTTGATGATCAGCATTTCTTCTCCTAAGTGACTCTATTTCGTTTATCTTCTGGAGCTTCTCTGTACTAGTGCCAAACAGGCAAATGCCACCCTTACTTACTTCCCAGGAGATGCGTTGATCACATCTCCCCAATGCAAAGATGCTTAGAGTTCAGCAGTGCCACTTGCAGCTAACTGGCTCTAATTCCTGTGGATGCAACTAGCTAGCCCTCCTCCCTGTCTGGACTAATGCCAGTCTACTTAAGGAGATAATTGACCACAAACCAGCCTGACTGACAGGTTTCCTAAGCGCCAGATGCCAACTGTGCCAATTCCAGCCTTTGTAGGAGGTCTTCTTCTCCTTGGTACTGCAGTAGAAATAGCTTCACTTTCTCTCAACCTTTTGCCTTCTTCTTAGCTTCCCAAGAAAGTAAAATCAAATAGAACATCCCAGGTTATTTTTCTTCTACTTTTATTTCAACATCTACAAGAAACCTCCCCTCCACCCCAATCCTCATTGCTCCTCTCTACCTTTCTTAGGGTTCTGTGCATTTATTCAACAGGGGCATGGGGTAAGTAAATAGTCTTTTCTACCTGAAAACCTGAAGCATAATTCTTATTATTCCCACAGTGTTTAGCCTACCAAGAGTAATTTCTATTAAAATTATAAACTGAGATTATCATGATTTTATAAGTGCCCCACTTCCATCTCACACTTGTCCAGACTTATTTTTTCTTTATTGCAGCATGTGCCTAGAGAGTTCTTGAATACTTGTGAGATCAGATTAGATCACCAATTTATTTGAGCATAACCAAAACATCATGGCTAATTCATTATTCTTGTACCCATTTGAGTGGCTCTCTTTTCTTGCCAGGACACAATTTATGAATGGCTTGACTCCTATTAACACTTTAAAAATAAGCACTAAATCTGGCTTCAATGCCTTTAAGTGGGTGTTTCTTGGCATATGGGTATAAGAATGTGATTCTGGTGGGGGACAATGCATAGAGGCTTGGAATTCAACCAGTCCTGGCATCTTGCAGAGGTCTGTGGAAACTAATCCTGCCAGGTTCCCAGGGCATGGGTCGATTGTGGCGATGAAAAGCTTCATAATGCAGGGATAGTGCAACAGTAGATCCCGTTTTAGTCAAGGAGGGTTTTCAAGGTGGTGTTGAGTGCTATAATCGAGGCCTCCCTTGGAATCAGAAAGAAACCGTGATGGTGCCGTGGTTAAGCAGTGGGCTACTCACCAAACGGTGAGTGTTTCAGTCTCTCAATGGGAGAGAAATGTGTCAATCTGCTTCTGTAAAGACTGTTGTTGTTGTTGTTAAGTGCTGTTGAGTTGGTTCGTACTCATAGCGACCCTTATAAGGTTTCCAAGGAGTAGCTGGTGGGTTTGAACTGTCGACCTTGTGGTTCACAGTCCAGTGCTGATGCTACAGCACCACACCAGAAGTCCTCTGTAAAGATTACAGCCTTGAAAACCCAGTGAGGGCGCTTCTACTTTGTCCTAAAGCGTCGCTATGAGGTGGAATTACTCTAAGGCACCGGTTTTGAGTTTTGGGGGATGGAGACCTTGGCAGAAAAGCCACTGCCTCCCCCCACCCCACCCCAACGCTGCACTTCCCTTGGGTCTCAGGGACTCCTGGATGAAGTTGAGTAGAAAGAAATGATCATTAAACCTACTCTCCCATATTCTACATCTCTCCCTACCATAAAAACAAAACTACAGTGTTTTCCCCCTACTCTGGTAGGAATTCTACCGCAGGGATTGGATATGGGGGAAGGGTGAAGAAGAATTTTATATCCTTCTCAGCGTCTGCGTCCCATAAGCTCCCCTTTTCTCCACAGGAATCACTTGACCAGCCCTCGAGTCCCGAACGTCGCTTTGGACCGCGCCTCTCTCCCGGACATGGGACCGCTGGCATCGCTAAAAAAAAACTGACAGATGGAGAAGAAAGATCTTCTTTTAAACAAACACTGTGGGTTCCACAGTCCCCTTCTTAGGGCCGCGTGACTTGTCAACCCTAAACTAAGGTCCGGGTCACTAACTCACAGGGCCAGAGAAGCCAGACTCCTAAGTTCCTCCAAATCTATGACCCTCGCATCATGTCCTCCCCTTATGGTGTCTATGTTTCAGCTGCAGCAGAGTTTTTAGAAAAACCCTGTAAGGAACTCTAGGAGAGTCCCAAACCAGGACTCTCTAGTTTTTTGAGACCTCAACGAGGGAGGGCCCAAAAGTTAGCCGCACGCAGTAATGGGACTTGTATTAAAGGATGTGTAAAAACATAACGTACGTCCACCCCATCTCATTAAGTATAGGGCATCTTGTTGGCTAATTTCTTCTGATGAAAGGTCAGAAGAGGTTTCCGTTGGACCTGATTGGGCAGAAAGAAGACTAGTTGAAGAAGACTTGCCCGAGGGTGGAGAGTAGAAGCCCGGCAGCGGCTCGAAGCCCAAGCGGGGATTCGGACACCAGGCGGAGACGACTCTCGGCACAGCTCCGCAGAGGCTGCGGCCGACGGCTATTACTGCTGCTTCGGGACGCAACCCAGAGCCCGCGCTCAACAGGTCCCGCCCGGCCTAGTTTGGCGCCCTCCGCCAGGTTTGCAGTTTAAAGGGACGCCGCCGGGCGACCAGCCAGCTGGCATGGAGCTCTGGGTCGCCCCCAGCCCAGAGGACCTCGGAAAAGACGAAAAGGCGGTTAGTGGTCGTGGTCATGGCATGCCTCTTATATGAGGCGAAGAACCTCATATAAGAATAGAAAAAAAAAATTCACTGTTGCCGGGTTTTGCTAATTTATTGTCTAACATTGTTAGGGAATTAATGATAAACATGGGTAGAAAAGGGATAATCTTGTTAGTGGATAAAAGAAGCCTAGCAACAAATCTGTCCCTCCTGGTGAACTCACCCCCTTTGAAGCTCTAAATTTAAGAAATTAAGGGTTCTAGGAAGAAGAAAAGGTTTGCAAAGTTCCCTGGGCCATGTAACTGAGCACTCAAACCGCGGTCTTCTCTCTCGAGAAGCGAGACACCTTCACTTCACAAATGCACGGGCATATTCAGAGAGAAGCTTTAATGAAGAACACCGCGTACAATACCCGCAGACATGAAGAACCTGTCACAAAGTCACAACCCGAACGCGGCGCGGACATAAGCCAGAGGCGATTTAGAGGCAAAGGGCAGTTGCCTCTTTCCTACTCCGCCCGTCTTCGTTCCTAAAAGTTTATTTAAAGTGCTATTCCCGGGGCTCAAGAAAAGGGGGAAGGGACCACGCCAACAGCAAGGCAAGTTTCTTTTTCAATCACGAATTTAAACTAAAGAATTCTGAAAGACAGACGTGCCCACATAGAACACCAAATTGACAGCAGTGTGCAAAGGCGATAGGCTCATCCCCTCGCTGCTGTCCAGAGGAAGCTGGAAGAGAACCGCCACCAGCAACAGTGCGGGAGATGTGGCAGGTTTCCTTGCATTCATAAATTAGGGGGACAAAATCCCGTTATGTAAGGTTGCTTTTTCCTTTTCTTTAAAATTCCAAATGGAACGGATCGTGGGAATTCACATTATTCTTGGACTCCTTAAGGCTCTCATCCGATTGATATACTAATAAATTTCATGTGGAAAGGCGCCTTGATTGTCTCTCTTTGGTTGTGTTTACTGAACTTTACTTATGGAATGTGGAGCTTTGCTCTTTAAGCCGCTGTCATTCTCTTTTGTGCAAACAAGTTGCTTTAGCGGTTCCTTCCATCTTTCTCGACCTCCGGGTCAGAGCCAGGAAACGTAACTGCATTTCCCAAAGATCCTTGGTAGGGTTTCCACCCTCTAAGGCGACTTTATTCACGACGCCTTGCTGTCTCCCATTTAACTGATCAGGAAAATTACGATACAAAACTCTCTCTTTTCCTTCTCAATCACAACGAGATATCCATAGTGAATTAACAGTTCATAAGAAATGCCTGCCTGGGGCAGATAACAAACGGAGAGAAGCTCGTGGATGAGATCTGTTTCAGCGCCACTCTCGGCTGGATTTTTCCTGGGGGAAGTTTAGCTCCAACAGCTTCAGCTTCCAAGATTTGTCAGGGAATGAGGCCTTCCCCCATACTTTCTCTCCCTCTCCCCATAATTTACTGATTTATAATATTAATTACAATAGAAATTCTTACCTGAAAATGGACTTTCATTAATCTGATTGTACTACATAGTATAATCACAGATAACAAAAGTATAATACGAGTATTTATTTAGACCACTGGGGAATCCACTTTCCGGGTTTGTTTGATTCAGTATCTTCTTTTCCAGTATAGGCTCTGACCTGCCGGGTCTGCCCAGTGCGTTCAGGGCGCCCTCTTCCTCTGGGGCGATTGTTGCTGTCCCGGGCCTGGCCCTTCCGCACGCGTTCGACACTGCCAGCTCGCGGGCCCCCTAGGAATGTACTAGCACGGAGTGCAGGGCGCTGCCCTTGCTGTCCGCGGTACTCGGGGCTGTGGGCTGCAGAGAGGCAGCGGGCGATGCTGTAGCCGGGCACACAGTGGACGGTGCGGGCGGCTGCTGAGTTGCGGCTGGGATGGTGAGCGCCGGCGGCAGTGCGGCCACCGGCGGCAGTGCGGGCGTGGGTTTGATGGGCACGGGCACTGCAGGCAGGTTTTGACTTGCTGAATGACACAGGGCCTTGACCGGCACACCGAAGGCCCCATACTCCGGGCTCACAGGGACGCCCGCAGCGGCAGCAGCGGCAGCGGCTGCGGCCACCGAATCCATGACACCGACGTGCGGCCACACGGAGCTGACTACGTTGCCGAGTTGGCCAGGCACTGGGTAGCCTAGGTGGTGCATGACGGACGCCAAGGGCAACCCGCCGGCCTGCAGTACGCCCTTGTAGTCTCGGCCGATGATGTTCTCAATGGCGAACGGGTGCTTGAAGCCCGACGTGGATGCAGCGGCAGCTGCGGCGGCGGCGGCGGCAGAGCCCAGCCCGTAAGGCTGAAACTGCGACAGGCGCCCCACGCTGCCCACGGCTGCGGCCGCTGCGGCTGCGGCGGCTGCGGCCACGGCTGCGGCCTCCTGCATCTTGCCAGGATGGGACGGCTGATGCGGCTGCGACTGCTGGGGTGGCTGTGGCTGTGGCTGCGACGAGAGGTGAGGCGGCGGTTGCGGAGCAGTAGGCGGCTGCTGGTGGAAATAGTGTACCATGTGCGGCGGCGGCGGCGGCGGTGGAGGCTGGGGTGGGTGATGGTGATGGTGATGGTGATGCGCAGCAGCGTGGTGGTGATGGTGGTGGTGGTGGGGATGGTGGGGATGAAGGTGCCCTCCTGGTCCGGCGCCCGGCGCACTCTTGGTGTTGCCAGCGTGCAGGTGAGCGTGGTCCGCACGCAACACCTTGAAGCGTTTACGGCGCCGCAAGAAGCTGCCGTTCTCGAACATGTCGCCGCAGTCGGGGTGCAGCGCCCAGAAGCTGCCCTTTCCAGGCTGGTCCGGCCGTCGCGGGATCTTGATGAAGCAGTCGTTGAAGGAGAGGTTGTGGCGAAGGCTGTTCTGCCAACGCTGCGTGTGCTCACGGTAGTAAGGGAAGCGCTCCATGATGAACTTGTAAATGTCGCTCAGCGGCAGCATCTTCTCTGCAGAGTGCTGAATAGCCATAGCAGTCAGTGAGATATACGAGTAGGGCGGCTTTTGGTCGCTATACGAGCTTTTCCCCGGCCGAGGCATCGCCCCGGGTGCCTCCACCGCCCTCTGGCCCACACTGGGCCTCAGCGTCGCTCCGAACCGGCTCCGGAGGCCTGGTTGCCCCCGCTAGTCCCCACAGCGCCCGCCCTCTCTTCCCTGAGACTCTATTTGCAGTCTCTCTCTGGCCTTCTCCAAGCTGCCTAGGACCTCCTGGTTGGCGCTTTCGAAGCAACTCAGCTCCTGGACTCTCGCAACTTCTGACCCCGACGGTCGAGGCTCACAGGAGCGGGCGGGGCGCGCCAGCTTTATGCCGCCTTCTCTGAGTCTTTCCTTCCGGCTGCCAAAGGCTGAGAGCTGGAGATGGAGGGAGAGATGTGAGTGGCGACAAGTCGTGCTCCTCTCCAGTCTTCGTCTTGCTTTTTCTATGTCCGAAGGAAGCCCAGGCCAAGTCGGCTTGGAGGAAGGACGGTGCAATCGGTACTCTGGCCCTTTAAAGCCGAGTTGCCGCTTGCGATCCTGGTGCTGCACTGGAGTGGACAAACGAGAGCCCTGGACGATACCTCCGGGCCCGGCACTTAGCTAATATGCGCAGGCGTTCGGGATTTCCTGGAGGAGAGAAGCAAGGTAAGCTGAGGGAAGCTCCACTCCTGAGTTTTCGCCTCCTTTTTCTCCCACGGCTCTCAGCAGAGCTCCGGATGGAAGAGACACCAAAGTCCAAGGAGGTCGCTTTAGGGAAAAGTTTGGTGGTTTCTGCAGCAACGGCGCCAGCAAACTCTGCGGAGGGGCGGGAGCCGCAAGACGCTAGGCGTCAGCAGTCAGTTGGTGAGGGTGAATGGGAGCCGGAGACTGGCTGACACCGACCGGCTCAGCCGTCCGCTCAGTATCTGCCTCCACTCTACCCTCTCGCCTAGAGGAGAGGCTGCTGCGTCGTCGGCTATGTCAGCTACGCACTCTCCAGGCTGCGTTTTGTAATGGTCCGGGAGATGCTGAGACCCCCGCAGCTCGCGCTTCGAGACTATCACATGACCGAGGCTGAGGGACTCCGCCGCCGCCGCCGCGTCTCTCGCAGAAGGGGCAAGAAGGCGCCTCCGCCCCCTCCTCCGCCTCCATTCGGGCGCTTCCACCCCCAGCATTCACCAGGAGCTCCGCAGTCTCCAACCGCGGCTGTTTTGGGCGGGGAGCGCAGGCTGCCCGCTGGGAGGGGGCAAAGCGTTTGCCGAGGTCCTCGCTACTGCGTCCCACCGGGGCCGCGACATGCGGGGGGACAGAGCACTGCTTTTTCTCCCCTCCTTTCCAGGCATCTTCCTCCTGTCCCCGCCCTATTACCCTTCTGTCTTCCTAAGTATCCACTGGAGATTCTTCTTCGGTCACTTCCCGTTCTCTATGACTAGCCACTCTGGGTCAAACCAGGAGCACCTTTTTCTCATGTCCCTTTCTCCAGCAAGACATCCAGAAGGCTGGAGGGCTAGAGGGAACAGCTAATGGGGTAGGAAAGCGTCAAATACCAAATGAGGCGCTTTCGTCAAAAATCAAGTACATCACAATTTTCTGTCGCTCACATTACCTGTCAGGCCTGGTGCCCGGCGTTAAGCAAGAGGCACTCTGCGTTTCTCGATCGCAGTCGAGAGGGAGAGACTGACCTAGGAAATAAGGTTAGAAAGAGTAGTAAGGGTGGATAAGGTGCCACCACGCTTCCTACGTACTGACTCCTGGACAGGGTCAGGCGTTTCTCTAGATTGGTGACGTCTCAACGGGGGCCAGAGGGAGGAGTTCCTGGGGTCCCATCACCTGGATATATGGAACGAAGTCTCTGCTATTCTTACTAACACTTAAAAAGAATGGTAGAGAATTAAACTTAAATAGGTCAAATCATCATCACACAAGACCATGATGTGATCTGCGAAGGAAAAGGGAAAGATGGATGAGCCGCGGCGCTGAGTCCTCTGGCCTTGGTTCTCCCGTTCCCCCTGCCACGTC
>NW_006408532.1:24094631-24096758 GCF_000296735.1 Chrysochloris asiatica | reverse complement strand
CACACACACACACACTCACTTGCCCGAGTGAGTCGGGAAGCAGGTTCCTCCCAGCACCCATTCACACATTCTGAAGAAGCCCAACTGATTACAGGAGAGCCTGAAGTTACGAGTATATATTCTAGTTTTGACTGCTTTTACTATTAGGCTAGGAGGAAAACGAGTTTAGAAACAAATAAGCGTACCATCTTCCCGTTTCTGGGCCTCGGTTTTCATGATTTGTGAGATGAGATGTCTGAAGTTGGAAATGTCATGGGTTCTTTCCAGTTATCTCAGTGATAGAGCAGTTAGGGGCTCACTCGGTTTTTAAAGTCTCCTTTTCTGTACCTAAACCCGAAGGTCGTCGACCCAGAATGCCTGGGAACTCTGGTTCCCCCAAACTTCGGTAACACCAGGTCGAATGTTTTCAACTTCCTGCTCCAAAGTGAGATACACAAGGGGAGGAGGGCAAGAGGGGTTGTCTGTCTGTCGGAAGCAGCACTGCCGAGTCAGTAGCAACTAGTTGGGCTATTTTGTACAGGTCAGCCGACTTCTTAAAGTAAGTGTTAAGGTAAAGCTTGCTAGAAGGACGCATGATGATGGTGGTGTAGTGGCGGCGGTGGGGCGGGGGGTAGAGGGGGGAAGGGAGGGACAGAAGAAGCAGCCTCTTGGCCCGTACTTACGAAAGGGAAACGCTCTCAGATAAGAAGCTCTCACTGTCACACCAGGTCGGGGAACCTTATTCCCGCCAAAAGGAGGCTTTTTTGAGGGATTTCTGTCCACTTACGTCAGTTTGAGGAGCATAGAACAGTGGCTTCTTCGACCTACAAACCACGGAAACTTCCAAGCATGGCCACCGTTACAGTGACAACTAAAGCCTATTGAGGCCGAGCTGCCCCCGTCTCCCTTGACTTAAGTGATTCAAAGACAGTACTGTTTCTGCCCAGGGATTTGGGGTCACTAGGGCCACTGTCCTGGTGTGGCGCTGCGGGTTAATTAATGTGCTGGACTGCAAAGTCAGTTTGAACCGCAAGATGGGTGGTTCAAGTTCACCAGCCACTCCTTAGAAACCCTATAAAGGGTCGCTATGAGTCGGAACCGACTCCAAGGCACTTAACAACAACTACAAGAGGGACGCAAGGAGTTCTGGTAGCGTAGTGGTTACGAATCAGACTGCTAACCTCAGGGTCAGCAGTTTGAAACTACCAGCTGTTCCGCGGGAGAAAGATGAGGCTTTTTGCGCCCGTAAAGATTTATAGCCTCGGTAACCCTGTACAGGGTTGCTGTGAGTCGGAACCGACTCCACGACACATAACAACAACAATAACGACAACAGGGACACTGTAAAGCTGGTGCTAGGAGTTTCCCGCGCCGAGAGCTCAAAGGCTTTCTGGATCCCCGCCCCGCGCGTGACTGGGGCAAAGGGTTCTTTTGCTGATGCCTCGAGAGAGCTCCCGGAACAGTAGTGGCTCCTCTTTGGAAGCAACTCTGGGCTGTTTCCCTCGCACTTTGTGCTTCGTGGCGGCTGGGAACCGAGAGAGGGAAGTGGCCTTTCCAGGGAGCGCTGCAAGCCTTTCGCACGTAAGCTGTGAGCTAGCACTCCCTAGGTGATCGCGTCCTATCTGGACGATTCCACGCCACCAGCTCGGGCTTGGCCCTTAGGGAAACGAGCGGCCTGTCCAACGCCGTCGGCCTTAGCTAGCCAACTGTGTTCCTTTGGCTGGGAGTCTGGGCGCAACGTGAAGTAAATCAGCCCCGCGAGGGAGGAGCGAAGGGCCCAGAGCATCCAGCCTCAGGCTTTCGCATTCAGGGTGGGCTCCGCAGGAATAGAAAATACTCTCAGACGCTGAGCTCCCGGGGCGCTTGTCCATTTTGGAGAAGGACTGTAAGTCACTTTCGCGTAGGACCCTTAGGGATTCCTAGCTCGGCGCGGTACTCCGCAACCTCGTTTGGGCCGCGGTAGGGGCGTCCTCTCCCTCTCTCTTCTCCTTCCCGGGAGGCTGACTTAATTCCGGCAAGTTTTGCAGACGCGCAGCTCCACCGGCGGGGGCCTGTACGCGCGCCCCAGCTGCCTGCAGACCTCTGTTCAAGAAACGCAGATCATGTAACTACTCTGGCACCAGCCAGTCGGTTTCAAGTCTCCGTGTG
>NW_006408532.1:24077131-24089631 GCF_000296735.1 Chrysochloris asiatica | reverse complement strand
GTCTGGTAATGCTGAAAATAGGATTTTATGTTCAATTATGAGTAATTGTAATCAGGAGTAATGGTGATTGTCACAACTGTAAATGTGGAAGAGGTATAACCAAAATTTGGGAGCAGTTTATATGCTATTTCAGGAACAGAGGACCTTAGGACCACCAAGAGGGAAGAACATGAGAGGAGAGAGGGATCCTAACCAGAATAGCAGTGACAACAAAGATGATGGCAGAGATGATGGCATAGAGAGATAGAACAGCAGAGGACTATGGGCCCATGGACTAAGAAAAACTGTGTGCCTGTGGGCAGAAGGCTGGCTTGCAAAATATGCCCTTTGGATATTTAAACGAATGTATATATTCATTGTAATATGTGTACATCAAAAAATAAGGTAAATACTGTTAGCTGATGGTCCATGGAGGGGATTGTAAGAATTGCAATGATTTGTTGAATGTAAAACTGATGCTATGCGCAGTAAACCTTCACACAATTAATTCACAATAAAAGCTTTTTAAAAATTAAGATTTTTTTCATGTATGAATTTAGAAAACGTAAGATCAAGCTGTACTTGAAATAATTGTAGAATTCCTGTTTTGGACCTTGTGAATGTTGCACCTAAAATATATATAAATATAGAGGTGATTCACCAGAAGAAAGAGAATTCCTAGTGGCGCAGTGGCTAAGCTCAGCTGCTAACCTGAAGAGCTCGGTGAGAGAAGATGTGGCAGCCTGCTCCAGTAACGAGTACAGCCTTAGAAACCCTAGGAAACAGTTCTACTTTGTTCTATATGAGCGATACTATGAGTTGAAATTTAATCAACTGGTTTTGGGTTTGGTCTCCAGAAGACATGAAAACTTCTTTGAAAGGGGCTCTTGGTCATTATTAGTGCCATCCCACTTGTACACTGATACTTGTTAACAATAGAAAGATACCATTCTATAGTTAAGTCTTTCAATACTATAAATAGGTGATTTACATTATTGGAGCGCTGGTAGCATAATGGTTACAAATTGGGCTGTGAATCTTAAGGTCAGCAGTTCAAAACAACCAGCCGCTCTGCAGGAGAAAGATGAGGCTTTCGGCTCCAATAAAGATGTACAGCCTCGGAAACCCTGTACAGAGTCACTATGGGTCGGAACCGACTCGATGGCACTTAACAACAACATAGTTATATAGAATCCGTATGGTTAAAATTTTTGTATATTCCTTCTATATTTCATGTCCATTCTGGAGTCCTGGTGTGGTGCTGTAGGCTAAGTACTTGACCGCAAGGTTGGTTTGTGGTTTAAACTTACCAGCTGCCCTTCAGAAACCACAGACTTATGGTACTTAACAACAACAACAAATGTTGTCTTGGAAGAGGTATAGCCAAAATAGTTCTTAAATGTGAGGACAGAGAGACTTTGACGCTACTACTTTGGACAGGCTATCAGGAGGAATCAATCCCTGGAGAAGGATTTCATGCTTGGTAAAGTTGAGGGTCAGTGCTAAAGCATAAACCCCCCAGTGAGATGAATTAGCACAGTAGCTGCACCAATGGGCTCAAAGATACCAATGATTGTGAGGAGCGTACAGGACCAGGCTGTGTTTTGTTCTGCTGTACACAGGGTGTCTATGAGTTGGAATTGACATGGTAGCACCTAACAACAAACAACATGTTGTTCATAATGTTGAAGAAATGACAGACAACCACATCTTGAGGATACAGAAGAATATTGTTTTCGGGCCTCTTGAACTACTCTCTGGTTTTGCCAATGGCATGTTGTAAGAGCAGCAGACTTCCAATCCCTCCCTCATAAATTGTTTTCAAAATATTCTGTTTTAAAACTACTGTATGGAACTAAAAATGATATTTCCCATAGAAACCCTGTTGCAATTGGTAGATAAGATTCAAGCTAGTTGGGCACCTTCCTGTTTTGTTGTTGTTAAGGGCTGTGGAGTTGGTTCTGACTCATAACAACACTGTATGGTGTTTCTGAGGAGTGGCTGGTGGGTTTGAACCATTGACCTTATGGTTAGCAGTGCTTATCCTACAGAGCCACAGCAGGACTCTCCTTCAGGAAGGTTAAAAACCTTTCTGGTTTAAATCCTATTAAACCTATAACGTAGATAAAATTTCAAGTATCTCCTCTGAGATTTGTCATAACTTGAAAGACTCCTTTAATTTTTCTTATTCCCTTTGGTTGCTAGTCACTCTTCCCCTCTCCCCTCATTAGACCATGTATCCTGGTATTCATGCTCCTATTGAATTTGGGCTTGCCTTATGGACTGATTGGTACATATGGCAAAAATGATGCTGTGTGACTTCTGAGTTAGATAAAAAAAAGTCTTGCAATTCTTTCCTTGGTCTCTTAAAAATCTGCTGGGGCTGATGGAAAATTTCATTAATTCAAGAGAGGGCTGTATGACTAATTAATATAATCGTTCATAAATTATATATCTGAGAAAAGATTAATTGACAAAACTTATGTGATAGATACATTTACAAATGACAACAACAACAACAAAGAACAGATGCTGAGCCTGCTTATATACAACCAAACACCTCATGGGATTTGGTTCCTTGGTTTGGAGGTTTAGGGTTATGGTTTCATGGAACATTTCAGTTAATTGGCCTAATAGTGCCTCCATTCTATCTCCTAGTTCATCATGTAGTGCCTGGGGTCTTAAAAGCGTACAGAACCAACCATCCAAGGCATAACAATTGGTCTCTATTCACCTGGAACAACAGAGGAAGAAGTGTTAAGAAAAGGAGGAGGAAATGAAATGTGTGGCTCATTGCCTCTATGAACAACTGCCTCCTCTCCATGAGATCAGCCTGGCTATTAGTAGTGTAGAGGCTACAAGTTGGGCTGCTAACCTCAAGGTCAGCGGTTTGAAACTACCAGCTGATCCTCGGGAGAAAGATGAGGCTTTCTGCTCCTGTAAAGATTTACAGCCTCTGAAACCTTATGTAGGCTGGCTATGAGTCGGAACCAACTCCATGGCACACCACCACTACCATCAATACTGGATATTTTGATTAAAAATTCCACAGACGAATCCTGATCAAAAGGGGGAAAATGCAAAGCAGAATTTCATATTCTTATGGAGTGTAGACTTTCTGGAGCCATGGAGGGTGAATGAACCCCTGAAATAACTGCCTGAAAATATATTTTTTTCTGAAAATATTTTTTATAACTTAAACTAAAAATATTCCTTTAAGTCTTAAAACTGAACTGAATAGTTGACTAGTGAAAAAGGTCTACCTTGAGCATTATGCTCTTTAAAGATCTATATAAAAAGCAGACCTGATGGTGCAGAGGGTTAAGTGTTGATCTGCTAATCACAAGGTCAGCACGTCAAACCCACCAGCTGCCCTGCAGGAAAAAGATGGGCTATCTGCTCCTGTAAAGATTTACAGTCTCAGAAACTAGAGGCTCTGTGAGTTGGAATCAGCTTGATAGCAGAAGGTTTGTTTTTTTGGTACATGTGATCAAATTGATAACAGCAACTTAAAAGATTAGATAGGAACCCTCTGGGGCAGTGAGTTTATGTAAATGTGGGAGGAAGAGCTCAACCAAGGAAAGTGGACATGGCTGTACAACTCAGAATGTCACCAATGGCACTGAATGATACATGTACATACTGTTGAATAGCTATGTTTCACTGTGTATATTCTCAATAACAAAATATAATTCAAAGGAACAAAATCCCACTGGATGATGCTAGCGGACATGTAAGAAGCCCAATTACCATAATATGAGGAAATCCAAGTTAACCTACTGGAGACAAAGATGCTGGTCAGCCCTTACGTCTTCTAACCATCCCAGCTGAGATGCCAGGCATGGGAGTGAAAGAACCACCTTGGAGGTCTGGTCCAGTTGAGCTTTTAGATAACTCCAACCCCAGTTCCATCTTACTGCAACTACATGAGAGACCCCAATTAAATTTAGTCAATCCACAGAAACATGTTGTGTTGTTGTCAGGTGCCATCAAGGCAGTAGCAAGTCATAGTGCCCATATGCACAAGAGAACGAAACACTGCCCCGTCCTGTGACAACTTTACAACTCTTACTGCATTTGAGACCATTGCTGATGTCACTGTGCTAATCCATCTCTTTGGGGGTCTTCCTCTTTTACTCTGATCCTCCACTTTACCAAACATGATATTCTTCTCCAGGGACTTGTGTCTCCTGATAATATATCCGAAGTGTGAGAGACAAAGTCTGGCCATCCTGGCTTCCAAGACATTCTGGTTGTACTTCTTCCAACACAGATTTGTTTGTTCTTCCTGCAGTTCATGATAGTTTTAATATTCTTTTCCAACATCATGATGCCATACTCAAATGCACCAATTCTTCTATGGTCTTCCCTATTCACTGTCCAATTTTCACATGCATATAAGGTTATTGAAAATCCATGGCTTGGGTCAGGTACACCTTAATCCTCAACCATGAGACGACAATTCATTGTTTTTAAGGCATTAAGTTTTGGGATGGCTTATTATACAATAATATAAACCAGAACATAACACCCTCCAATTCTTACACAATTCTTCTGTTTCTGCCACATTTTGAGTGAATCAGGTTGTTGTAAACTAGCCTGAGGACCTGAATACTAGTTAGAACATTGATGCTGGGAAATTGTGCTCCGCAATGAATAGCAAGAAAGAAGATGCATATTATTCTAACATAATTAAGCATTTCTATAAGTAGTGCTCACAGTTAATGCTCTTGGCTACACACCAAAAGGTTGGAGGTTTAAATCCACCCAGGGGGACCTCAGAAGGAAGGTCTGACATTTTACTACCAAAAAATCTGCCACTGAAAGCTCTATGGAGCACATTTCTATTCTGGCACAAGTGGTTCCTCCATGAGTCAGAACTGACTCAACAGTAACTGACAAGTGAGAATTTAGGTTCAGAAAACAGATATGAGAATGAATACAGCTACTCCTCACTTCTCAATGATCTTATTGTCTGACTTTTTACATTTACAACAATAGTAAAAAAATCTACTATCTGACTATTTTTTGTATTAATGTCATATATCTGACAGTAATGAATGCCACAGTGCAAGACAAGAGTAATAGTAGCTATGGTGTTTAAGAGTGTGTGTGTTAACTTGGCTGGGTTATGATTCTCAGTGGTTATGTAACGATGTCATTTGGTTATATCTAATGATGTGATTTAAGAAGCTCTGGTAGCATAGTGGTTATGAATCGGGCTGCAAAACACAAGGTCAGCAGTTCGAAACTACCAGCTGTTATGTGGAGAAAGATGAGGCTTTCTGCTCCCGTAAAGATTTACAGCTTCAGAAACCCTGTACAGGGTTACTATGAGTCGGAACCGACTCCATGGTACTTAACAACGACAACAACAATGATGTGATTTAGCAATTGTGTCATGATGTTGTTGTTGTTAGTACCATCAAGTCTGTTCCAATTCATAGCAACCCTGTGTGGAGTTTCCAAGGAATGGCTAGCAGTGAGTTCAACACTTATCTTCCAGCGTCACACCAAGATTTCATACCATGATTTACACAGTCTCCATATTGTGATCTGATGTGGTCATCCTCTGTTTTTGCATATTATCTATTTTAATATAGTGACCTGGTCTTTGAAATTCAGCCATGTTGATAAGTGAGGTGTGGATATGCTGCTCTTTTTCAAAGCATCTTGGGTACAGGAACTGGGGCTATTCCTGTGTCAGGATGTTCTTAAGTTGGATGTTTAAAGAAGAGGAGGGCCTCTATTTGGATTTCTGCATTTATCGTGGGAATTATTTCATGAAGGCTTTTATTTTCTTCTTAGACAGCAAGTTGATGGCTGCATTTTGGAACTATTTATAGTTGCAATTAAGTTAGAATGTCTTTTTTTTTTTTTTTTTAAGAACACCAGAACCAAACACTGCCTTCAAAACCGCCCACATTTCTAAGGTTTGATGATGCTGTGCTGTATGTAGCTTGATTCTATTACATTTGGCTCTCCTTTTCAACTAATTGCATAAACAGTATTTCATAGTGTCTGCTTTACACCTTTCTTGCCTGGATCTTCAAATATAGATGTAAATGTATCACTGTAACCCCATATTCCAACCCTGGATGGGTAGTTATTTATTTGCTTTATTGATTTGATAAGAATACATTTGTTTTATAGCCCTATGCTCATCCCTTTTCAAAACAAGAATATTCTAGAGTTTTCAGACATAAAAAATTCCTCCACATAACTATGGTAAACACACTCAGTGAAATACTACACAATGTTAAAGAATAGCAATGGCTCTGCAAATACCTCAATACTGGAACAGAGTAAAATTACAACACAGCACTGATACACTATTGACACTCATAGACACAGCAGTCAAGAAATCAAATGACGTATGGCTTTAGGCAAATCTGCTGCACAAGACCTCTTTAAAGTGTTGATGAGCAAAGATATCGTTTTGAGGACTGAGGTGCACCTGACCCAAGCCATGGTATTTTCATTTTATTGAAGTATTTGCTTTATTGTGATGGTCTAGAACCTAACCTGCAATACCTCAGAGAAATGCTTATAGTTTTCTGTTTTATGTATATTTTTAATACTTATGAACACTCAGTTGGACAGTACAGGTATAGAACCTTTAGATCACAGAAGAGAGTTCTATTGGAGAGTATTCATTCTTACAGCATATCCATTTCCATTTAAACAATTGATTTACCTCTGTAAATGGCTCCCAAATCGATTACTCATTTCTGACCTTTCTCCCAATCAAGTTTTATTAAAAACCTTTTCTTATTTCTTTGAGAGTTAATTCATATTCCATAAAATTCAACATTTTAAAGTGCACACTGCTTTTTTTTTTTATTTTTAGTATATTCACAAGGTTATATTTTCAATAACCTCATATGGATGTGAAAGTTGAACAATGACTAAAACAGACTGTAGAAGAATTGATGCATTTGAGTTACGGTGTTGGAGAAGAATATTAAAAGTACCATAAACTGACAGAAGAACAAACTAATCTGTATTGGAGGAAGTACAGCCAGAATGCTCCATAGAGGCAACAAGTCTCTCATTCTTCAGACATGTAATCAGAATGGACCAATGCCTGGAGAAGAACATTATGCTTGCTAGAGTGGTAGGTCAGTGAAAAAGAGGAAGACCTCCAACGAGATAAATTGGCACCGTGGCAGCAGCAATGGGCCCTAATCTAGCAACAATTGTGAGAATGGTGCAGCATCAGGTAGTGTTTCATTCTGTTGTGTGTAGGGTCGCTATGAGTCAGCACTGACTTGATAGTACCCAACAACAGTGAACTTCAAGGACATTGTTTTGAATGAAAGAAGTTAATCACAAAAGGATTTATAGGAATCACTATCATAAAAAGTCAAGAAAAGATTTTTCTCTCCAAAAACAGACTCCTGGCCCATTCTGATAACATGTCTGAAGAATGACAGACTTGTCTCTGTGGAGCATTCTGGTTGTACTTCCTCCTGGTGTAATGCAGTAGGATAAGCACTGGCCTGCTAAATGCAAGGTTGGCATTTCAAACCCACCAGCTGCTCCTCTAAAAACCTAGACAGTACTTAACAATGAAGCCACTTAACAATGACAGGGCTAGAGGGGAATGGAACCTAAATTGCTAACTAGAGGGTAATGGTTGGTGGTTATGTGCCGTGGAGTCGGTTCTGACTCATAACAACCCTGTATAGGGTTTCCAAGGCTGTAAATCTTGGAAAAATTTATAGGAGCAGAAAGTCTCATCTTTTTCTCAAGGAACCATAGTAGTTTTGAACTGCTGTCCTTGAGATTAGCAGCCTAACTCGTAACCACTACGTTTGGGTGAAGGGGAAGGCAATATATAATAAAAGAGAAGGAAAAAGAGGAAACTGCAAAAGTTTGCCAACTTTGACTGTGACTGTTAATCTGCTAACGGGCACAGTGGTTTCTTTTTTGGGGTGATGAAAATGTTCTAAAATTAGATTGTGATGGTGATAGCTACAAAACTGTAAAAATTCTGAAAGTACTGAAATGGACACTCTAAGTGGATGAATTGTATGGTATCTGAATTATATTTCAATAAAACTCAATTAAAAATTTTTTAATAAACAAAAGTCATCTTCCTATTAACAAAATCAAAGCCATTGTCTTCCAGTCAATTCTCACTCATAGTGACCCTTTAAGAATGAGAAGATCTGCCCTTTGGGATCTGGTAGCGTAGTGGTTACGAATCGGGCTGCGAACCTTAAGGTCAGTGGTTCGAAACTACCAGCCGCTCCGCGGGAGAAAGATGAGGCTTTCTACTCCCGTAAGGATTTACACCCTCGGAAACCCTGTACAGGGTCGCTATGGGTCGGCTCCGACTCGAAGGCACTTAACAACAACAACAACAACAACTCTTGATTGAATTCCTCACAAATAGACCAATAGACAACATCACGATAAAATGATACATGGAAAAAAATAACACTACCAAGTATTACATTCTACTTGAATCCATATTGGACTCATAGTGACCCTACACACAACAGAACAAAACACTGTCCGGTCCTGGGCCAGCCTCACAATTGTTGCCACACTTGAGTCCATTGATGCTGTCACTTTGCCAGTCCATCTTGCTGGGTGTCTTCCTCTTTTTCTCTGACCTTCCATCTTACTAAACATGATATCCTTCTCCAGTGACTGGTCCCTCCTGACAATATGTCCGAAGTATGAGAGACGAATTCTCAATAGGTGAGGCTTATACGCAACTGGTCCTGTAGATTAGTTTCTTCTTTGAATCTTTGGTTTTCTTCTTCTTCTTTTGCTCCAGATGAGTAAATCAATGGTGTTTCTTAGAAGTCCACTGGCAAGCTTTTAAGACCCCAGATGCTACTTACCAAATTAGGATATATAACATAAACTTCATAGACTATGCTGTGCCAATTGGTACCGCCTTTCATTTCTACTTCCCATCTACTCTTCACTGTTCCAACAACTGATCCTTTCCTGAAGCCTTCTTTTCTCTCTCCTACCTGTAATTGTGAATCAGACTGCTATGTCATTTGAACTGCAAGGTCAGTGGTTCAAGCTCACCAGCTGCTCCTTGGAAACCCTATACAGGGTTGCTATGGGTCGGAATTGACTCGCCATCACTTAACAACAATAACAACCTATAATTAACTTATTCCTCCAAACTTCTAGCCCATATGGTTTATACCTCAATTATGCAACAATGGAAACTTACTTTTAAAGAAAATCTAATATGTAAAAACATGAAAACATATCTTAGTTGTGTTTTTATTTCCCATAGTACTTAGCACAGTTAAATCAGTACTTCTCACACTATCTGGGAAAAACTCCTTTAATATTATTATTTAAAAATGCAATCTGCTGTAATCTAACATGGTTGTAAAATACAGTAAAAAACAACCACTAAGGAAATTAAATAATAATTTTTTTAAAACTACTTAAAATACAAGCCCAACTATTTCATTATAGTCAATAAGTATGCAAACTTCAAAAAGTTCATAGAATTAATGCCATTACTTTTTAATTTCATTTTCCCACAAACTTTTTGAAGCGCCCTAATATACTTATTCTCTCAAAGAGTTATAATGGTATTTAAACACTTAATTTATATACATTTCTTATGACCTGCTGTACCCAAAAAACAGAAACAAAACCAAACTTGTTGCTGTTGATTTTGACTCACAGTGACCTCACGTATTGCAGAGTAGAATTCTGCTCCATAGGGTGTTCTAAGCTATAAATGTTTTTTAAAGTTTATATAAATACTTTATTGATAAATACCCAATTAATTCTTGAAAGAATTGTATGTTTTTTAAACAATTGTAGTAGTTAAATACATTTTTTCCCCAAGTGAGCAGGTCTTAATAGTGTTGTTGCATATTATCTTCTGCACTACCCAAGTTAACACATGTCTACCCTCTCCCTTCCCGCTCACCTTTGGTAACCATCAAATAATGTTTCTTTTAGAATGAAAACTTTTTATTGACATTTTATAATAGTGGTCCTTTTGAGATTGCCTAATTTCACTCAAAGTCCTGGTGTGGCACTGTAGCATAAGCACTGGATCACAAGGTCAATATGAGTCACAAGATTGGCAGTTCAAACTCACCAGGTGCTTCTTGGAAACCCTACATAGGGTCACTATGAGCTGGAACTGACTCAACGGCACTTAACAACAACAACAATTTCACTCAGCATAATGTCCTCAAAGTTCATCCATGTAATGAGATATATTGAAGATTAATTGTGAATCTTCAATGTTGTGCAGTATTCCATTGTGTGGATGTACCAAAGTTTGTTTATCCATTCTTCCGCTGATGGGCATTTAGGCTGTCTTCATCTTTTTGCTATTGTGAATAGTGCTCTGATGAACAGTGGTGTGCATATATCTATTTGTATCATGGTTCTTATTTCTTGAGGATATATACCAAATAGAAGGATTTCTGGATCATACAATATTTCTATTTTCAACGTTTTGAGGAAGCGCCATACCATTTTCCACAGTGGTTGCACTATTTTACAATTCCACTCAGTCTGCTTTCATGGAATCAATTTTTATGGTACAAATTTGTGAGCCACACTTTGAGTAGAACGGAACTACATAACTGCTTTGTAAACATATTAGTTAAGTAAGTAAAACCACTGAAGAGAGAAATGTATAATAATTTTCCCCTGTGCTTTTTAATGATTGGTTATTTCAGGGGCCATTCTCTGAAAAGCAAGTATGTAAGATGTTGCTGTTGTTAGATGTTATCGAGTCAGTTCCAACTCATAGCAATTCTGTACAGGGTTTCCAAGGAGCAACTGGCAGATTTGAACTGCCGACCTTGCAGTTAGCAGTAGAGTGCTTATCCTATAGCACCACACCAGGACATTATGAGAAAGTAAAGATGATTAATTATTAATGAACTGTCATAAAATTACTCACGGTGACTTGATGGCTTCTGAATTTTACTTTGATGCATTTAAACAAACAAACAAATAATCTGACTATGATTTTCATAGTAAAAGGAAAACCCTGGAGTAGGAAAATTGCTGCATGTCAGAAGTTTTAGAGATGTTCCCTACTGAAGAAAAAAAAATGAAAACTCACTGCTGGGCTTAGTGTTCTGCCTTAAATCATTTAATTTCAAGAAATATCTTCTAAACTGAAGAAATATACATCACACAATATACATGGTTAGTCAGGAATTATATTGAAAGTTCATTAAATCACATCTAGGGAATTTAAGTGAACTCAAGTAAGTAAATTAAGTGCTAAGTTAATTAAGTTGTTAATTAGTTAATTAACTGTTATAGTTTTAAGTGATGCTATTAACAAACACATAAATTTCAGTTTTACTTTCCTATATTTAGAAACTCTTCATGGAACTGTAAAAGCTTGAGGGCCTAATTCGTTCCATAGAATTCTGAACCAAGTACTCATATTTATAATAAGATTTTTCTTATTTAGGGTTGAAGGCATTTTAAAATAATTTGTCTAATTGCCTTTTTTTTTTCTTTTTATAAATCAGAGGATATTCTCCTCATTTACTTTTTCTTGCATAAAATAGAATTTCTGAAGGAAATAAGCATGAACATCTTCACAGTATGTAACCCATTTGATGTATGCCACATCAGTTCTTTTTAGTGTTCTTTTAAGCATGAAGACCTTGGAAAGGCATGTTCTAGTTATCAATTGCCATCAAACAAATCATTCCAAAGCATAGTGGTTTAAAATAATAACCATCATTTATTTAGACCATAAATCTGCAAGTTGACCAGGCCAGAGTGGAAGGACTCAAGACCGGATGATCCACTTCCAAAATGACACACTTACATGACTGACCAGATGACTGGGCGCTCAGCCAGGGTTATCACCCTGGGCTTTGGTTCCTCTCCTGTGGGTTTCTCCATGTGGTTGCTTGGATGTCATCCCAACATGTATCAGGGTCCCTAGAGAGAGTCCCAAGAGACCTGGACAGAAGCTGAAAGCCGTCTTTTGACATAGATTCAGAAATTGTAGAATATCACTTCTGTAGTCTTAAATTGGCCAAACAAGTCACTAAATTCACCCTAAAGGTAAATTAGAATCTACCTCTCAGTGATAAAAATAGCAAAGACAAAGAAGTAACCAACATTTTTAAGTTGAGAAGGACTTGTAAGTTCACATGATGGGCTCTCATAGTGAGAAAGATGGTTGCTGTAGTTAAGTGCCATTGAGTCAGTTCCAAATCATAGCGACCCTGTACAGGGTATTCTAGGAAGCAGCTGGTGAGTTTGAACCATCGATATTACAGCTCAAACCAACCTTGCTTTCAAATGCTTATCCTACAGTACTAGAGATCTGAAGTTTTTCTCAGCGCTACCTCAGAATGAGCTGAACATTATAAACAATCCTGCAAGCAGATAATGCAATGGAAGACACATTGAACTTGGACTGAAGATCTGGATTTGAGTTGAAGTTCTGCTGTACCATCTGAGAAGTTCTGAGAAAATTATTTAACCTTTCTAAGACTCTCTTCATAAGGAGATCTGATAGCATTGTTGTT
>NW_006408532.1:24074789-24075832 GCF_000296735.1 Chrysochloris asiatica | reverse complement strand
GAGAAGAGGAAAGAATTGATTAAACCTTACGAAGTTCTGGTGTGGCACTGTAGGATAAGCATTGGACTGCAAGGTTGGTTTGAACCTCAGGGTCCATGGTTCAAATCCACCAGCCGCTCCTAAGAAACCCTATACAAGGTCCCTAAGAGTGGGAAATCGACTTGACTGCACTTAATAACAACAACATGTTTCTCGTATTCTCTGCTCTAAGCCAAGATCCATCTGATGTCATTAGTAATATACCTATTTCCATGTTCTCTTCTGAATCCAACTTGAATTTCTGGTAGTTCCTTGTCTATGTACTGCTGAAACCATTTCTTTCTTTCATTTTTCTTTTATTGTTGTTGAAATGTTTTATTGTGAATCAAGTGAAGGTTTACAGAAAAGATCATCAGTTTTATATTCAACAAGTCATACACTTCATTTCATCTCAATTACTGTAATCCCCTCCATGTAACAGCAGTTACTACACTTCCTCCCTGTGGGTCTTATTTCCATTCTACCCTTCTTCCCAACCTTTCTGAATGTTGTCCTTAGGTAAGTGTTGCCCTTTTAATCTTGAATTGTTGACCATTCCCTAGTGAGTATGCATCCCTATATATATATCTAACACTTGGCTGAAATTGGGCCATGAGGCTGAGTTCCGTTCTAGACCTGAAGGTGGCTGAGGGCCACAGTCTCAACCACTCTCTTTTAAAACCAGTAAGCCTGGTATTTTTTATAATTTTGAGTTTTGTTCCATATTGTCTCCCACTCTACCAGGGACCTTCTAATGTGATCCTTTTCAGAGCAGTTGATAGTGGTAGCCAGACACCATCTAGTTCTTCTGGTCTCAGAGTACCTGGTCTCAGACTATTTGTATGTTGTTGTTGTTAGGTTCCATCAAGTCATTGCTGACTCATAGCAACCTTATGCACAGCAGAACGAAACACTGCCCTGGACCACCATCACTATTGTTGGCACGCTTGAGCCCATTGATGCTGCCACTTGGCCAATCCATCTCACTGGGGATAATCCTCTTTTTCTCTTACCCTCCACCTTAC
>NW_006408532.1:24060719-24074234 GCF_000296735.1 Chrysochloris asiatica | reverse complement strand
GATCACAGACAGCACTGTACTTCAAGACAGATCTTGAAATGTTCTTTTTGACAATAAATTCAAATCCATTCTTCTTCAATATGTTTCTGACATAGTAAAGCATTTGATTGATTCAAAGTGGCCAATACCAGTCCATTTCAGCTCATGAATGCCTAGATATTGATCTTTATGTTTTCAATTTATTTTTTGATGATACCCATTTTTCTTACAGTCATACTTCGTACATTTCACTCCTTATTATTAATGCATATTTTCAGCTGTTTCTTCTCAATTTGAATTGTGTCCTACCATCAAATGAAGGTCTTGAGACTTTGTTCCATCCGCATGGTTCAGGTCAACTGTACTTTGTGGAGGCTGTTCTTCTCCAGTTGTATTTAAGTACCTTCCAAGCGGAGAGGCTCATCTTGTGGTACTATATTAGACAAGCCTCTCCTTCCTAGTCACCATTAGTAGTCGTAGTCATAGTCATAGTGCTGTCGAGTTGGTTCTGATTCATAGCAGCCCTGTACAGGGTTTTCCAAGAAGTGACTGGTGGGTTTGAACTGCTAACCCTGCAGTTAGCAGTCCAGTTCTTATCCTATGTTGTTGTCAGGTGCCATCGAGTCAGAACCAACTCATAGTGACCCCATGCACAGCAGAACGAAACAATGTCTGATCCTGAGCCAACCTCACCACCGCCGCCACACTTGAGTCCATCAATGATGCCACCTGGCCAAGCCATCTCATTGGGGGTCTTCCTCTTTATCTCTGACCCTCCACCTTACCCAGCATGACATGCTTCTCTAGTGACTGTTCCCTCCTGACAATATGTTCAAAGTATGAGAGACGAAGTTTAGCCATCTTGGCCTCCAAGGAGCACTCTGGCTGCACTTCTTCCAAAACAGATCTATTGGTTCTTTTGGCAGTCCATGGCACTTTCAGTATTCTCCTCCAACACCACAACTCAAAGGCATCAATTCTTCTACGATCTTCCTTATTCACTGTCCAGCTTTCACATCCATATGAGGCTATTGAAAACACCATGGCCTGGGTCAAGCGCACCTTAGTCCTCAAGCTGACATCTCTGCTCTTCAATACTTTAAAAAGTTCCTGTGCAGCAGATTTGCCCAGTGCAATACGTCGTCTGATCTCTTGACTGCTGCTTCCGTGAGTGTTGATAGTTGATCCAAGAAGAATGAAGTCCTTGACAACTTCAATCTTTTCTGCGTTGATAAGAATGTTGGTTATTTGTCCAGTGGTGAGGATTTTTGTTTTCTTATCCTATAGTACCACAATTTAACTACATTGTATGTGAGCATGTCTGTAAAGTGTCATCCACTTGGTTCTGACTCATAGAAACTTTACGGTTCAAACCGACCTTGAGGTCCAGTGCTTATCCTACAGCGCTACATCAGGACTCCATTGTTGTTGTTAAGTGCTCTCGAGTCAGTTCCATAACCAGGTGTTAAATTCTTGATGGTACATCCACTTCTTAACAAATATTTGTAGTTCCAAATGGATCTAAGACACATTATAGCAAATGTTGGATTGGATACTGAAGAAGAGACTTTATTGCACCTTTGTCAAAAGTCCTGCCTTGAACATTGGAGAAAAGAAAACAGGTGCAAGGCACTCTGGACAGTCAATCAGCTGTTTTTTGATTCATGCCTATTGAATCCATTGCTTTCAGATGCACTGGATTGGGTAGCATGCCTAATTAACCAGAACTTTGTGATTTTGTAAAAAATAAATAAAGAAGACGGTGCTGGTGACAAATAAAAGCTCACAACTATCAGTTAAATATTTTTAGTATGTAGTTTGTAGAAGTGAAATTCTGCTCGTGGTGGCAGCATACATGTGAGCTTGATATGGCGCCTGAGACTAATGTCTTTGGTAATGTGTGGGTAGAAAAGAGATATACAGTAGGTAAACAATATTCAATATGGTGGTTAAAATGTAGTGGTAACCTGTTGGGAGAGATCTAAACTGAAGCTCTCAGACTTGGGGGCAGTTTAACCAAAGGATTACAACTAAACAGTTGTGATCCAGAAAATCAGGCTGCTCCCAGGTCAGGCTATACTCTGAGGAACATGCAAAGCCTGCCTCAGGGAACAAGGAATTTGCAGTCTTTCCTTGTATGCATGGCCTTCAGTTTAGTCTATAAAAACATCTAGCTGCCTTATCTCTGTTTCTCTAGCAACTCCATTCTTCTGATAAAGTCCCACTTACTGTATGCAACAATAACACCACAGGCAGTCTTCCCTGCCCCCAGCATCTCCTTTGATATATAATGAACGTGCTGAATTTAGTTCTGAGTCACAGTATCTCCACCAGAGTGTTGTGTCCTACCTGGTCACAATTTTACTTATTTCATTTTGTGTCTTGTGTCTTCCTTTTTTTCCCCTCTAATTTCCAACCACCCCAACTTGGCTTTTAATCTCTCCTTGCGGGTCTTGGAGTATAGCCACCTGTAGGACGTGACAGTAACCCATGAAGAGTAGTTTCCCAAAGCAAGAAATCAACAGATGCAGCACAATATACGTAAATTCTCTGCTATTTGGATAGTAAGAAAACAAGATGTTTGTATAAATCAAATAGAAGAAATTCTAAGGGCCAGAATGCCCCTTAGAAGTAAGGATGGTGTGATGTCATCTTAATTTGGGCAAGTTCTCAGGATGGACCAGTCTCTGGAGGATATCATGCATTGTTAACTAGAAGATCAGCAAAAAAAAAAAAAAAAAAAAAAAAAAAAAGAATAAGACCCACAACAAGATGCATTGACACACAGTGGCTACAACAATGGGCTCAAACTTGGTAATGATTGTCAGGATGACATAAGCAATGTTTTCCTCCATCATACATATGGTCGTTGGGAGTTGGAATTGACTGGGAGTTGGCACCTAATGTGATAACAACATCAGATATTCAGAATTTAGAATGTCCTTATAGGATTATGTTTTATGGGAAACACTATTCATTGCCCTTGAAGTATCCATATTGTCTTCTTTTTCATTACCAGAACCCCAAAATTGTTAGATCTGACAATGTGCCTAGCTAAAAATGGACATTTTAAGGTGTTCTGGTAGCTAGAGGTACTCAAGAACAAAGATGTTCATTGGAGGACTAAGGGGGCCCTAACCCAAGCCATGATATTTTCTGTAGCTTCAGATGCGTGTGAAAGTTGGGCAATGAATAACAAAGACTGCAGAAGAATGGATGCATTTGAGTTATGGTGTTGGACAAGAATATAGAAAGTCCATGGACTGCTAGAAGAACAAACAAATCTGTGTTGGAAGAAGTACAGCCAGAATGCTCTTAGAAAGCAGGATGGCGAGATGTCGTCTCTCATATTTTGATATATTCTCAGGAGTCCTGGAGCCTCAGGAGTCTCTGGAGAAGGACGTGTCATTATAGGTAAAGTGGAAGGTCGTAGAAAAAGAGGCAGTCCCTCAATGAGATGGATTGGAACAGTGGCAGAAGCAATAGTCTTAGGCTTAACAATAATTGTGAGGGTAGCACAGGACCAGGCAATGTTTTGTTCTGTTGTGTATAAAATCACTGTGAGTCGGAATCAACTCAACAGTACCTAACAACAATAACAACAAGGGCTAACAATGACAAGTATACAGAAGTCACTAAGTGGGTCTTTCCAAGGAAGTTTTCCTAAGGGGACTGAATTGACTGGGAAGTACATCCTTTTTGCCATTCTCTGGTGTCTTTTTATAGTGCCTGGAATACTGACCTAATAAGTAGTTGGAGTTGAAGCAGTCATCTGAGACCACATGGCAAATTCAAGGATGGAAACCACAAAGTAAAGTTGTTGGAGCAGGGAGAGTGTGTCTGCATATGCTACGTGATCATCCAGCTACCATTCCAGCCTCAACTACTTACCTCTGAGAGAAAAAATAAACTCGTTTCTTGCTTAAAGCAGTTATTTTCAGTTTCTGTTACTAGTAGCCTAAAAAGTTCTTTCTTTAGAGTATTAACAACAAACCAAACCCACTGCCTTCAAGTTGATTCTGACTCATAGCAACTGTGAATAGGGTTTCTGAGGCTGTAAATCTTTATGGGAGCAGAAAGCCTCATCTTTCTCCAACAACTGCTAACCTTGAAACTTATTTTAGAGTTGTAACCTAAAGTTACAGTCCAGTACGTCTCCTACAGATGCACCAGGATTCATGTCTTTAGAGTATTTAATGCAATAAAATTATCTCAACACAACTATCTCAATATTATGTTGTTGAGTCGATTCCAATTTACCTAACACAACAGAGTAGAACTTCTCCCTAGGGTTTCCTAGGCTGCAATCTTTACAGGAGCACATCACCAGATCTTTTCTCCCATGGGTTCAAACTGCTGACCTTCAATTAGCAGCCAAGTGCTTAACCATTGCACCACCAGGGCAATGCTGTAAAAAAAAACATTTATTTATAGTTTGTTTTTACCTCTCTTTGTTCCAGAAAGGATTCAAGATGGATTGCAAAGATTGTTAAAACTAGATGTTGTTGTTGTTAAGTACTGTAGAGTCAGTTCTGACTCACAGTGACCCTGCACAGGATTTCCTAGGTTGTAAATCTTTACAGGAGCATAACGCCTCATCTTTCTCCTGCAGAACTGCTGGTAGTTTCGAACTGCTGACCTTGAGGTTGGCAGCCTGACTCATAAGCACTATGCTACCAGAGCTCCTTAAAATTGGATAGGATAAATGAATGATATCAAGAGACACACATACACAATAAAGGCATCAAAAGGATTCTCTGAACATTCTTTAATCTTTTGCCCCTCTTCAGTTATAATTCATAGTCGTATCAGGATCTTTAATGCAAAGATGGACGTCATATGTGGAATTCTGGTTAATGGAGAGTCCCATTTATAAGAATGCTACTAGAGAGTGCTCCATGTAGAACAACAGAAACTCAGAATCCATTCAGCGGCAGTGGGTTTTTAACTGACCACCATTTGTCTTGACTCATCAGAGTAACCAGTGCTCCAATATGCTGAGTCATGTCCTCTGCAGCAGGTGTTTCTCCTCAAATCCCCTTGTACCTCTTGTACTTGTTAACTGTAATTAAGTAATTGAATGTTATATGTTTTGATAAATTATAAGGGAGGGAAAGAACAGAGTTGTTCATGTAAACATTAAGTCCAATGCTTGGAAAGACTGTAAAGGTGAATTTTTCATAAGAATTTTGTTTTTAGATTCGGTGTGGGGTAGCTAACTGAAACAGACTGAGAAAAACATCTATAAGGATACTGCTATCCTATTGCTTTGCAAGGATCTTTAAGAGAAAGTATAACTTGAGCATCTCATGAAAAAAATAAAATAAAATAAATTCATGGGGAGCTCCAAAACAGTAGACCTAGAAACAAAAGGACCTGAATCAAAAGCAAAACATTTAAGGTATTTATATTTTAACAGTAATTCCTCATTGCCAGACAAAGTTCATCAGTTCATTAGTATGGATAAGAATCCTTATACTGTATGTAAGGACTTGTTGACATCTAGTGAAGGCATATTAAATAGAAGAATGAAAATCAAATGTATTAAACAATGATTAAATGATGTTGTTGTAAGTGCCATTGAGTCAGTTCCAACTCATAATGACCCTTATAGGCTTTCCTAGGAGTGCCTGGTGAGCTTGAACCACCAACCTTGTGGTTCAAACCAACTGAACAGGACCAGGTAGTAAATAAGTGGCACCAAGGTATCCTTAACACTTTGCTTTCCTGTGCTATTGAGTGGGAGCGAGGAGACATACATTATTAATCGACACAGCCCTCAACTGACTCCTTTTCAATAGGGAACACCAAGCAGTCACTACCAATCAATCAGTTGACCCACGAAATGAAATCTTGCCAACCACAATTTAGAGGGGATTATTGAAGTAAGCAAAAGCCATGGATTGACTTGTCACTTGGGACTGTACAGCTAGGCAGTATGTCAGGAAGCTGTGTGGGGGGACCTGGCGAGGACATTCATTACCACACAGATTGCCAGGATCTGTCTGGCCAGACTCCCTCTCTAGACAGGTGTCCTCTTCAACCACCACCCCCACCCCCACCCCCACCCCCATTCCTTCCATCAATGCTTCTTTCAGAGTGGCACTCCAGAAGGAGAGAATGATGTCAGAGAGGGAGCATTCTATAGGGATGTGCGTCAGCATTGTGAGGGCTGAGTCACCCTTTGTCAACTTGGCATTGATAGCTAGATCCTGATGGTCTATGTTTGACCCTGGTGCCATATTGCTTAGCTGTGACTAAAGCAAGTTACTTAATCTTGCCATTTAACCTACTTTTCATACTATCAATGAAGGCTTATAAGGATTAAGTGTAACATAGTGTACATAGACGGAATCAAGAGCTAGTATTCAATGCTCTTCAAACACTACAGCGGGAGTTTTGTAAACATTGATCCCTGATGGACATTTTAATGCTCAGTGTTAATGACTGGCATAAGATTCTGTAATGGGTCACAAGCAAAACAAAATAAGTTAAGAAAGACTTAAGACTTCTCATATGGAGTTGTGTTGCTTACATTTTAACATGTATATATATGAATCACCCTAGGATCTTGAGAAAATTCTGATACTCATTCAGTAAGTCAAATTGGGGCCTGAGGCTCTACATTCTTAACAAGCTCCCAGATAATGTTGATGTGCTGATCCATGGACAATGCTTTGAGTTCTGAGTGTCTGAAATACCTAGGAGTCCTACTGAGGCACAGCAGGATAATGTGCTGGACTGCAAGGTCAGTTTGAGCTGTAAGGTCGGCTGTTCAAAGCCATCAGTTGCTCCTTGGACACCCTCTAAAGGGTTGCTATGTGAATGAACTGATTCAATGACACTTAACAACAACAAAATACATAGGCCTTTATTGTCTTCCGTTATGCTGAGAAACACTGCATCATGATCATTAAAAGAACAAGCTGTGGATACAGACAGCCTGGGTTTCTATTCTGGGTTTGACCCTTATTAATTCTGTAATCTTGTTCAAACTACTGAACTTCTTTGTACCTCAGTTTCCTCATTTGTAAAATGGGGACAATAATAGTTTACTAAGACCCAAGCCATGGTATTTTCATTAACCTCATATGCATGCGAAAGCTGGACAGTGAATAAGTAAGACCGTAGAAGAATTGATTCTTTTGAGTTACGGTGTTGGAGGAGAATATTGAAAGTGCCATGGGCTGCCAAAAGAACCAATAGATTCGTTTTGGAAGAAGTGCAGTGAGAGTGCTCCTTGGAGGCCAAGATGGCCAAACTTCGTCTCTCATACATCAGACATATTGTCAGAAGGGACCAGTCGCTGGAGAAGGATATCATGTTTGGTAAGGTGGAGGATCAGAGGAAAAGAGGAAGACCCCCAATGAGATGGATTAGCCAAGTGGCAGCATCGATGGGCTCAAGCATGGCAACAGTATTGAGGTTGGCCCAGGATCAGGCAGTGTTTCGTTCTGCTGTGCATAGGGTCACTATGAGTCGGTACTGACTCGATGGCACCTAACAGCAACAAAGGAACTCTGGTAGTGTAGTGGTTATGAATCAGGCTGCTAACCTTAGGTCAGCAGTTTGAAATTACCAGCTGTTCCATGGGAGAAAGATGAGGCTTTCTGCTCCCGTAAAGAGTTACAGCCTCGGGAGCTCTGTACAGGATCTCTATGAGTTGGAACCAACTCCACGGCACATAACAACAACAACAATGGTTTACTAATACAGTTCATGTGAAGACTAAACAAGTTATTTTAGAGTTGATAACAATGCTTCTACAATACCAAGTGCTAGCTCTTTTAAAGTTTTATTTATCAGCTTTTGTGGACACTCAGCCATCTTCATGTTCCTATCCCTTTTTCAGGTGACGTGGAATTCTCTGGGTTGCCTCAAACCCACAGCAGTGTCTTCCAACAAGCTTATTCAGAACACTAATACCATTGTTGTTGTTAGGTGCTATCGAGTTGGTACTGACTCATAGTGACCCTATGCACAACAGAATGAAACACTGCCCTGTCCTGGGCCAACCTCACAATCATTGCTATGTTTTGACACATTGTTGCTGCCACTGTGCCAATCCATTTAGTTGAGGGTCTTCCTCTTTTTCTCTGGTCCTCCACTTTACCTAACATTATATCCTTCTCCAGGGACATAACCTGACATGTCTGAAGTATGAGAAATGAAGTTTGGCCATCCTAGCTTTTGAGGAGCATTCTGGCTGCACTTCTTCCAACACAGATTGGTTCTACTTTTAGCACAGTGTTCCACTGCTAGCCTAAGGTTTGCAGTGACTAAATATTCAGAAGTAGTCGGTCTCTCCTTCTTTCTAGTCTGTCTTCATCTGGAAGCTCATCTAAAACTTGTCCACCATGGTTAATCCTGCTGGTATTTAAAATACCAGTGGCATAACTTCCAGAATCAACAGCAACATGCAAGCTACCACAGTATGACAAACTGACAGACAAGTGGTGGACCAATGTCATAGAAGTAAAACAAATTTGGAAAACATGAAATAGCCCTTCTTTGCCTCTGACTCGTGAAGTACTGGTGTGGCGCAGTAGGATAAGCATTGAACCGCTAGCCGCAGTTGGCCATTAAAATCAAGCAGCTGCTGCTTGGAAACCATATCCAGGGTCTTTCTATATATGAGTTGGAATTGACTCAATGACACTTAACAACAAAAACAACAACAAACATGACATCAGGCCCTCAGTTCACACATAAACAAGCCCTGTCTAGACGTGCAATACTGGGACGAAGATGATTTTCCTAACATTATGCTCATGTCATAATTTTATTTCTCCCATTAGTGTACTGTCTTTAGCACTGAATTCTATTCTGAGAGCACATGTAGAAACAAAGATTCTACTCCCTAACTTAGCCTTTTGGTTGTAGTTTTTTTATTCTTTCTAAACAAATCAAAGATCATGGCTTAATACTGAAGCAAGAAGTAACAGCTTGTAGTATTTTTGCTTGCTTATTTCTTCCAGTGGTGGTGGTTCCAACTCATAGTGACCCTGTACAGGGTTTCCAAGGCTGTAAATCTTTACGGGAACAGAAAGCCTCATCTTTCCCCAGTGAAACAACTGGTAGGTTCAAACTGCTGACCTTAAGGTTCTCAGCCCGATTCGTAAGCACTATGCTACCAGAGGCTCCTTATTTCTTTCAATAGGTGGCGTTATATTCAGTTTGAAAGGTTTTCAGTTTATAGTTTGGCGTTTAATTCCAGCAGAGTTTGTTTTTTCTTTTAAGATAAATTTTATTGAGGTAAAATTTACATTAAATAAAAATGCAACAATATTTAATGAGGAGTTCAGTGAGTTTTAACTAATGTGAATTGTATGCCTTTGCAACACCACAATCACAACTGGCTGTAACCAACACCCCAAGACACTCCCTCCTCCTGCCCCAAGAAACAAAGAATTTCATTTTTATCACTATAGATTAGTTCTGTCTGTCCTGCACCTTTATTCAAATGGAACCTGGATGAATGTACTATTTTATGTCTGTGTTGTTTTTAAAGTCATCATTTATTTCTGTTAGGTTTATCATGAGTATCAATAGTAGAACCTTTTTTTTCTTTTTATAAACTTTCAGTTAGTTCTGCCAAAATATCAGTCATTATGTGTATGCTATGAATTAATGCTATATGTACTTGGAAACATTTCATTTAAAAACAAACATAAGTTAAACTGTAGGTTAGTAATACTTTTTGTTGTTGTTGATAAGTTCTGTCAAGTCGGTTCCAACTCAGAAGGACAGGGTTACTAAGGAGTGGCTGGTGGGCTTGAAATGGTGTGGCTAACAGTCCAGTGATTATCCCACAGCACCATGCCAAGATTCCAGTACATCTGTTGTTGTAAAACCCTACACAGGTTCTCTATAAGTTGGAATGAACTCAATAGCCCCAGTAATAATGTGCTGTTGAGTCAGTTCCTAATCATAGAGACCCTGTGTAGGGTTTCTGAGGAGCAACTGGTGGGTTTGAACCACCAACCTTGTGATTCAAACCGACCTTGCAGTACAGCACATTAACCCTCAGTGCCTCACCAGGACTCCAATTTGTAATACCTCTAGGTGATGAAATATTTGTGTGGCAGTGAATTACTTTGACTTGTGAAGACTGTTTGAAGCATTGGGAAAATTGGGAATCTAAAGATGGGTTGCAGTGCTGTGAGTATGAGCGGGGCTCATAACCTTTGGGTTTTCCTGTTTGTCCTAGCCTTTGCTGCTTCCTGATGCCCCTTCTAGGTCTGACTCACTTGTTTTGCGATGGTCACTGAGATGTGGAGCCAGCAGAGGGAGCAGGAGTCAATAAATGAATCACAGTAGTTGGTCAGCATCACTGAAGGGCCAGTGTGGCACTGACTTTCCCTGCCACATGGACCACAGGGCCCCAGAGTGTGACATTCCTGCAAAGAACCAAATGTTAAAGTGACTGGGGACTCTGGATATGATTTTGCACAAGATTTCTCTTATGTGGTGTTCCTCCCCACCCCCGTGCTTTTATTCTTTTTTTAATAAGAAAGAGCTTATTGAACATAAAAGGGTAGGATAAACAAATGAGAGATTTCTGTGTTGTCTTACAAACAAATAAAATAGACACACATCCCAAGCTTACTTAACCTTGTTTTTGTTGTTAAGTGCCATTGAGTCGGTTCTAACTCATAGCGACCCTGTATAGGGTTTCCAAGGCTGTAAATCTTTGTGGGAGCAGAAAGCCTCACCTTTCTCCTTTGGAGTGGTTGGTGAGCTCAAACCACCAAACTTGTGGTTCATAGTCCGCTGTTTATCATGCATAGCCAGCCACTGTGCTCCCTTATTTAACCTAGTTGTTGTTAAGTGCCATCGAGTCTATTCCGACCCATAGCGACCCTGTATAGGATTTCCGAAGAACAGCTGGTGAGCTTGAACCACCAACCTTGCAATTCAAACAGCTTTGCAGTCTGGCGTATTAACCCACAGTGCCACACTAGGACTCCTATTTAACCTTAAACATACTATAATTTAATAATTTTCACTGTAGAGAATAGTTGTAAAAGGTAATGTTCAAAGAGGCTTCCTTAATTCACCCTTGTGGCCCGATTTTTAGCTAAGAGGTAGATAGGTATATGGGTGGGGTTGGGCAACAATGCTAGCAAGGAATGCTCACCATGGGATGGCCAATCATTCAGAATCGAAAGGGCAACATTTTCCTAAGGACAGCATTGAAAAGGGATGAAAAGGTGGGTGGAATGGAAACAGGAAAGAACCACAGGGAGGAAGTGGGATCATTGTTTTTGCATGGAGGGGCTTGCTATCATTGAGCTAAAACAAAGTGTATGGTTTGTTGAATGTAAAGCTAATTCTCTTGTCTGTAAAACGTCACTTAATTCACAGTAAAAAGTAAAAAAACAAAAAAACCCAAACCAAAGGGTTCTCCTTAGAATTTTCTTTTCCAGGAAAATAAAACACAAAGAAAATTGAATTGAATGCCTAAAACTATAATCTTTTGTAACATATCTGACAACACTATTGAGTTTTTAAAAGCAGTTGAATGCTTTCATGCTGAGACTAGATCTGTATTAGCACAATATCACATTGTGAAATTTCCCATACCTTCCAACCTCATAACTTTCAACTATAAACTAAATCATTTGTCTGAGATTTTTATATTTGGTCCACAGATTCTTTTCATCATCTTGAACAGCCCAAAACCAGACAGAAGAATTAGGTTGATGTGGCTTGTTAAGGAACAATCTGTAGGCTTTGATTACCATATCCACCTGTCACAGTACAATACATGGTTTTGGAATAATGACTTTGGTGAAAAGTTTGGTAATTTTCAAATGAACTCAGTAGTAAATAGGAAATAAATAGATGATAACTTTGGCATTTAAAAACAAATAAATAAAAGTACTAAGAAAGGCACATTTTAAAAAGCAAGCCTAGAGAATTTTAGGAGGAGCAGAAAGAAGGAGACTGAAGGTTGCTGGTGTTGTTAATTGTTGTGAGTCGGACCCGACTTACAGCAACCTTATGTAGGGTTTCGGAGGAGTAACTGGTGGGTTTGACCACTGACTTCATGGTTAGCAGTTCCAGTGCTTATCCTACAGTGTCACATCAGGATTCTATGGGTAAGAGTTATTGTTATGAAGTGCTGCTGAGTCGGTTCCGACTCATAGCAACTTTGTATAGGATTTCCATGGAGCGGCTGTTGAGTTTAAACTGCTAACCTTGCAGTTCAACTGACATTTCAGTCCAGTGATTATTCTACAGCACCACACCAGGACTCTGAGGGTAAGGGTAATGAGAAGAAATTAAAGGGTAGAAAGTAGTAAAATCCTGATGGGAAGAAGCAGAATGTTGTGACAGCTTGTATCAGAAAACCTCTTTTCACTGGTTAACTTTTATAGAAGAGGAACCTGACGTTATTTTAACCTTATACCACAAAGAAGAAAAGAAGAACCCCAATTATTTTTATGAGGACAATGTCAGCCTAATATAAAATTCTGACCAAGAATGTTGGGAGCAACTGAGCTGAAGGTCTATGACCTGGGAAAAGTTTAGCCAAGGGTTACAGCTGACTTCTTGGTTGTCGCAAAGCATGACCTTGAATTGTGGACCACCAAAGGTGTTCCTTGTCAGCTGTGGCTCATGATATCAGGCTGCACCCAGGTTTAGCTGCCCCATGAGTCTGCAACGCAGGCTCAAGGGAAAAGGAACCTGCAAAGCAGGTCCTTGTACACAGCCATGAATGTTAGCTCAGTCTGCACAAAGATTTAGCTGCTCTAATCTGTGTTCTGGCTAGCTACTATAAGTTACAGTTTTTCTGATAAAGTTCCATTTACTGCATGCACTATTAGTACAAGATGTTCTTGTACTCCTTACCCTGCCCCAGGCACCTCCCCTTGAGATGTGTATAAAATAAATTTGCTACACTCCATCTGGGTCACAGTATTTCCATCAGAGTGCTGCGTCCCACCTGGTTCCAACTTTACTTAATTCATTTGTGTCTTGTGTCTTCCTTTTTGTTCTAATCTTCTGTCACCCTACTCAGGTTTAATCTCTGCACACGGGTCATGAAGAATAGCCGATGTCCGACATGGCACAAGAAAGTAAACTACAGCCTAGACTTATAATTGTTGATCCAAAAGCCCAAGTAAAATACCATCAAATATATTTCAACAGTATACTGGAAGAAAAGGTGCCATGAACAATACATTTTATTAAAAAATTCAGAGATAGCTCATTATTATTGTTATTATGTGCCATGGAGTCGGTTCTGACTCATAGTGACCCTGTACAGGGGTTACAGTCTTTACAGGAGCAGAAAGCCTCATCTTTCTTGTGTGGAACAGCTGGTGGTTTCAAACTGCTGACCCTGAGGTTAGCGGTCTGATTCATAACCACTACACTATCAGAGCTCATTATTAGGAAGTCCATATTTCCAGACCTTTCTAGACCTTGGGTAGTGGTGGTGGTGTCATGTGGAATTGGTTCTGACTCATAGTGAGCCTGTATAGGGTTTCTGAGGCTGTAAATCTTTACTGGAGCAGAAAGCCTCAT
>NW_006408532.1:24052480-24060552 GCF_000296735.1 Chrysochloris asiatica | reverse complement strand
GCTGACCTTGAGATTCATAGCCCGATTCATAACCACTATGCTACCAGAGCTCCTTGGGCACTCTTAAATTTGAAAGGAGTAACAAAAATTAATCATATCAGTTAATGTTCATTGTTACATTGCTGTCGAGTCAGTTCCAACTCATAGCGACCCTGTATAGGGTTTCCTAGGAGAGGCTTGTGAGTTTGAACTGCTGACCTTGTGGTTCAAACCGACCTTGAGGTCGAGTGCTTATCCTACAGTGCTTTACCAGGAATCCACACTACACTTAATACATTCAACAACTATTACTGAATAAAAAACAAGCAGAAAATCCCTGCTTATCATATTTAATCAAATTAGACGCATTCCTATTAAGACAAGTTTGAAAGAAAAGTCTGCTATCACAGCTATAATTTAAACACTTCATGTGCATTATTTCATTAGTTTAAGCAAATGCAATTAAGCTAAGAGTACAAACTAGATGATGCAAATATTAGTAATGAGTCTTATTTATAATTATTTGCATTCCTGAAAAATCCAAGAGAATTGCTGAGAGAACAAAACAACAACCAGAAACAGAAAAAAAAAAAAAAAAAAACCCTACAAAACTAGTATTTACAAAATTACAAAAAAGGAAAAAGATACAAAATTGGTATCTTTTCTGATTATAAATAATAATTGGTCAGCAGTGCTATAAGAAGATATGAAATATATTCAATACATAAATATGCTAGACAAGAATTATAGTACTTTGCTGAAGGAAAAAACCCCCACATATCTTTATCTTGAATAGCACGCTCTGATATTATAAAGATAACTTCACTACTTGTTGTTAAGTACCATGGAGTTGGTTCTGACTCATAGTGACCCTGCACAAGGTTTCCGAGGCTGTAAGTCTTTACGGCAGCAGAACGCCTCATCTTTCTCTCCTGGAACCGCTGGTAGTTTTGAACTGCAGACCTTGAGGTTGGTAGCCCGACTCATAACAAGTACAATCCATAAATTCAATTTAACTACACTCACTATCCCCAAAGGATTTTTTCTTTTCTTTTTTTTTTTTGCATGCTAAAGGAATGTTTGAAGGCTAAAAAAATTATTCTAGAATAAACTTTTAAGTGTGTGGAAGGAAGCATACATTAAAGAATACCTAGGGAAATTCTTATTAATTAAGAGAATAATGCCAAGAGTATGTCTACTAAATATAAAAACATATTATTAAGCTACAGTAAATTCATAAAGGAGACCTGGTGTGGTGCTGTGGGTTAATGCGCTGGCCTTCAAAGTTAGTTGGATCTGCATTGTCTGCAGTTCAAGTTTACCAGTTGCTCCTCGGAAACCCTATTCAGGGTCGCTATGGGTTGGAACTGACTCAATGGCACTTAACAACAGCAGCAAATTCATAAAAGAACTGAAAAAAAACCCCAAAACCCAGCTCATCTTTTTATAATCTTGAGATGAAGAAAGCATTTTAAGCAGAAGCCATAAAAGGACACTTTGATAAATTTGAGAATAAGAAATACTTTCATATGACAATAAAACCAGAAAAACATGATTTTAAACAAAGGTGCAAAGACATTTCGATGGAGAAAGGCTAGTCTTTCGACAAATTGTGTTGAAATAATTAGGTGTTTATGTGCAAAAAATGAACCTCATGACTTATGCAGAAATTAGCTCAAGGAGAATCATATACTTAAATGCAAACAAAAATTCATTTATCATTGAGCAGAAACTGTAGGAGAAAATATTCATGATCTTGATTTAGATCAGAGGTGGGGAACATTTGTTCTGCCAAAAATTTATAACATCATTCCCTGTCCATACAAAATTATCAACTTAAAAATTAGCTTACTATGTTTGGTCAAATATTTAATTAAGTCAACCCTAAGGTGATGGCTGGGACTGCGGAACCGACTTCATGGCACTCAACAACAATAACCCTTTTGTTAGTGAAAGACACTAGAAGGAGTAAAAGTATTAAAGGCAACGGAGGTAAAAGTGCTATCATATACACAATCCTGTGATAACAGTACTAACAATAGTCTACGAGTGGATACATATATAGACATGAAAGCTGAGTAGGTATGGGAAGGAAATAAGACTGTACCAACAAATATTTATAGGTTTGATGTTGGTGGTGGTTATGTGCGACCGAGTCAGATACGACTCATAGTGACCCTAGATAGGGTTTCAGAGGCTGTATATCTTTATAGGAGTAGAAAGCTTCAGCTTTCTCCAGAGAAGCATCAAATCTGTTCTTGAGATGGTCTCTAAATTCAGGTAGGACATATTCAAGGTTTATTTTGGCTCTCATGAACTTGCTATAATTTTCTTTGGCTTCAACCTCCTCTTGCATATAAGCAATTGATGGTCTGTTCCACAGTTGTTCCCTGGCCTTTTTTTTTTTTGGCGGTGGGGGTGGGGGTAGGCTGGTGGTGATGATATTGAACTTCTCACTCTTCTCTTTTTACAGATGTAAACAATTTGATTCTGTGTGTCCCAATGGGTAAGGTCCACCTGTATTCCAAATAATTGTCATTTGTGTTGTTTAAAGAAGATATTTGCTGTGAATAAGTCATTGATTTTGCAAAATTTTATCATGCAATCTCCAGCATAGTTTCTAACACTATCCTTTCCAAATACCTCTACTTCTTCTTTGTTTCCAACTTTTGCATTTCAATCACCAGTAATTATCAGTGCATCTTGGTTGCGTGTTTGATCAACTTCAGATTGAAGAAGTTGGCAGAATTCTTCAATTTCTTCATCATTGACTTCAGTGGCTTGTGGGTAAATATGACTAAAAGTCCTATTATCTGGTCTTCTGTGTTGTTGTTAAGTGCCACCAAGTCAGTTTCAATTCAGTGATCCTGTATAGGGTTTCCGAGAGCAGCTCTTGGGTTTGAACTGCCAACCTGTAGTTTGAAGTCCAGTGCTGATTCTACAGTGCTCCACCTGGATATTATCCTATCACAGGCAGCATTGTACTTTAAGATAGATCTTGAAATGCTCTTATTGACCATGAATGTAATGCCATTCCTCTTCAATTTGTTGTTTCTGGCATAGTGAACCATATGATTGCCTGATTCCAAATGAACAACACAAATCCACTTCAGCTCACTAAAGCCTAGGATATCAATCTTTATAGTTCCATCTTATTTTTGATGACTTCCGATTTTCCTAGATTCATATTTTGTACATTCCATGTTATGATTATTAATGGCTGTTTCTTCTCATTTTACATTGTGCCCCAACAGCAAGTGAAGGTACTGAAAGATTTCTCCATCTACACTGTTAAGGTCAACTCTACTTTGAGGAGGCAACTCTTCCCCAGCCATATTTTGAGTATTTACAACCTGAGGAACTCACTTTCTGACACTATATCAGACACTGTTCTGCTGATATTCATAAGATTTTCAGTGCCCAACCTTTCAGAAGTGGTCCACCTAGTCTTTCTAGTCTCTTAATTTAGAAGCTCTGCTAAGACCTGTTCAACGTGGTTGACCTTGTTGTTAAGTGTAGTAGTGTCAGTTCCAACTCATTGTGACTCATTATAGGATTTCTGAGGAGTAGCTGGTGGATTTGAACCATTGACCTTGTGGTTTGTAGTCCAGTGCTTATTCTACAGCACCACACCAAGACTCCAGGGGTGACCATGCGTGTATTTAAAATACTGTTGACATAACTCCCAGAAATGCAGCAACATACAAGCTGCTACAGTGCAGCAAATGGGTTAGGCCACCAGAGAAGAATTTGAGTGTTAATGTTTGTTTGCCTTTTTAAATCTTTTGCTACACTGAAGTACGCAATGGATTGGAATAAATTGGTTATATCCTCATTGGGGACATAATAAACATATCATTCTGTTATATTTATCACCAAATTATTGAATGTGTTTAAAAGCAAAACGAATTTCAAAGTGAAGATGAAGTATTCAGTTATCAATGAAGACTGGAGCAGGAGGAAGAATTGGGGTGTCATAAGGTTGTTATAGGGAGCCCTGGCATCATAGTGGATTACGAGCTGGGCTGTTAACTGCAACATCAGTAGTTTGAATCTACCAGTTGTTCTATGGGAGGAAAATGGGGCTTTTTGCTCCTGTTAAGATTTACAACTTGGGAAACTCCATACAGGGTCACTAAAAGTCGGAACTGACTGTGGCACACAGCCATCACCACCACCAGCACCACTGTTATAGAGGGTCCCTGGTGGTGCAGTGGTTAAAGTATTGATCACTAACCCAATGGTCAGCAATTTGAATCTCCAGCTACTCCCTAGGAAAGAGATTTACATTGGAAATCCTATGGTTGTCGTTCCATTCTATCCTATAGGGTCGCTATGAGTAGGAATCGGCACCACTGCACTGGCTTGTTTTAAAAGGCATTATACTTGGTCCAAGGAGCTCTGGTAGCATAGTGGTTACAAAGTGGACTGCTAACCTCAATGTTGGCAGTTCAAAATTACCAGCCATTCCACAGGAGAAAGATAAAGCTTTCTGCTCGGAAACCCTGTGCAGGGTCACTATGAGTTGGAACCAACTCCACGGTACTTAACGACAACAACATACTTTTGTCCTGTGACCCTTCATAGGTTTGTCAGCAATCCAGTCCTCTGCTAAAAAAACTAAGCGCATTCTGAGAAATTCACATGGAATTTTAATTTTTATTATCAAAATATTTTTAAATTGTGAATTGAGTAAAGGTTTACCGATAAGATCATCAGTTTTACATTCAACGAATCATATATTTTGTTTCATCTCAATGATGGCAATTCCCTCCATGTAACAACAGTTGTCCCACTTCCTCTCTGTGGTTGTTGTTGTTTGGTGCTGTCAAGTTGGTTCCTACCCAAAGTGATCCTGCATAGAATTCCCAAGGAGTGACTGGTTGGTTTGAACCACTGATCTTTTGGTTCAAATTGACTTTGCGATTTATTGCCTTATCCTGCAGCGCCATATCAGAATTGGTCTCTGTGGCTGTTGTTGTCAACTGCTGTCGAGTCTATTCCTACCCATAGTGCCCCTTGAATTCAGCAATTCGAATCCACCAGCCACTCCATAGTAGAAAGATGTGGCTTTCAGCTCATTAAAGATTTGCAGCCTCAAAAACTCTATATAGATTCACTACCACTACCACCTAATCTTTACAAGAGCAGATTACTACGTCTTTCTTCCATGGAGCCACTGGAGAGGTTTGAATTACCAAACTAAACACTTACCCATTGCACAGGACTCCTTTTGGTAAGGATCTAGTTTCTAAAATATATAAAGGACACTTAGAATTAACAACAAAAAAGGAAAACAACCCAATTTAAAAATGAACAAAGGACTTGAATAGACTTTTATCTCAAGAAGATATACAAATGGCCAACATGTGTAAAGATGCTAAGGAATCATTATCTATTGTTGATGTTAGGTGCCATTGAGTTGGTACCAACTCATAGTGACCTTATGCACAACAAAACAAAACACTGTCCAATCCTGGGCCAATCTAACTGTTGTTGCCACAGTTGAGCCCATTGATGCTGCCACTTGGCCATCCATCTTGTTGGAGGTCTTCCTCTTTTTCCCTTAAGCTCCACCCTACCAAACATGATATTATTCTCCAGTGACTGGTCCCTTCTGACAATATGTCCGAAGTGTGAGAGATGAAGTTTGGACATCCTGGCCTCCAAGGAACACTGGCTGCACTTCTTCCAAAACAGATCTATTGATTCTTTTGGCAGCTCATGGCACTTTCCATATTCTCCTCCAACACCATAACTCCAAAGCATCAATTCTTCTGTCTTTCCTGTTAACTGTCCAGCTTTCACATGCATATGAGGTTATTGAAAATACCATGGCTTGGGTCAGGCGCACCTTAATCTTCAAGCTGACATCTTTGTTGTTGTTGTTATGTGCCGTGGAGTCGGTTCCAACTCATAGCAACCCTGTACAGGGTTTCTGAGGCTGTAAATCTTTACAGGAGCAGAAAGCCTCATCTTTCTTCCATGAAACAGCTAGTAGTTTCGAACTGCTTACCTTGAGGTTTGCAGCCCGATTCCTAACCACTACGCTACCAGAGCTGCAAATCAAAACTGCAATGATATACCATTTCATACCCACTAAGGTGGATATAAAAGAAGAAGAAGAAAAGAAACTTAACAAATGTTGGTAAGGACTTGGAAAATTACTATTGGAAATGAGAAAGCATGTAACCTTTGTAGAAACAGTTTGATAGTCCCCTCAAAAAAGTAAATATAGAATTATCATATGAAACAGTAATTCCATCCCTAGGTTTATACCTAAAAGAATTAAGAGATATTTTAACAAATACTTGTGTGTGGATATTTATAGCAATATTATTCACAACAGGCAAATATGCTAACAACCCAAAAGCCCATCAAAAGATTCATTAGAATAACCAAAAATGTCATCTTATTCAACTATAAAAAGGCTTGATAGAAAACTTTATTAAGCAAAAATATTAAAATGTGAAGCTACTGTCTGTTGATATATCCCCCATCTAGGTCTATACACTCTTCAAGGGGTGTTTCCATTTCTCCAATTCTTCACTGAAGAATTCTGTGCTCTTTGATTTTCACTATATCAAAAATCAACTTTGACATCTTTGAGGGATTCAAAGCATGTTCTTTGAGTTTGGGGAACTAAGGAAGGGACAAATTCAAAGCTGAATGGTGGATGGAGTAATGTTTCCCAAAGAAATTCTCATAGGACAATTCTTGCTAGAAGCATTGTCGTGATAGAAAGTAATTCCTTGGCACATTTTTTTTGGCCTTTTCCTCATCAATACAGGTTTCAATTTTCTTAAAACTTCTTCCTAGTAAGTCCCCATAATGATTTTTTGTTGTTGTTGTTCTTCAAGGAAATCTAGTAAGATTATCCTTTTATAGTCCCAAAAGATAGTCTCCATACTTTCTTATATGACCTCTCAGTCCTGAACTGAACTGGCCCAGCAGATCCCCTGGGAAACCATGGTTTTGAATGGACTTTTAGTTTTTGAAGACTCCCTAAGAAGATTAAGAATGACCTTGTCTGCAGCCGTTTATTCATCAGAGACTTGTCTGAACATGTTTTGTTTGGAATAAAATCAAGCATGTATTAACTGGAAACCTAATGTTATTGTTAAGTAATGTTGAGTTGATTCCGACTCATAGTTACCCTGTATAGGGTTTTCAAGGTGTACTTTTTAAACTTACCTTTGTATGTCACATCATTTTTCATATATTTGGTATTTATCTCTTTTTAACTTTAGTCCTATGTCTAGAATTAGCAATGATTCTTTTTGCTTTCAAATCACCATGTTTGATCAACTAGGATTAGTAAGAAATCTCATTGATTCTTACTAACTGTAATCACTATATGCTTTATATAGACCACTGAATCAGTATATGCTTTGTATTTAAAATAATTTTTGTCTTTATTAGCTTATTGCATTATTATAGTATTATTATCTTTTTTTACCCTATTATTCCTTATTTCAGCCCTTTTTAATAGTGTTTTTGCCATGTTAGCAATCACCAAATATTGATTCCATGCAATCAATTAATATTGTAACTTGCTTATTTATAATTTTAAAAATTTCTATTGTGAATTGAGTGAAGGTGTGCAGAGCAGATCATCAATTTTATATTCAACAAATCATATACTTTGTTTCTTTACAATGAGTGCAATCCCTTCCATGTATCAACAGTTAACAGCATTTATCTCTATTCATTTTAACTCTTACATTCCTCCCTGTGTCTCCCGATACTTTCAACTTTCCCCTGCTAACCTCTCTCTTGTCCGTTGCCTGCCCAGGCACCCTGTTAACATGCATCTACCCTCTAGTCCATGAATAGTTTTCCCTTCTTCTCCTCCTGCAGCTATCATAGATTTGTTTCTTTTATCAAGAAAACCTTTCCTTAACTTTTTGCAACATTGGTCTCATACAATATTTGCCCTTTTGTGATTCACTAAATTCACTCAGTGTAATGTTCTCCAGGTTCACCCATGTAGTGAGGTGTGTCGCAGATTCATTGCTATTCTTCAACATATGGTAGTATTCCATTGTGTGCATGCACCAAAGTTTGTTTAACCATTTTTCTGGTGATGGGCA
>NW_006408532.1:24050294-24051665 GCF_000296735.1 Chrysochloris asiatica | reverse complement strand
GTCATCACATTGTCTTTGTCTTACTGGCCTTCCTTTGTAGGTAACTTTTCATGTTTCCTAAGCTGCTTTCAGGACTCTTTCCTTGTCTTTGGTTTTAGAGAGTTTGATTATGATATGTCTTGGTAATTTTCTTTTGCCGTCTATCCTGTTTGGGGTTAAGACAAACTTCTTAAATGCTTTTCTTCTCATCTTTCATGATGTCAATGAAGTTTTCTTTCGATAACTCTTTGACAATTTTCTCTGTGTTTTTTATTTTTTATTCCTGTTGTGGAATTCTAATCACTCATAAGTTGATCCTCTTCATGGTGTCCCACATAACTCTTAGACTTTCTTTTGAGTTTTCTATTCTTTTTCTGATTGTTCTTCATGCATACTAGTATTGAGAGATTTATCCTCAAGCTCACAAATTCAGGCTTTCATTTCTTCACCCTTGCCCTTTCAATGCATTTGTCCATTTCTAAGATCTTAGTATTAATCTTTTGGATTTCTAAATGCAGGTTTTTAATTTTGTTTCAAATTTTACATTTATTTTGTCTGTTTGTTCTTGTAGTGTTTTTCTGAATTCTTCTAAAGTTTTTCTGTGTTCTTCTTGCTTTTCTTGATCTTTCTGTCAATCCTTTGCAGCTGCCTAAATATCAATCTTTTGAATTATTTTTCAGTTAGTTCCATTACATTTTCTTCTTCAGAAACGTTTTCTCTCTCTGCATCTTGGTCATTTGTTTGAATCATTCTCTCTTGTTTCTTCCTGTGAGCTAAATTTTTCTCCAGGGCATTGTGGAGTTGTTGTATTCATATTTAATTGATGATTGTATGTTTGTGTGTTCTTGGGCTCTCACCAACTGTCTCCTGAGGGTGTAATTAGGGAATGTTCTCATTGGCTGTTCATGCACCTTAGTTTAAGGTGAGTTTGGCTGGTGTTAGCTGCTATCTATCATTTACTAGGTGGTATAGTCCAATGGGTGGGGCTGCAGAGGGTCTGGTTGCGGCTAGGCTGTATGAGCACAGTTGCTGTCTCCTGTTGGTTGGGAAAGAGAAAACCCCTCACCTCTTCACACACAAGAAAACTAAAGAAAATAAACAAATACGGACCCACCAATGAAAAGAAAAAATATAAATAAAAGCAGGCAGCAAACAGAAAAGAATAAAAACAATTATAAAGACAAAAGAGGAACAGAGAAATGGAACTCTAAAAGAAAGAAATAAGAATAAAAAGAAAAATCAGGAAGAGGTCAAGTGAAAAGAGAAAGAGAATAGAGAGTACTAAAGAAGGATCAAAAGGGAAAAAAAGAGGAGCAGAAATGAGAAGCAGAAGAAAAGAAGGAAAACCAGCAGTGGGGATTGTTGTTGTTGTTGTTAGGTGCCATCGAGTCA
>NW_006408532.1:24047112-24049695 GCF_000296735.1 Chrysochloris asiatica | reverse complement strand
CAGTGTAAGAATGTTGTTTGTTCGTCCAGTGCTAAGGATTTTTGTTTTCTTTACATTGAGAATACTGAAGGCTGTGCTCTTTGATCTTCATCAGTAATGTTGTAAGTCCTCTTCACTTTCAGCAAGCAAGGTTGTATCATCTGCATATCATAAGTTGTTAATAGAAAGGGCAAAATTCAGAAAGGAGATAGGAGAAGAAGGAGGAGAAGAAATAAACAAACAAAAACAATGAAACAAGAAAAGGTAATAATCAAACTCAAAAACAACAACAAAAGCAACAGTGTTGTTGTTGGACACAGAGGAACAAACTCAGGGGATGGTGGTGGTGAAGGGGATTCCTGAAAGCTGAGGAACTCAAGAGGTGGGTGGGGAGAGATATGAACTGGAGTTCCTAGCCCTAGATGGAGTTCCTATTGGCGTTGGTGTTGTTTTTGTTTAGAGCACTCAATCTAGAAGTAGTTCGTGGAGGCCCTTGATGGAGCTGGTTTCAGTGTTTGTTAGGGCAGCTGGGGGCAGGGTGACTGGTTAAATGCTGGTTTGGTGGTTCTGTACATTCTGTAGTTCTGGAGCTGAGAGCCTGCCTGAATTCAGGCACCAAAGCAGCACAGTTGGCCCCTGCCTCACACTTGTGTGACTGCCGATCATGTGGCTCTGAACTTCTGGGGAGTAGGACCTGCACTGGGGGTGGATGAGGGTGGGGACCGACTACACCTCTGCTCACCACCTGCTCTGCCACCTTCTGTTGACAAAGCTGCTCACAAGATGGTTGCGCAGTGTCTGGCTGGCTGTTCACCAGTCTGTTTCCCTCTATTGCAGTTCCTGATCAGCTTCTCCTCCCAGCAAGTACTCAGTCCGCTTCTCTAACCTTTCTTCTAAAATTCAGGATTCCAAAATTTTCATCTCTGTCTGTTTCATTTGGTCTTTTGTTTCTTTGTTTGCTCTGTTAGTGCATCAGCCTAATCTGCCATCTTGCCAGAAGTCTTACTTACTTATATATTTTTTACTTTTCTCTTTAAAATTTTCTTATTATCCCTTACTTTAATGCTTTATTTTTTCCCTGTGAACACAAACCCCTTGCTTTTAATAAAAGTTATAAAAGTAATTACTTTCCAGTTAAGTTCCTGTTGTTTGGTACCATCCAGTCAGTTCTAACTCATAATGATCCTATACAAAACCGAATGAAACACTACTTGGTCCCACACTATCCTCACAATAAACAAATAAGATAATAATCAGAACATATAATGCATGACATGTGAGTCTAGGAAAATTGGAAGTTGCAAAAAATGAAATGGAACCCATAAAGATCAATATCCTAGGCATCGGTGAACTGAAATGTACTAGTTTGGCCATTTTGAACCAGACTATCAAATGGTCTACTTTGCTGGGAATGACAAATTGAAGAGGAATGGCATTACGTTCGTTTTCAAAAAGAACATTTCAAGATCTATCTTGAAGTATAGTGCTGTCTGTGGTAGGATACTATCCATAAGCATGCAAGGAAGAACAGTTAATACCACTATTATTTAAATTATTATTAAAATGTACACACCAGCCACTAAAGTCAGTTTGATCATTTCAAGAGGTAGCATATGATCAACAACCAATGGTACTAAAGGAATAAGTATAAGCTCTACTGAAGGCACTGGTAAAAAATAAGATTCTAGGAATTGATGAAATACAAATTGAAATCTTTCAACAAACTGATACAGCAGCACTGGAGGTGCACACTGGTGTATGTCAAGACATTTGGATGACGGCTACCTAGCCAATCAATGTAAAATATCCATATTTGTGCCCATTCCAAAGAAAGGTGATTCAATGGAATGCAGAAATCATCTAACAATATCATTAATATCACAGGCAAATGAAATTTTGCTGAAGATAATTTGAAAATGGTTGCAATGCTACATCCACAGGGAACAGCCAGTTTTTCAAGCCAAATTCAGAAGAGGACATGGAACTAGGGATATCATTGCTGATGTCACATGGATCTTGGCTGAAAGCAGAGAATACCAGAAAAATGTTTACTTTTGCTTTATTTATTTATGCAAAAGCATTTGACTGTGTGGATCACAACAAACTATGGATAGCATTGTGAAACATGGGTATTTCGGAACATGAGGAACCCGTATATGATCAAGAAGCACTTGTTTGAACAGAACAAGGGGATAATGATGGTTTAAAAATCAGGAAAAGTGTGCGCCAGGGTTGTAACATTTCACCATACTTATGCAATCTGTGTGGCGCTGTAGGATAAAGCACTGCGCTGCAAGGTTGCTTTGAATCCCTAGATTGGCAGTTCAAACTCACCAGCTACTCCTTGCAAACCCTATACAGGGTCACTATGAGTCGGAACAGACTCAATGGCTCTTAACAAAAACAACAATATTCAATCTGTGTGCTGGACAAATAATAGGAGAAATTGGATTATATGAAGAAGCATCAGTATTGGAGGAATTCTCATTAACAACCTGCCATATTAACAACCTGCCATATATAGATGATTCAGCCTTGCTTGCTGAAATCTAAGAGGACTTAAAATATTTACTGATGAAGATCAAAGACCACAACCTTTCAGTA
>NW_006408532.1:24004439-24046117 GCF_000296735.1 Chrysochloris asiatica | reverse complement strand
CACTCAGTGATTCAGTATGTTTTTCACATTAGTGAAAAACACTGTATCAACAAAATCTTATGAATAAAAAAATAATATTGTAATGAGAGGGTTAAAATCAGTGCTAGTTAAAGTGACTGAGACTAAATGTTGGCCCTTGGTTTTTCCATTCTAATGAGAATTACTGTGATTAAGGAGTAGTGATTTGAATAAACAAACATTTGCTAAGTACCAACTGTGTGCAAGACCTAGTGGTGCCATTCTTGTTGTGCTGCTTGAGTAGAATGCTATGTGTATACACATGCAAGGAACATAAGCAGGCAGAGAGGCGAAAAGCTTGGAAAGTTTTCAAGATTAATTAACATGAAGGTAGGGCATTTGGGATACATGGCACCAGATAGTAATCAACAGCACTAATTATACTCTCATATTTAACCATCAGCCAGTAGGGTTAAAGAAGCTACAGCTGTTGTGAGCATCTCTTTAAAATATGTGTTCATGTTACTATACAGGGTCGCTGTGAATCGGAACTCAACAGCACACAACAGCACAATAATAGCTCATGCATCGGTGGACTGCATTTTATTTTACCTGATTTTTCTTATAGAAAATTATTCTTGTTTCTTTTCCAGTATAGGAAGAAACTGAAATACAGTAAGATCTGTTAGCATATAAATCGTTACAGGTTTAATGACACATTTTAATTTGTGCCACCGCATAGCCATCACTTTGTATACTTGGTGTATTAGTAAATATAGGTAGATACTTCCTGTATGACAAAGAACATGTGATGGATCTTAAAGCACAAGCTCTAAATTATGTGGCTTAATCATTAACAGGAGGTGACTCTTGTATGCTGCTTATTCCCTTTGAAAAAGTAGATGGCATTTATAGCTAAGTAGGGCTGGCTGGTGGTTTCAAGAATGGATAGTTTGTATTTTAAGCAACATCTTTCTGGCAAACTCAGGTGAGTGACTGTGAAGGCTAGAATAACCTTTCTTTCCTTTGAATGGAATTATTTTTTTCTAGATTCATCACACTTTTAGTTGATATTTGCTGTTAGGTCACTGGAAAGATTGTGTAAGTTATGCCATTTTGCATGGACTTCATTTCATTTCAACAAAATATGTTGAATGGACAATGTTTGATATTCAAACATCTAGTATAAAATAATAATGTTGTTGTTAAGTGCCATCGAGTCAGTTCAGATCCATAGGGACCCTGTATAGGGTTTCCAAGGAGCAGCTGGTGAGTTTGAACTCTGGATCTTATGGCTTAAACCGACTTTTCAGTTCAACATGTTAGCGCACAGTGCCACACCAGGACTCTATAATAAGACATAGAAATGAAAAAAAATCCACCTTTCTTTTTGTTAGAAGCAAAAGGATCTATGATTTGCATATTTTTTTGTAAGTGACCATATATTCTGACATGTTAGCTCTTAGAGAAAAAATCTTTTGTCCTTTGTATTTTCTATAAATTGGATATTAGATCTAGGTTCTGTCCACTAATCATGTTTCTCTGCTATTCATAATGTTTTCAGATTGGATTGGCCAAGTGGCAGCATCGATGGACTCAAGCATGGCAACAGTAGTAAGGTTGGCCCAGGATCAGGCAGTGTTTCGTTCTGCTGTCGATAAGATTGCTATGAATCGGTACCGACTCGATGGCCCCTAACAACAACAACAACAACAACAATCATGTTTGGATTAAAATATTTTTGTCAAGAATACTTACAAAGGTGGTTATAAGTATATGTACATTAATTATAGAATGGCTGACTGTCTCTCTTTTGTTGTGTTAGCAGCCATTGATGATAAATATAAAAGTCCATTAAATAATTGCTGTTATTGTTAGGTGCTGTTGAGTTAATTTTGTCTCATAGCAACCCCATGTTACAGCACAGAACTGTCCCATAGTTTCTAACTCTTTTCTTAGTGTTCTGTGACTGGAGATACATTCTAGGCAAAAAACTTTAGGGATGCAGATTACCATGTCTTTCTGCTTCAGAGTCTCTGGGTGGATTTGAACTGCCAGTCTCTCAGCAACTGGATGCTTAACTGTCACATCACCAGGGCTCCATACTAATTTATCAGAGGTTGCAGAATTGTGATATTTTATATGCTTTTATTCTTTGTCCTGGTGTGACGCTGTGGGTTAATGCACTGGACTACAAAGTTTGTTTGAACTATGAGGTTGGCAGTTCAAACTCACCAGTCGCTCCTCAGAAACCTTATCCAGGGTCATTATGAGTCAGAAGCAACTCTACAGTACTTAACAACAATTAACTGGTATACTTTTATAATGAGAAACTTCCTCTTATCAACTGTTGGGTTACCCTGGAATTTTATAAAGGAAAGATAGAATAAGTACTTTTGGGGAGCTGAGTACGGCTGGTTGTTTTTCAAAACAATTGTTGTTAGGTGCTGTTAATTCGATTTTGACTTGTGGGGACCCTGTGTGACAGAGCAGAAGTAAGTAGAGTAGAGATCTTATTTGTGCTCATAGATTTTCTTGACTGCAATCTTTACAGAAGCAGATGGCCAGGTGTTTCTTCCATGAAGCCATGGCATGGGTTCAAACAGCCAATCTTTTGAAACCACCATTGCTCCTTGAAAACAGCAACGAATTGATATTATTTTTGCTTAGACCAGTAAATAGTATTTAAAGAAATTTTAAAAATTTAAATAATGATAGTAAAACATTTAGAATAGTTACTTGTGTTTTTTTGTTTGTTTTTCTCTGGGGATGTTCATTCTTTCCTGGAGAGTAGGGCTTCTATCTAGCATTATTTGCCTTTAGCACTTGGAATTTCTTATAGTGCAGGTGACTGCAGTGGTGGAATCTCTTGGGTTTTGTGTATTGTGTACCATCCATTTAAAAAAAAAAAAAGGTTTTATTGTGAATTAAATGATAGTTTACATGGGAGAACATTAGCTTTACATTCATCCTACTGTATTTCGTTTCATTGCAATGATTACAATCTCCTTCATGCATCCATCAAACAACCAAAGTGTGCCTCCCACAAGCCTGCCCCCTAGCTGTCAGCACACAGACTTTCTCCCTCCCTGAGTCCAGAGTCCCCAGACGCTATCTCTCCACGTCATCATCTCTGCCTCCATCTCTGGCATCACTGCTTCTCTGCTGTGTACCATCCATTTTTGAAGGGTATTCTTACTGGATTTGCTCATGTGTGTTCACTTTTCCACTCGATCCTTTAGCATATTTATTATAGTTATGTAAATTTCCTATCTGATAACAGAATCATTTTGGTGAAGATAATTCAAAAAGAGTTGCAGCAGTACATCAATATGGGACTCCCAGGTATTCAAGCTGGATTCATGGACCTACGAATATCATTGCTGATGTTGATGGATTCTGGCTGAAAGAAAGCAAGCCAGGAAGATGTTCACATGTTGTTTAATGACTAAGCAATTGCATTCAATTGTGTGGATCATAACAAACTATGGATAATATTGCCAAGAATGAGAATTCCAGAACGCTTTATTGTGTTCATGTAGAACCCACCTGTACATGACCAACAGGCAGTCATTTGGACAGAGCAAAGGAATTGAAATTGAGAGGATTGGAATAAGGAGAGGTGTGTGTCACAGTTGTATCCTTTCACTATATTTATTCAGTCTGTATGATGAGTAAGTAAAATGAGAAACTGAACTATCTGAAGAAGAATGAGATGCAAATGCCACAACCTTTCTTGATGAAAGTGATGAAAACTTGAAGCACTTACTGATAAAGATCAAAGGCTGTGGCTTTCATTATGGATTACTGTTTAACAAAAAGAAAACAAAAATGCTCACAAGTGGATCAATAAACAACATCATGATAAATGGAGAAAATATTGAAGTTGATAAGAATTTTTTTTTTACATGGAACCATAATCAAAGTCCCATGAAAGTAGCAGCCAAGAAATGACTTATATTACATTAGCCAAATCTGCTGCAAATGAACTCTTTAAAGTGTTAAAGAGCAAAGATGTCACTGTGAGAACTAAGGTACACCTGACCTAAGTCAAGTATTTCCAGCTGCTTCATGTAGAGTCCTAGTGTGGCACTGTAGCTTAAGCACTGGACTCCAAACCATAGGGTCAGTGGTTCGAACCTACCAACTGCTCCTTGGAAACCCTATATTGGGTCGCTAGGAGTTAGAATTGTCCCAACAGCACTTAACAACAACAATATATTCATGTGAAAAATGGAAAATAAATAAGATCAAAAAAGAACTGATGTATATAAATTATAGTATTGGTGGAGAATATTGAATATACCATGAACTACAAAAGAACAAACGAATCTGTTTTGGAAGAAGTACAACCAGAATGTTCCTTAGAAGGGAGGATGGTAAGACTTTGTGTTAGGGACTTTAGGCATGTTATCAGGAAGGCCCAGTCCTTGAAAAGGACATCATATTTGGTAAAGCAAAAAGTCAGTATAAAATAGGAAGACCCTGTCTTAGGCTGGATTCTCTAAAGAAGCAAAACTAGTGAAAAATATATTTATATCAAGGAAATGACTGACAACGTTGTAGAGGTGGGAGAGTCTGAAGTCTGGGTCAGATGAATCAAGATTGGCAGATCAGAAGGTAGGCAGGCAGGTAATAGAATAGGTAATGTGGCTCGAGTCCAAACAACGAAGGAGGTTGAGTCAGATACATGATCCAGACACAGCAGAGAGCAAGCTTTTTCTGAGTGTCTAATTTATTGAAAGAAGGCCACACCCTCAAGAAAACTTTCTTCCTTCTTTTCCCATCTCCCCTATCCTTCCCTAGTTTCAGTACTCATCTGCCACCTTCCTTCTTCTTGAAAACTTCCTTTCAATTGATTGGTTGCTCATAGCAAGATCTCATCATAGAGCTGATTGCATCATGTTACATCTCATTATGGGAATAGCTACATTTCAACTGCCCAAACAATGAAACAATTGTGAGGATGACACAGGACTGAGCAGTGTTTCCTTCTACTATGCATAGGGTCGCTATGAGTTGAGCACTTAATAACAACAACAACAATGTCCTCCAAATTCATCCTGTTTCCAGTGTTTGGCATTGCTATTCACTTTGAAGGAAGAAGTCCAAGATGCACTGAAGACATTGGCAAAGAACAAGGCTCTGGGAATTGATGGGATGCAAATTGAAATCTTTCAACAAACTGACACAGTACCAGAGGCACTCAGTCATCTATGCCAAGAGATTTAGAAGACATCTACCTGGCCAACCGATTGGAAGAGATCCCTTGTTACCCAACAGAATGCAGAAATTGTCAGACAATATCACTGAGGTCAGATGCAAATGAAGTTTTGCTAAAGATAATTTAGAAACGGGCTGCAACAGTGCATTGACAAGGAACTGCTAGAGGTTCAAGCCAGACTCAAATGAGGATGTAGAATATCATTGCTGACGTTAGATGGATTTTGACTGAGAGCAGAAAATATCAGAACAATGTTTACCTGTGCTTTACCAACTATGCAAAGACTTTCGACTGTGTGGATCATGACAAACCATGGATAACATTGTGATGAATGGGTATTCCAGAACACTTAATTATGATCATAAGGAACTTGTACATAGACCAAGAGGCAGTTGTTTGAACAGTCAAAGGTGATACTGAGTGGTTTTAAATCAGAGAAGGTATGTGCTAGCGTTGTATCTTTCACTATACTTATTCAGCCTGTATGCTGAGCAAATTATCTGAGAAACTGAATTATATGAAGATGAATGTGGTATCAGGATTGAAGGAAGACTCTTTAGCAGCCTGCTCTATGCAGATAATACAACCTTGCTTGCTGAAAGTGGAGATGACTTCAAATACTTACTGATGAAGATTAAAGACTACTGCCTTTAGTATGGGTTGCACCTGAATGTAAAGAAAACAAAGTTCCTCACTACTGGACAAATATATAACACCAGAATAAATGGAGAAAAGTTGTCAAAGACTTCACTTTGCTTGGATCCACTACCAGCATTTGTGGAGACAGCAGTTAAGAAATCAAGTGACATATTACATTAGACAAATCTGCTGCACAAGACCTCTTTCAAGTGTTCAAGAGCAAATATATCAGTTTGAGGACTAAGGTGTGCCTGACCCAAGCCGTGGTATTTTCAATGAATAATGAAGGCCGTAGAAGAGTTGATACATTTAAGTTATGGTGTTAGAGAAGAATTTTAATGGTACGATTGACTGCCAGAAGAACAAACAAATGTGTGTTGAAAGAAGTACAGCCAGAATGCTCCTTAGAAACCATGATGGCGAGACTTCCTCTCTCATACTTCAGACATGTTATCAGCAGAAGGACATCATGCTTGCTAAAGTAGAGGGTCAGCAAGAGAGAGGAAAACCTCCAATGAGATGAATTAGCTTAGTGGCAGCAGCAATGGGCTCAAACATAATAATTGTGAGGATGGTGCAGAATTAGGCGGTGTTTTGTTCTGTTGTGCATAGGATTGCTTAATGTCAGCACCAACTCAGCGGCACCTAACAACTGCGATTCAGTTAGCCTGAGTGCTATTTTTCCTATTGGGCTCATGGCCTACTCCCTCACTTCCTACAAGTCGCAAGCACACGCAATCCTCAAAGAGACCTTCCGAATCACTATACCTAGGATAGTACTTCTCTATTCTCTGACCCTACATTTTCCTTCTTCATAGTACTCATCACTTGCTTGTTTATCAACTCCCCGATAGAATGTAAATAACACAAAAGCAGAGACATTGCCTATTTGCTACACAGCCGTCTCCCCAGTGCTTAGAGCAGTCCTTAGCCTGTACACACACTCCACAAAATGAATACACCATTCACCCTTTGCTGCAGTATAGTCAGCAGGTGTGTGACACATCAGACTCTTTCCAGGGATGGTGACTCTTGAGCAAAGGTGTCAGGTTGGTGAACAGCAGTGGGGCGACACTGGAGATTGTTGACTCTTGTTGAGGCACAGTGACAGCAGTGATGATGTTGTTAAGTGCTGTTGAGTAGATTTTGACCCATAGCGACTCTGTATAGGGCTTCTGACGAGCAGCTGGTGGGTTTGAACCATGGACTTTGTGGTTCAAACTGACCTTGTGGTCCAGCACAATATCCTGCAGTGCCATACCAGGACTCTGACAGCAGCATGTCCTAATTTGGCTATTACTTCCTGCCTCCAGCTGCTTGACCTTTGGCAGGTCCCTGGCTCCAGTCAACTTTGTTCCTCTGCTTTCTGTCACTTCTGTGGCATACCTTATAATCTTGCCTACCAGTATCCTTTGGTTTAAATTAGCCCAAGGGAGCCTCTGTTACCTGTATACAGAATCTTAACTGATACTCATCTGGGAACACATTCTCAGTCCTGAGCACTCTGTCCTGACACTGTCAGCTCCCAGACGATGTGACAAAAACATATGTGAGCTATGGAACTGCAATCAATATTTTACTCCTGTAAATACTATATGGATATGGATGTTGTGGTGCTGCTGGACCGCAAGGTTGGTTTGAACTGCAGGGTTGACCGTTCAAACCCATCAGCTGCTCACTGAAAACTCTAACAGGCTCGCTATGATTCAGAACTCACTCGACGATGCTGATGCTTAATAACAACAAAATGGATGACTTGTTTATTATGGATAAATTTCTTTCTTTTTTGCTTTTTGTGCTGCTTTGTATCTTCCTAGATTGTTATTTGGGAACAGGGTGGCTCTATACAAAAAGCACTGGACTGCAAACTATAAGGTCCACAGTTTGAGCCTGCCAGTTGCTCCATGGGAGAAAGATGATGCTTTCTGCTCCCCAAAATATAAAGCCTTGGAAATCCTATCTAGAGTCACTATGAGTTCAGAACTGACTCGATGATACTTAACAACAACAGATTGGTGTATATAGATACCCAGTTCCCATGCTTTAAAATCCTGGCCACTGTTTTTGCCATGTATCTTTATCTTTTATCCCCACCCAAAGAAAGAACTCTGTTTAATGTGAATGGATTATTGTATTATCATTTACAATTAATGGCAAGGTGCCCAATGTCTTGCAGATAAAGGTTGAGAATGGCTATTGTAGAAGCAAAGATTTAGGGGTTTTCCACTCCTCATGGTCATTGGGAGGGAACCTAGTCAGTTCTTTAGCTTAAGCATTGTCTCTTGGCTGAAGAAAAATCATTATTCCAGAATAATCAGAAGCTAAAAACTCTGAATTGACTTTTTAGGAATATATACCATGAATACTAAACAGAGTTCTTCCTAAACTAAATACTAAACTGCTCCCCCAACCCAACTGATTTTTCCCTACATTCAGTAACTACAAAAATATCCGGTACCAGTAAACACTAAGCATTTTGTTTAAATATTAAACTTTAAAGTACTGCATCCATTTTTAATGTATAAGCAATCCCTGAAAGGCTCCGCTAGGTTGCTCTTCCCTATCAGAGAAACACTGTGAGTCATTAGTCAAGCTCTCAGGTTACAAAGAAAAGGCTGACTGGGCTGCAGTGTCTCCTCTGAGCATCTCTGAGAGAGTGATTCTCCAGCAGAAAGCAGGCTGGCTCTGAATCATTTTAAGCTTTTGTTTCCAAAATTGCATTAACCAGTCATACTTGCAGGAGGTTTCAGTCCTAGGAACTTTTTTCATTCAACAGACTTTGGGCCTTACCTTTTGCAAAATGATTGTGGACTAAAAGAGAGTTATTTGGAACATGTGGTTTTTGTTGATGAACTTGAGCACCCCAGTGAGGATGTCTCTGAAGAGAAAGCCACATTATGGATTGAATTGTGTCTCTCCCACCAAAATATGTTATACCTGTGAGTGTGCCCTTGTCTTTGAAGATGTTATCATGAGGTCATGGAGTCCTGGTATGGTGCTGTAGGATAAGCCTTGGACTGCAAAGTCCGTTTGAACCATAAGGTTGGTGGTTAAAGCTTACCAGCCGGTCCTCAAAAACCCTATAGATGGTCTCTGTGAGCCGGAACTGACTTGATGGCACTTAACAACAAGAAACAATCATGAAGTCATAAGGTGGGTCCTAGTCCAATCTTACCAGGATCCTATAAAAGAGAAGAACCACAGACAAACAGGAAAGCTGGCCACACCATCACAGAATGCTTGAGTTATCAGAAGTTGGGAAACACAAGAAAGGCTCTTTCCCTAGACCCTTCAGAGAGAGTATGGTCCTGCTGAAACCCTGAATCTGGACTTTGTTTTTTGCCTCCAGAATTGTAAGAAAATAAATTTTTGTTCTTAAAAGTCATCTAGTCTGTGGTATTTCATTATGGAAGCCCAGGAAATCAATACAACATCCTTATCTGCCTCAACATGCCTTTTGATGATCCACTTCCAAGCAATATTTGAATGAGGAGTTGAGCATCTTAACTGACAGGGTTTCCATTTAGGTGTCACCATAGATTAAGTCCTGGTGTGGCGCTGTGGGCGAATGCATCAGACTGCAAAGTCATTTGAACTGCAAGGTCGGTGGTTCAAGCTCACCAGCTGCTCCTTGGAAATCCTATACAGTGTTGTTATGGGTCGGAATCAACTCGACGGCACTTAACAACAACAACATAGATGGGCACTTCCCATTCTTGTGAGTGCTCTTGAGGGGTTGGGACATGGATTTGTAGAGTGGCTGCCTGATTTGGTACTTGGACATGAATATCCTGTTGGTAACAGTGAAATGAAAGCCAATCATGGTCTTTGTTTTATTTCAGTTATTCACCTATTCATCCACTTTTTCATTTATTGAACTAATTTATTGAGTAGCCCAAGACCAAAAAATCCTTGTTGTGCTTCAAAGATGCCTGACAGTCAACAAGTTCATAATTTAATGAGATATGGGGAATCCTGGTGTTGGTGTGAGTTAGGCATTGGACTGCTAAAAGTGAGGCTGTCTGCTTCCATAAACACTTAAACAGTCTCAGAAGTCCTGTATAGCGTCACTATGAGTTGGAATAGACTGGATGGTGTGAGCTTGGTTTGGCTTTGGGGAAGAGTTGTAAGAATTGAAGGTGGTACTCGGTCGAGGGTAGAGGGTGATGAAGTTTGCTTTGCCATTGGCTTGTGAACCTATCAGAACAGAAACACCACAGAGTAAGTAGGCTTGTGTATGCCCTCCAAAGTCTGGTCTGAGTCGAGAAATTTCTGAAAAATATACTCTAGTTTCAGACTTTCAATGATCTTGCTGACAGTAGCCTTGGGTGTAAACATGACAAAGAGGGTTTGAAATTCAGAATTAATGGAAGATGCTATTATTTGAAAGCTGGCTATTGGAGCTTTGAGAACCAAGGATTTCATAATAACTTGCAGCTTCGGTACAAAATGATTTATGAATGATATAGAAAAGGAAGAAAATGATATGCTTTGGATATTGGACCTGAATCTTCACTAATCATACAAGTGGACGGGATTGTGAATGAAAATGTATAACTTTGATTCTGTGCATCTCTTAGCTACATTATTCAATAGGGGCACCAGTAAGCATGTGGCTATATAAATTAAAAGTAATTAAGATGAAATAAAATTAAGAATTCACTTCCTCAGTTACGTTAATCATTTTTCAAGTACCAGGCTAGTTGCCATACTGGACAACATTTCTGTCATCACAGAGAGTTCTGTTGACAATAATGTGAGGTTAAGAAACTTGACAATAAATTATTTTTAGTAAATGCCCTCTCCTAGTGACCCCAGCAGTTATCTTCAGCTCACTCAAACTTCATACTCTGCTGCCTCCTCATCACTTTTATTATATGTCTGTGCTTCCCACTCTATAAAGAAAGTAGACAACATTAGGGGTGGGCCTTTTCATCTTTTGACCCTCCATCCCTACCTGTTTCCTTGTATCTGCATCTGTTTCCCCATCCTTTCTTAGAGGAAGAAGTATCATCCTTGCTTATCCTTCCATTTGTGCACTAGAACGAACTCTTATCTCTCTTTTTTTAAAAATGTTTTGTTGTGAATTATGTGATAATTTACACGGGAGAACAGTCTATTTTATCCTATAATCTACCTCATCTTCTCACCACCTCGATCTCTGTTCCTCTGTGTTTACCTTCTTTCACCACGTAATTGTTTTGATCATAGACTGACCTCCCAGATCCTCTGTTCTTATAATTTTATTCTGTTCTTGACTCTTTCATTTGTCAATTGAGTTCAGGGTGATGCTGCCACTTATGTCATTCTCTGATTGTTAACTTTTTATTTCGAAATAATTATAGATTTATAGGAAGTTAGAAAAAATGTAAAGGCAGGTTTTGTGTACCCTTCACTCAGTTTCCTCCAGTGGTAGTATGAGCTCTCTTTTCAAACTTTTGAATGCCCCTTATATATATAAAACAATAACATATATAATACAGTATCCAAACCAGAAGGTAGACATTGCTACAATCCACAAGTTTGTTCAGATTTCACTAGTTTTACTTGCACTCATTTGTGTGTGTGTGTATGCATGTGTGGATAGTTTTACTCAATTTTATCACATGTTTAAATGCATGCAACTACAAGGAGCTCTGGTAGCGTAATGATTATGAATCGGGCTGCAAACCACAAGGTCAGCAGTTCTAAAGTACCAGCTATTCCACAGGAGAAAGATGAGGCTTTCTGCTCCTGTAAAGATTTACAGACTCAGAAACCCTGTATAGGGTCTCAATGAGTTGGAACCGACTCCATGGCACATAAAACTACCACCACCTCCACAGTCAAAATATGTAAGATTTCTTTCAAAAGGACCCCTAACTCTACTTTTTTTTTTTTTTATGTTGTTGTTGTTAAATGCCACTGAGTTGGTTCTGATTCATAGTGACCACATATAGGATTTTCAAGGAGCGACTGGTGGGCTTGAACACCTTTCTTGTGGTTCGCAGTTCAGTGTTTATCCTACAGTCAATTCCCTGCCTTCTTCCTTTACCCTTAATAGTTACTAATGTGTTCTCTATCTTTATAATTTTGTTATTTCATGAATGTCATATAAATGGAATCCTGTAAGATGTAATCTTTTGCTGACTCTTTTCATTCAGAATAATTCCTTTACAATTATTCAAATGATTTCTTGTGTCAAGAATTTGCTCCTTTTGATTGCTGGTTAGTATTCCATAGTATGGACGCACTACAGTTAGCTTAACCATTTACCCATTGAAAGACATCTGGGTTTTTTCCAGGTTTTAGTGATTATGAATAAAGTTGCTATAAAAATTTGTGTTTTTGTGTGAACATCTCAGGGGACTTTTATGTATCTATGATAATTGAAATTTGTTGACATTCTCTTCTAATTGTTTTAATTTCATCAAAGGAGTAGGAGGGAACATCTTCAGCTATGAGAGAATATACGAAGAAGGTGTTGGATGTTTAGGGATTAAAGAAAATGAATAAGAATGAGGGAATAAATTGATACCAGAAATATGTGATATGGAATCCTGATGTGGCACTGTTGGATCAGCACTGGACTGCTAACCAAAGGTCAGGAGTTCAAATCCACGAGCTGCTTTATGGAAACCTTATACAGGATCACTATGGGTTGCAATTAACTTGACAGTACTTGGCAATAATAGCAACAACATGGGTGATATAACCAGAGAATAAACATCTATTTTAAAGAGTAGACATGAACCAAAAGTAGGTTTTCTTTTCCCTCTGGAGAAATAAAACCTACAAATCTCCTGAGTCACTTCCTTTTTTTTATTGTTTCTATGAAAACAATAATCAAAAACCAACTGCAGTCTATCTAAGTTGGAAGACGTGATCATCTAGTTAAGAAGATCCAATGCACTGTATTTAAACATTTCATTGTGTTTTAGGTGTAAGTTTACATAGCAAATTAGTTTCCCATTCAACAGTTCATACATAATTGTTCAGTGATGTTGATTGCTATTTCGCCAATGTGTCTGCACTCTCCCTGGCTTCAACCCTGCCCTCCAGTTCCCATCATCCCAGTTCCTCCGCTTCCCCATCCCATGGCTTTCTTATCTTTGCTTTGGGGAAAATATTGTCTGATCTGATATAGTTGTTTGTTCTGAGGAGTACATTCCTCATGGATGTTACTGTTTATTGTATAGGCCAGTCTCTTATCTGGCGAAAAGTTGACCTCCAGGAGTGATTTCAGTTCCAAGTGAAAAGGGCTTCTTGGAGCAATAGACTCAGAGGTTCTTGCAGTCTCTATCAGTCTAGTAAGTCTGCTCTTTATTATAACTTTTAGTTCTGTTCTACAGATTTTTCTCATCCTAACTAGGACCTTCTATTGTGTCCCTGGTCAGAGTGGTGTGTCGTGTTAACCGGACACCATCTAGGTCTTTTGGTCTCAGGCTAGAGGAGACTTCATGTGTGGGCCATTAGTCCTGAGGGATAATTTCTTCCTTGAGTCTTTGGTTTCCTTCACCCTCTTTTGCTTCAGATGGAAAGAGACCAATAGTTGTCTCTTAGATGATTGCTTACCAGACTAGGATGTAGAAAATTGCCTTTAGAAACTGTATTATGCCAATTGACCTAGATATCCCCTGAGACAATGATCTTTAGCTCTCAAATTCACTACCTCAATCCCATGAGGTGTTTGGATATGGCTATGAAGTTTTTGTAACTGTGTCTCCTAAGTGCTTTATTATATGAGGAGGCTTCAAAACTTCATGGAAAAATTCCATAATCTTTTAATTCCATATTTCCATGAAACTTTCTGAAGCCTCCTTTTGTATATATAGAGTGCTGGTGTGGCACTGGACTTCTGAATGCAAGTCAGTGGTTCAAACCCACCAATTGCTCCTTGGAAACCCTATTCAGCATCTCTATGAGCTGAAACTGATTCGATGACAGTTAAAACAATAACATGTACACGAGTAAATGTATATACAGATGCCTACAACTGTAAATATATACACTTGCATGCCCTAAGCCTATATAGCACATATATCTACCTATGTAACTATTCATAAATTTTTGATTGTTACTCTTGTAGAACTGTATATGTTGCAGCATTTACCATCGTTGTACTTTATTCTTGTGAACTACTTGATATCTTCATTTACCTTGGTCATGGTGACTGACTTCACTAAATTAACACACATGTGACACTCACTATAGTTTGCTAATGGCAATTGCTATCAGAAACCCTATACAGGGTTGTTATGAGTTGGAACTGACTCACCATCACATAATCAAAAGTATCTAGTAAGTGATTCTTTCTCCCTCCCTCTCTTATCCCTGGTAACTGTTAAAGAACATTGCTTTCTGTGTGTAAACCTCTTTTTAAGTTTTTATAGAAATGATATACAAGATTTGCCCTTATGTGTTTTACTTATTTCACTCAGCATAATGCCCTTCTGATTCATATATGTTATATGTCAGAGACTCATCCTTATCCTTTACTGTGTACAGTCTCCCATTGTACCTACATTTATTTGTCCATTCATCTGATGATGGACATTTAAGTTGTTTCATCTTTGTGTTATTGAAATGCTGTGATGAACATGGATGAGTATATGTCTATTTGTGTCACTTCTCTTATTTCTCTAAGGGTGTGTACCTGGGAGTGGGAATACCAGTTCATAAAGTATTTCTATTTCTAGATTTTTGAGGAAGCTCCATACATATTTTCTATGCTGGGTGTACCATTTTACAATTCCACCAGTAGTATTTAAGAGTTCCAATCTCCCTATAATTTCACCAGAATTTGTTGTTTTCTATTTTTTTGATCAGTGCCATATTTGCAGTGATGAGATAATATCGTATTGTCATGGATGTAGATTTGCATCTCTCTACTGGCTAATGTAGCAGTCAGGAAATCACATAACACATTGCATTGGGCAAATCTGCTGCAAAAGATCTCTTTAAAGTGTTACAAAGCAAAAATGCATTTTGAAGACTAAAGTGCAACCGACCCAAGCCATTATATTTTCATCTGCCTCACACTCATGTGAAAGCTGGATAATGAATAAGGTAGACCTGAGACGAACTGATGCATTTGAATTGTGGTGTTATTGAATAATACTTAATGTACCATGGACTCACAGAAGAAGGAATAAATCTGTGTTGGAAGAAGTACAGTCAGAATGTCCCTTTGAAGCAAGGGTGGCAAGACTTTGTCTCACATGCTTTGAACGTGTTATGAGGAGGGACTAGTCAGTCCTTGGAGAAGGACATCATGCTTCTCCATGATGTAGAGGGTGATAGAAAAAGAAGTCTACAATCAGTGAGAGGGACTGATATAGTACTCCAGCAATGGGCTCAAACATAATACCAGACAGTGTTTCCTTCTTTTGTACATGGTATTGTTCTGAGTTAGAATCAACTCAATGGTATACAACAACAACAGTGGCTGATGAAGGAGCTCTGATAATGCAGTGGTTAAAACACTCAGCTGCTAACTGAAAGATCAGCAGTTCTAATCCACCAGCTGCTCTGTGGCAAAGATAATGGCAGTCTGCTTCTATAAAGATTTACAGCCTTGAAAATCCTATGGGCAGTTCTACTCATCCTGTAGGGTTACAATGAGTCAGAACTGGCTCAATGATACTGGATTTTGGAATGACTATGGTATTTTCAATAACCTTATATGGATGCGAAAACTGGACAGTAAATAAGGAAGATCGTAGAAGAATTGATGCCTTTGATTTGTGGTGTTGGAGGAGAATACTAAAAGTGCCATGGACTGCCAAAAGAACCAATAGATCTGTTTTGGAAGAAGTGCAACCAGAGTGCTCCTTGGAGGCCAGGATGGCTAAGCTTTGTCTCTCATACTTTGGACATATTGTAAGGAGGGAACAGTCGCTGGAAAAGGATGTCATGCTGGGTAAGATGGAGGGTCAGAGAAAAAGAGGAAGACCCCCAACAAAATGGATCAGCTAGGTGGCATCATTGATGGCATCGAGTGTGGCGGTGGTAGTGAGGTTGGCCCAGGATCGGACATTGTTTCATTCTGCTGTGCATGGGGTCACTAGGAGTTGGTTCCGACACAATGGCACCTGACAACAACATAGATCGGGAGCATCTCTTCAATGGTTTGTTAGTCACCTGAATGCCTTCTTTGGTGAGGCATCTGATCATGTCTTTCATCCATTTTTAAAATTTAATTGTCTGTCTTTTTATTGTTAAGGTGTTGAAGTTTTTTTCAATATATTTTAGAGATTAGACCCTTGTCATGTATGTCATTGTCAAAAAATTTTCCCAGTATATAGATTCTCTTTTTCTTCTTTTGGCAGTTTATTGATTAACATAAGTATTTCATTTTTAGGAGATCCCAGTTATTTAGTTTATCTTTTTGTGTCTGTGGATTTTTAAAAAATTTTTATACTTGATAATGTGCTTATTCCATAAATTAGGACCCATAGCTTTGACTCTACATTATCTTACAAGAACTTAATAGTTTTAGGTTTGAATTAGTTTTTGTGTGTGGTGTGAGGTATGGGTTTGTACCATTTTTCTGCAAATGGAAATTCAATTTTGCCCACATGGCTTTTTAAAGAGACTATCTCTTCCCCACTGAATGGACTTTAATGTTTTGTTGAAGATCAGCTGTTCATAGCTAGATAGATTTACTTCTGGGTCCTCAATTCTGTTCCATTGGTCTATGCATCTGTCATTGTACTACTACCAGGCTGTTTTGACTACCAAGGTTGTATAGTAAGTTCTGAGATCAAGAGATTCCATGCACTTAATGTTTTCTGTCCTATTGCTTAAGCATAGAAAGTTTCATATGATATGGCTCTTTGAGTGCAATGTTCTGAATTTCTAGAAGAATATTTATGGTGTGTTGATCTGTCTCAAGTCACACTGCTTTGATCACAGAGTCACTACTGCTAATGAATAATGGCAGAATACCCCCGTCATTCAAACCAAAACTTCAGGAGTAGTCATTGGCAAGGCAAGATGAGATTAAGTGCTGTTGTTATATACTCTGTTCCTGCCTGAAGTAGCTTGATGGACTAAATCACTTTATGTAATTAAATAAGGTGAGATGGTTTTCCAGATACAGCCAGTTTCTCAAGGTCCTTGGTCACTTAATGTCCAGCTTCATGATCACTGTAACCCTATTTTTTCAACAACTCTGTTAACATACCCTTGATAACGGACAATGACTAAGACTATCAATTTATTTTGACTTTTTAAAGATTAGGGTAGAGTTGTGGTGAGAAGCTAAAACTGGTTAAGGCAGGACAGCTTTCAGCAAGTTAAAATTAAGGCAGTGATTTCAAAGGTAGCTCAAGTTCCTTGATGATCACAGTCAGCATCACTTTATGTAAATATATATATATCGACTCCACGGCACTTAACAACAACAACAACATATATTTGTTTTTAATATTCCAAAAAGTTGACCATGTTTAATTGCTAACAGTTTTATTAACTCCAGTAGCTATTACCTCCAATATATACCATTCAAAGATAATGCCTTTTTTATGTGCTGAAGAAAGACATGGGTATCTTGCTTGGCATTTTCATGACCTGTGGGACAGATAGCACTTACCTGCCTATGTTTTCCTCCTTCAGGAATTATTGGCAGCTGCTTTCCCACTGACAGCCCTCCATGCAGTCATCAGACCTGAGTGGTTGAAATGTACAAACTGGGGTGTGTGCCACAAACTGTTTTTATAGGCTTCCAGGTGATGCAGTGCAAGGGTGCCATTTTACAAAACTTTTGTCTTTTTTGCCTTTTTTTATTAGGATACAAGTCTTGTAAGTATATTTCTTGGTACCTGTGCATTACCTGGAAGTTACCTTTCTCATGATGAGCTCATGTTCACGAAAATACATTTCTGAGAGCCCTAAACTGTTTGTCCCTGTCAAGGGATCTACAAAGTGGTACAGAGTACAGAGGGACTTTTGAATCTCACAAAATTTTATCCCCAAAGCCCACAGTTAACACATATGTCCTCTATAATCCTATCTCAGAGTCAAGAGGGACACATGTGTTACATGTAATTAATATAACATATCAAAATCTATTATTTCATAACAAAATTTCAGAAATGTTCCTTGATCCAGCATGCCTTCCATTAACGAAAACGCACAGTATTAACTAAAAATTCAAAGTAGAAAATAATGGATCATGAAAGAGTTAAGAGTTTCCAGTTCTCTCTTCAATTAGTTTTTTAAATCAATGACATAGCAAATAGAGGAGAAAATGTCTTCTGGTTTTTTTCCCCCTAATCTCCACTTAGAACTTCAAAATCCCCTTTGTGACAGTACACTGTTCTGTGTGGCTCTACCTGCTGAAGACTGCTTTTCCAAATCTAATTATCACTTTCCACTACCCCATCCTCTGCCAGCTTCCTTAGATCTTTGTTTGTATTCTCAAGCTACTTTTTCTTCTTTGCCTTTTGTCCTAGGTTAAACTGGACAATCTCTCCCGTTTATCTCTATGATGTATTTTAGCAGTAAGTGTTTCATGTCCTCAGTGTTAACCGTGCTTCTTTTTGTGTATCTAGCAAATATTTCAAGGTCTTTTGCAACATTTTTGCATTGTTGAAAAGTCAGCTCTGAAATCGCCACAATGGTTTGTTTGCTGAACTGCATCTCTTTGTCTGATGCAACTTCCTCACAAAGACAACCAACAGTGTTGTGAACTGCTGTCTTTGGCCTCTGTTGGTAAGAGAATCACTCTTGCTCCTCAGCCTCCTCCTTGTCCTCCATCACTGTGGCCTAGCCTGACAGAAAGAGGTGGAAGCCCGGCTGGCCTTATTGGGTTTTTCTGATAGGATGTTTTTAATGTTTTGGGTTTTTTTTTTTACTCCATTATACCATGTTCTGCTATGATTCCATGGGTGTCATTGTTTTAACAAATTTGTCACCTTTAAAAATCCTCTTTATACTAGACTTACTTATGGGATAGAGTCTGGTAGGACCCCTGGGATTATGTTTTTCGTCATCCTTCAGGTCTGGAAATGAGCTCACCTTCATGGCTCAGGTTTCAGCCAAATAATAGCCAGGTCTATAGTGTGGCACTGTTATATAAGCACTGGACTGTTAACCATAAGGTCAATGGTTTGAATCCACAGCTGCTCCTTGGAAACCCTATAAAAGGAACAAAAACACTAATGAGGTACACACAGCTTAGAATAATCAATGATTTGAGATTAAAAGTACAAAGATAAAGTAGAGAAGGGTTAGGAAAGAAGGAAGAATGGAAACAGGAAAGACAGGAAGAAATTTGATAAGGTATGCTACATTATGGGGATTACAGTCAATGAATGAGATGAAACAAAAGGTGTAAAATTGTTGAATGGAAAACTGCTCTACTCTCTGCAAACCTTCCCAATTCACAATAAAAAGTTCTTGTTGTTTTAAAATCCACTTTCTAAGGTAATGTAAAGGAGCTCTGGTAACGTAGTGGTTACGAATCGGGCTGCGAACCTTAAGGTCAGCGGTTCGAAACTACCAGCCTCTCCGCGGGAGAAAGATGAGGCTTTATACTCCCGTAAAGATTTACACCCTCGGAAACCCTGTACAGGGTCACTATGGGTCGGAACCGACTCGATGGCACTTAACAACAACAACAACAAGGTAATGTAAGAGAAAAACAAAGACTAGTTTAGGTTCATGAATATTGTGCTGTGCTATTCCTCTCCTTAGGTAGAAATGTGCCTAGGAAGGTCAGTGTGGGTAGTATAATCTTTTTTTTTTTTTTAATGTTTTATTGTGAATTGTAGCGTAGTGGTTACGAATCGGGCTGTAAACCGCAAGGTCAGCAGTTCGAAACTACCAGCTGCTCCGCGGGAGAAAGATGAGGCTTTCTACTCCCGTAAAGATTTACACCCTCGGAAACCCTGTACAGGGTCGCTATGAGTCGGTTCCGACTCCACGGCACATAACAACAACAACAACAACAATTGTGAATTATATGATAGTTTACATGGGAGAACTTTAGTTTTACATTCATTCCATCGTATATCATCTCACTGCCATGGTTCCAATCCCCTCCATGCATCATCAACCACCCAAAGGGTATATCCCAGAAACCCGGCCCCTACAATTCCCCCAGTATAATCTTTTAAGTGAAAAGACACAAGAATAATTTAAGGCAAAATATTCATTCTTTCCATTATTTTTAGCAAAGAAAAAGATGACTTTTTTTGTTGTTGTTTAGTTGTTTTTTTTTTTTTTTTTTCTTTTTTTAAATGTTTTATTGTGAATTATATGATAGTTTACATGGGAGAACATTAGTTTTACATTTATTCTATCATATATCGGCATCATCACCCAACCAAAGGTTATACCTTGCAAGCCTGCCCCCTACACTCCCTTCCCCCCCAACTCCAGTCTTCAGCACACAGTCGCTTTCCCTCTCTGCATCTAAAGTCTCCAGCTGCTCCATCGCTCCACTTCATCACCTCTGCCTCCATCTCAGGCATCACTGCTTCTCTGGGTAGGGTCCTGCTCTTGGCTTTTCTCCTTTGATGGTCCTAGAGACCTCCGCTCTTAGACTGGAAAGTTAATTACGCCCTTCCTTGCTAGAAAACATCTACCTTTACATTTCCAACCCTCACAATCAGTCCTGATAACAATTATTCACTATTGTATCACAAGAGACCCATCTGCATTTCATTTCATCAGCTCCGCCTAGACAGATTGGATAGTACTCACTGGAGATTCTGCCTTCCTCTATGCCCCCCTGGCTCTAGGTTCCCTCTTGAAAGCTTGTAAGCCAGTCACTTCTTGCCTGAAAAAGATGACTTTTAAAAAACTAATAATTAAGCAATGACTTATTCATTCATCCATTCATTCTTTCTATGTGCCTGGTAGTATTCTAAAGATATTTTGCTGCTGTCATTAGGTGCCATTGAGTCAGTACCAACTCATAGTAACGTTATGCACAACAGAATGAAACACTGCCCAATCCTGCACCAACCTCACAATAATTGTTATGTGTGAGCCCATTGCTGCTGCTACGGTGCCAATCTACTTCATCATGCATGATGGCCTTCTTCAGGGCCTGGTCCTTCCTAATAATAGGTAATGGATGTTTATGGCTGTTTCTCCTCAGTTTGAGTTGTGCCCCATCAGCAGAAAGCTTTACTCCATTTGCGTCATCTTAGTCAGCTCTACTTAGAAGGTGAAACTTTTCCCCAGTTGTTTTTTGAGTGCCTTCAACCACAGGAGTTCAACTTCCAGCACTCTATCTGACAATATTCTGAGGCTATCTGATAGTGTTCCACTACTATCCATAAGATTTTCAGTGCCTAAATATTCGGAAGTAATCCGTCTCTCCTCCTTCTTACTCTTCGTCTGGAAGCTCATCTGAAACCTGCCCACCATGGGTGACCCTGCTGGTATTTAAAGTACCAGGAGCATAGCTTCTAATCACAGTAGCACACAAGTCACCACACTATGACAAATTTACAGAGGAGTGGTGAATTCAAAGACTATAGAAGCAGCTAAAACCAAACAAAATTTTCTGCCTTATTAGAGCTCATGTTTAGTGAATGAGTTCTGGGGAGGGAGGAAACTGACAGTAATTAAGTTGTAAGTAAAATGTAGTTTGTCTCTCATGGTCATATGTGCTACAGGGAAAGTAGAGTAGGAAGGTCACAGGGTGTTCTGGTGGTGGCAATGAGGGGTGTAGCATGCCATTTTGATGAGGTCTTTCTGTTAAGGAGTTCTTACCATCATTAAAGTTATGTATTAAAGTCCTGGTGTGGTGCTGTGGGATAAAGCAATGGACTTTAAGGTCAGTTTGAGCCAAAAGGTCAGTGGTTCAAACTTACCAGCTGCTCCTTAGAAAACCTGTACAGGGTCCCTACGAAGTCCTAGGAAGAGAGTGCATTAGTGTAAAGTCTAGTTTGGGTATTTATGGCACTGGCCCTGAGGAGGCTTAGGTGGGAGGTGACTCTATGGCACTTAACAACAATAACCTATTCAACAACTTTGTCCTTTTACATTGTAATAAGACAACAAAAGCTTTTCCTAAAGAACAGATAACTGTTCTTACGGGAAAGTTTGCTGTCTTCGGTATTAATATTTAATGGATGGAAAAAAGCATTTGTGACCTTGATTGAGATTCTCAGAAACAGAGGTTCATTCAATCTTTCATTCAATATTCACTGAGCATATGCTATGTTCCATTTTTATACTAGGCACCAAGGGAGACAAAAATGAGAAAGAAACTCTACCATCTCACAGTCATGAGGTAGGGAGGCAGAACTTCAAGTGAGTCATTTCTGTTGTCACTGTAGTTATTGAAAAGTAGGAGAGGGCTGGAAGGGACAGTTAGCAAGAAGGAATCAGCTGAGTGGGGCACAGACTTACATTGGAAGAACCGATTTAGTTAATATTCAATAATATACTCACTGAAACTCTATTCATATCTAGTCACTCTACTTTGTATGAGAATTGTTAGAGGTAAGCACAGCATTTGGACAGGAAAAAAAAAAGTCAACACTTTCCCCAAAGGTATTTATATACACCACAAAGTCCTAGGAAGAGAGTGCATTAGTGTAAAGTCTAGTCTAGGTATTTACAAGACTGGACCTGAGGGGACCTAGGTGGGAGGTGGTGAGCTCTGGAGGTCCTCATTCTCCGGAGAACACCAGGGTCTCAGCTTCCACAAGGACTACAAGGTATATGCAGAGACCAGTGAGAGACTGTGGTGGAGGTAGGACATGCAAAGGGGACTAATGTAGACTCTACCTTTAGGTTCAGAGAACCAGATACGAGTGAAAGACCCTAGCTAAAGAGTTTGGGTTCTTACCAAACTCCTTACCAGAAACAGATTCCAATCATTGCAAGAAACTGCAGTATGGACTGGAAACAAGAACTTGCTTAGAAACCAAATCAATCAGACTGTCTACCCACAGAGGATGAAGAAGGAAGGAGGGGAGGGGCTTATGCTTCTCACAGAGTGATCACATGAGGCTACATCATAATTAACACCAGGAGACACTAATTTACAAATGGGGAAATTGCTTTTCTCATTTGTGATGCACACACACAATAGTGACTCCTCCATAAATATCACAACTGTCCGATCCTAGCCAGAATACACAGAAGCTTCCAGAACGTGAGGCCATAGTAATGTCCACTTTAAACAACAGTTTCATGGTGGAAAGTCACTATTTCCTCTTACATACTGGGTGGGCACGCCTTAGGTGTCAGCGGGTGTGCCATGGGTTACATGTTGGAGTGTCTCTCTCTTCACAAACGACTCCTCCTGGCTGGCTCTGTAAACTTCGCTGCTGGCTCTCACCAGCAGCCTTAGGATATCCTTGGGTCAGTGTCGTGATACCTTTCAAAGCAGATCAGTTCTGAGGGCAGTCCCTAGATGGAATGCAGCCAGGGTCTGCAATCAGACCTCCCAAGCACTCCAGATAAGCCCTCTTGCATTCCAGACAGATCATCTTGTGCTCTGGGCAGTCTCTGCCCTTCAAGTGGGGTTTCTGCAAAAGCCCAGGCCCCATCATGGCTGCCTGGGCCTGCTTGGTGCCACAGTTGGTTCCGTTGTTGTCTCAGCCCTGAAGACATTCCAGTTCTCAGTGCCCTCCTTTCAGATGTCTCTGCTGCCACTTCTCTGGTCAGCCTTTGCTGTTGGCTTCTGCTGCTGTCTCTCTGGATCTGCGCTATTACCCATCAGGCTTTCTGTGGTTCCTGGTGCTGGCCCCTCCTGAAGAATTTCCAGCTTCTTATCCCCTGAGCCTAAGGAGCTCTGGTAGCGTAATGGTTATGAATCAGGCTGCTAACCTCAAGGTCAGCAGTTTGAAACTACCAGCTGTTCTGCCTGAGAAAGATAAGGCTATCTGCTCCTGTAAAGATTTACAGCCTCAGAAACCCTGTACAAGGTCACTATGAGTCGGATCCGACTCCACGGCACATAACAACAACAATAACATTTCCTGGGCCTGGTGTGGTGCTGCAGGTTAATGCGCTGGAACTGTAAGGTCGGTTTGAACCACAAGGTCAGTGATTCAAGCCGATCATCGGAAACCCTATACAGTCACTAAATTGGAACTGACGGCGCTTAACAACAACATACCCTGGGCAGATGTCTTCATCCTGGGACAAGGATTGGGGTGGGTGTTCTTCAGCACACAGCTTCTGTGTCCCCGGGGAATGTGCTTACCCTTCCTTTGAGAGCCGAAGGTCTACACTCTCCAACCTGTGAAGCTCCAGGGAGCCTCCACCTTCCCAGGCATGTATTAGCCTCACCAGAGGTCTCCTAAAGCTTAGTTGATTCCTCTTAGTCTGGTCAATCCCTACTCTCAGAACCTGCCCACAAAGCCAAAGCATCCACTGCAAACAATTCCATACCTCACAACATCTTTTCATGCTACTGTTTTTGCTGCCAGATAGAGTCTGCTTAGGTGGTGTGGTAGGATCCATTGAGGCAGGCTCACTGAGCAGGAACTAACAATGGCTCTCAAATGCAAGAAATACTATAGCAGAGCAATGCACCAAGTGTTATTTAGACTCAAGGAAGGAAGAAATCACTCTTTGGTGATGTTTAAGAGAGGACACACATTTTTACTTCCTATTAATTTCTTTCTTTAAAAATGTATTTAAGAGCAGCTTAAATAAAACTTACAAGAGTTCCAGAAGTAACCTCAGAGAGTAGCCACTTGCATCTTCCACCTACCTGCTCCAATCACATTTCCTGAGGCTAGCATCTTCACTTTCTGAAGTTCATCGACCTATGCACTTCTTAAGATTATGCTTATGATGATATTTCTTGATTTATTATCATTTTGACATTTTCTATTGATTTCCTGTTAGGATAGATGAGGATTTCACCCTCTGAAATGTCACTCACTTTCCATTCTCCAATATTCAGAAGGATTTTTGGTTAAATCAATATTCAGTTCTTACATTATTATGATAATGTAGATATTAGTCACTACAGAATAAGTATTTCCAAAGGATAGCTCCTGTTTGTGTGTGTGTATATGTGTATCATTTTACCTTTCTTAGTGCTACGAGTTGTAAGCAACTGGACGGTACAAATAACAACAAGGAGAGTTAATTGCAGCCTTTAAAAAGTTGCCAATTTCTATATACTTACACTTAATTTTTCCCTTTAGATTTGTTTTGTATCACTCAATAGATTATCCTCCCACATGGTTAGGTATACCAGATGGCCCATAAATTTTCCTTTTTTCCTCTCAGAGCCTTTGCTTTAATTTGAACTTGTTTTTCTTTATTCTCATCCTGAGCACAAACCTGAGGACTTTACCTTACCACTTTCCTCTACTGGACTCAATGGTTTCCTGGATCTTATTAATTTCCTTGTGTTTAGTTCAGGCAATCCCAGTGGCACTGTGGGTTAGGCATTGGGTTGCTAACAGCAAGGTTGGCTCTTCAGTACTACCAGCCACTCCATGGGAGAACGATGAGGCAGTCTGCTCATATGAAGATTTTGTTGTCATCAAGCACATTACAGTTGATTTTGACTCATAGGAACCCTGTATAGGATTTCTAAGAAGCAGCTGGTGGGTTTGAGCAGCCCACTTTGAGGTTAGCAGCCTAGTGCTTATCTTACAGCACCACACCAAGACTCACATAAAGATTTGCTGTTTCAGAAACCCTATATAAAGTTATATGGCAGTGTGTTTGTGGGTGGATGTTTAGTTTTCTCATTTCTACTCCACTGCTCTCTGCCCAGAGCATGTCTTCCATAAAGTCATTTGAAAGGGTGCATGAAAGGTAAATAAAGCCTTGGCAAGTCTGAAAATGTTTTCATTTTACTCTCACTTTTGATGTTTTGATGTTGGCCTTGTCTTAATTTTATCAGAAAATGTCAGTGGAGCACAAATAGGTCTTGATGTTACCTTAATGATAGTGATTGTAAGAAGCACTCCAATTTTAAAGATTTTTAAAATATGAGAAAACATGGATCTTATAATCATTGGATTAGGTTATTTGGGCTGGGTATAGAATTTTGGGTTAAAAATGATTTCTGCATCACAATTTTGAAGGCATTTCTCTATTTTCTTCTGTGTTGAGATTGAGAAAGTTGATGGTCATGTGACCAGTTTTTCCATACGGAAGCTCATAGGATCTGCCTTGCTTTAGGGCCTAGAGAATTTTGTGTATCAGTTCTAGGTAACTTTATTTTATAGTTACTTTATTAATTAAACATTTTTTCATTCCTTCTTTTTCCTATCCTTTGCATTCTTATGGCAGTTATTTTCTTCCTGGATAGATACATTAAACTATTTTTTTTTGCTTCTGATTTCCAGTGCTCATTGCTTCATTACATTTTTTGGAGAAATCTTGATGTCTTTACCTCTAACCATTCCATGGAAAATTTTATTGTGGTTTTCATAATCATTTCCAAAGCTCGTTTGTATGTTCAGATCTTTTTGTTTTGAAAAAAATTCCAAATGCTATCCTTGAATAGAAAAAGAAACAGGATCAATATAAATGATGTTCAAGGAGCAGGGATCAACTTTCCTTCTTGTAATAAATAATACCACCATCACTTTGTTTTTTCCTTATCTTTCCTAACTCTATTTACATTGTTGCACTGTTTCCACAGCAGTCCTTTAGTGATACAAATAGTTAACATGCTCTGATGAAATGGAAAGTTTGGGGGCTCAAATCAACCTAGGGTTGCTTTGGAAGAAAGACCTATTGTTCTACTTTTGAAAAAAATCAGCCATTAATAACCCTAAGTAGTTTGGTTCTCCTCTGACACACATGGCGTTGCCTTGATTCAGAACTGACTAGATGGTAATTGGTATGGTGATGAAAGAGGTAGGGAGCAGGGTCCATATCTTTAACCTTTATCAATGAGGCATCAAAGTCTTGGGTATTGAATTTATCTGTAATTCACCAATTACAGATCCAAATTTTTAAACCCCATGTCTTGATACTCCCGAAACTCTAGTTTGTGATATGTGAAGCAATGTGTAATGTGTCTCTTACCCTCTCTGGAAGCTTAGTATGGAATTTCTGACCCCACTAGGCCTCTTTTAACTTCATCCTCCAGAACTATAGAAAGATTGAAACAGTGAGGTAACTAGGGGAAGAATTGGCTGAGTCTGGCTCCAGGGTTGGGTCTTTACTTGATTTTCTCATCTTGAAAAGCTCCTGAATATTTTTAATAGTAGTAGTGGTTGTTGTTGTTAAGTGACTACAGTTCCACACTTGGACTCCTTTTATAGTCATTTTCTTGTTGTTAAGTGCTGTCGAGTTGGTTCTGACTTACATTGACCCTGTATAAGGCTTTCAAGGAGCAACTGGTGGGTTTGAACCACTAACCTGGCAGTCAGCAGTTTGTTGCTTATCTTACAGTGCCACACCAGGACTCCTTAATAGTAATGTTGTTTTTGTTGTTGTTAAGTGCCTTTGAGTTGGTTCTGACTCATAGTGACCCTGTATAGGATTTCTAAGGAGCAGCTAGTGTGTCTGAATTGCCAGCCTTGTGGTTCACAGTTCAGTGTGGATCCTACAGCACCACACAAGGAATTATAGTAATAGTTCTTTTTACTCTTTACAAGGAAAATTTTACAAAAGAATTATATATTTGAATAACGCATCATTTTAGCTGATTGAAATGAAGGAACCTTGGATGGTGGTGGGTTTGCAAAGTCTTTCTCAACCTTCTTCTGTGTGTCTGATCACTCTCAGGCAACCAAAGGTAGCATTCAACTAATGGATCCCTTCCTTCTCACAGCCCATGCTGCTGGGATCTTCCAGTTCTCAATCCAAACCATGTTACAGACAGAGGACATGCTCCACTGTGGGAAGAAAGACATGAATTTGTAAATGACAGATAGCACTAATTACAAAGAGCAGAGCTCATCCTGCGAGAATTAATGGAATTGCTGAAACTGGATGGAAACATTTCTTTGAACAATACATTCTTCACAGGAAAGGATGAAGGAGGACTTTCTTTTCTTCTGTTTAAAAATTTTTTTCATTGTGAATTGGGTGAAGATTTACAGAGCAGATCAGTTTTCTATTCAATAATTCATGCATATTTTGTTTCAGCTCATAAATTGCAAGCCCCCATAATGTAATAGCACTTATGTCACTTCCTCCCTGTGTTTCCTGTTTCCATTCCTTCTTGTTTCCTAACACTTCAGAATTTTGTCCCTGGGTAAACTCTACCCTTTTTTGTCTCAAATGGTTGATCATTTTAAGGTATGCGTACCTTCCTGCTGCTATTGTTCCTCTTATAGGCCTGTTTATTGTTTGGCTGAAAATTGAGCCTTGGGAGTGAGTTCATTTCCAAACTTGAAAGGAGACTGGAGACCGTAGTCTTGTGGGTTCCACCAGTCACTATCTCACCAGTAAGCATGGTTTTTTTGTTTGTTTGTTGTGGACAGGACTTTCTGCTTGACAATGAAGCACACAAGCACATATCCCTAAAAGTGGTGATATAGGTGGCACAGTGGTTATAGTATTCAGTTACTAGTCACAAGATTGGGGGTTTGAATCCATGGAAAAAAGCTGTGGCAATCTGCTTCCATAAAGATTTATAGTTGTGGAAATCCTATGCTATCCTTTATGGATGCTCTGACTTGGAACCAACTTGACTGTAGTGGGTTAGTTGTTTTGTTTTGTTTTGGTGATACATTATACAAAAACATGCACACACATATTAGGGTCTTCAAAAAGTTTGTGAAAAAAATAGAAGGAAAAGATAATCAACTTTTTCCAAGAACTTTTTGAACTATATGTGATTATGTACACACACACACACTAGAGTAAGTAAAAAAAAAATATTGCTACTAGGATTCTGGCTCAAACATGTACTTGTTTATTCCAAACAAAATGTGTTTTAACATGTCTCTGTGAGCAGTGGATGGCTGCAGACAAGTTGTCTCTGCAATTTACTTTTCTTCGTCTCATTAGTATTCATTCCTTCCCAAAAAAGGTCCAATCAAAATAGTGGTTTCTGATGGGTTCCGCTGGCTGGTCTAGTTAAGATAAAGGCAGAGGGGTCAGCTCAGATGGTTGTGGAAACTGTAATCTTTGATAGATTTTCTTGAAGGACACAGAATGATGCTGGTGGTTTATTATGAAGAAGTTTCCTGAAAACTGCATTTGTGAGAAAAGTTACAGTGAGGAATTTTGTTTTCATCACAGCAATGCCTTTGCTCATTATTCAAGGGCAGTGAAAGCTGTCCTATAAGACTTCCATTGAGAAATTTATCCTATCCATCTGCCAGTCCTGATCTTGCCCTTTCAGACTTTCTTTTGTTCTGCAAACTCAAAGAACCTTGAGAAGGAAGATGATTTGAGGTCCTCAAAGATGCCCAAACTGCCATTTTAACATGGCCTAAATTAAAGAGCAGACTTCTGGTGTGGTGCTGTGGATTAATGTGCTGAATGGTAAAGTCGATTTGAACCACAAGGTCGGTGGTTCAAACTCACCAATTGCTCCTTGGAAACCCAATATAGGGTTGTTAGGGGTCCGAACTGACTCGATGGCACTCAACAACAACAACAACAAATAAAAAAGCATAGCATTCTTTGGGGGGGAAGCATTGTTATTGCTGTCACTAAGTGCTATCTAGTTCTTCTGACTCATAATGGCCATGTATAGGGTTTCCAAGGATCAACTGGTGGGTTTAAACCTCTGACTTTGTGGTTAGTAGTCCAGCGCTTATCCTACAGGCCACACCAGGACTCCAAGAGAAGGGTTGTTGCTAGTTGCTGCCAAGTTGATTCCAACTCACAGAGACCCTATGCACGACAGTCCTGGGCCATCCTCACAAACACGGTTATACTGAGGCCATTGCAATTGCCACTGTGCCATTCCATCTCATTGGGGAGCTTCCTCTTTTTTGCTGACCCTCCACTTTACCAAGCAGGATGTCTATCTACAGGGACTAGTTCCTCTTGATAATATGTCCAAAGCATGAGAGACAAAGTTTCACCATCTTGGCTTCTAAGGAGCATTCTGGCTATACTTCTTCAACACAGAAAATATTTGTTCTGGAAGTTCATGGTACTTTTAATATTCTTATTCAATACCATAGCTCAAATGCATCAATTCTTCTTCATTATTCTTTGTTTCAACTTTCACATGCATATGAGGCTATTGAAAATACCATGGCTTGGGTCAGGTGCACCTTAGTTCTCAAACTGACATCTTTGCACTTGAACAATTTAAAGAGATCTTGTGCAGCAGCCTTATTGAGTACAATATGGCATTTGATTTCTTGACTGCTGCTTCCATGAATGTTGATAGGGGATCCAAGCAAAATGAATCTTTGGTAACTTCAATCTTTTCTCCATTTATCATAATATTATTTATTGGTCCAATTGTGAGGATTCTTGTTTTCTTTACACTGAGGGGCAACTGATACCAAAAAATGTGGTCTTTGATTTTCATTAGTATATTAAATCCTCTTCACTTTGGGCCAGAAGGGTTGTATCATCTGCATATTGCAGGCTGTTAATGAATCTTCCTCCAATCCTGATGCCACATTTTTCTTCATATAATCCAGTTTTTCTGATTTTTTGTTTAGCATCCAGATTGAATAAGCATGGTGAAAGAATACAACCCTGGCACATGCCTTTCCTCATTTAAAACTATTCATTGTTTCCTTTTTCTGTTTGATCAACTGCCTCTTGGTCTGTGTACAGGTTCCTCATGAGCACAATTAAGTGTTTGGAATACTGATTCTTAGCAATGTTATCATTCTTATTGCTTGTCATGATCCACACAGTCGAAAGCCTTTGCATAGTCAACAAAGCACAGGCGAAACATCTTTCTGTTATTCTCTGCTTTAGGGCAAGATTTATCTGATGTCAGCAATGATAGACATCCCTCATTTCACATTCTCATCTCAATCTAGGTTGAACCTCTGGGAGTTCCCTGTCAATGTACTGTTGCTGCCATTTATGAATTATCTTTAGCAAAAGTTTACTTGCATGTGAAATTAATGATGTTTTCTAATGATATCCACATTCTGTTGGGTTACTTCTCTTTGCAGTGGGCACAGATAGAGATCTTTTCCAGTCAGTTGACTAGGTAGCTGTCTTCCAAATTTCTTGGCATAGATGACTGAGTGCCTCCAGTGCTGCATCAGTTTGTTGAAAGATTTCAATTTGTATTCCCTCAATTTCTGGAGTCTCGTTCTTTGCTAATGCCTTCAGTGCATCTTGGACTTCTTTCTTCAGTATCCTTGGTTCTTGATCTTGAAGGTTAGAGAGACGGAAACACTAACTTCAGAAGTATACAGACCTAGATGGAGAATATTATCAGATATAATAGCTTTACATTTTGATATTTTTAAAGGGTTTTATGATTTTTGTAGCTATACTTGTTTCTTACCTGTATAGATACATACATATGTACATATGTTGTTGTTGTTGCTCAGTGCCACTCAGACAGTTCTAATAATGACTCTGTATAGGGTTTCCCAGGAGCCACTGGTAGGTTTGAACTGCTAATCTTGAGGCTAGCAGTCCAGTACTTATCCTACAGTGCCACAGCATAGTAGACATGTAAAAATTTTTTCTTGGAAATACACATGCACACACATTTACACAGTTACATATAAACAAGGAGGCCTGGTGTGGTGCTGTAGGATAAGTACTCAGCTTCAAGGTCAGTGTGAACTGCAAGGTGGGTGGTTTAAACTCATGAACCGCTCTTTGGAAACTATTCAGAGTCTCTATGAGTTGGAATGGACTCACTGGCACTTAGCAACAAATGTATATACGAAGCTTGTGCACTTGTCTTCCCAATGCTTAATGCAATGCTGTCTTGTGGATACTCTGAAACAGGCATTCATGGGGATGTTTGCACCATGTTGTTGTTGTTAAGTACTGTCAAATCATTTCCTACTCATGGAAACCCTATGTAGGGTTTCCTAAGAGTGGCTGGTGGGTTTAAACCACCAACCTTGTGGCTAGCAGTCCAGAGCTTATCCGATAGTAACACACCAGGAGTCCTGTTTGCACCATAGAAACTGGCAAATAATACAAATCAAAGCATCTTCTGTATTTTTTTTTAGATATCTAGTTACTCCCACCCCACAGAATTGGTATATGTGCAATTTTACTATTAATATCATACACGTGTGAAATCTAGTACCATGCCATTTCCTCACTTTGGTTTCCTCAATTCCCCTGCTAATTCTATTAATCAACCAGGCCCTGAGCCCCCCAATTTTTCCTTCCTACTCAGTGAAGCCGTAACAGAGTTGGCAGGCTCCTTGCTTTGCCTGTTTTCTCCTGCAGCGATAGCTTCTTGATCATTTCCCCTCTCCCAAAAGACATACTTAAACCTCTCGATCCCCTTCTCCAGTCCCCTCTTACTGCAGGAAAATATCTCTGTGGTCTTGGATCTCTGGTGTTGCTATGGGTGACTTGAGTGTGACCCTGACCCACTCAGACGCCCTTAACGAGACAGAGCCTTCACTGGTTGGGCACAAATAAGTTCTAGAGCTGAAATTTACAGTGAGAAGAAGGGACCATAAAAATGATTGCATTCATAAAAAATATCATTGTCCTAAAAGACAATGAAAGCTGAGGAAATTTAGCTAATCAAGGAAACTACCAGAGACATGCTATCTCAACACAATGTGTGATTTTATGCTGTTGTGTGCACTGCAGATAAAACAATGCTATAAAGGATATTACTGGGTAAATTAATAGAATGAAAACACAGTCAATGGACTAGATAACATTTCTATATTAATGTTAAGTTTTTGAAGGTGATAACTTGAATGTGGGTATGTAGATAACTTTTTCTCTTGGAAATATATACTGAAATGCTTAGAAGTACATACAGGACGGTGGTATGTGCTGTTTACTCTAACATGTTCTCAGAAAACAACAGTTACATGCATATAGGGAGCTCATGTGGGACACAGTGTTAAAAATACAGGAATCTAGTTAGAGTGTATGGGGCTCTTCTTTATCATCCTTGCAACATTTTTATTGGCTTGCAATTATTTCTGAATATAATGTTTAGCTGTTTAATTGCCTACAAAATGTCAGCAGACTCCATATTTGGAGACATCAATTGAGAAAAAGAGAGAAAATGAAGTAGAGGGCTAAAATGAAGGGATTGATTGAATTGTTAGCTAATTAGACATTCTTCTTGGGCCCTACTCCTACAATTAGCAGTAAAATTACCTTCCTTCTTTCCAACTCCTCCCCACCCATACACCCCTGCCTCAAGAGAAATGCAGGGTTAACGTTTAATGTCTGCATAAATTGAATTCCAGAGGTTTTGAGCGTAGAGATCCAAATAATGCAAAGGCAGGGTGAAGAGCAAAAGACGTCAGAAAGTTCGTACAGAAAAAGAGCAATCCTCCTACACCCCCACACACCCGCACCAGACTCCCCCCACACACACCCTGGCTGAGGGAATTACCCCAGATAGCCATGTCAATGAGCAGCTGGTCAGTGAATCCTTCTGTAGGGAATTTTAAGAATCTCAGAGAAAAGTCCTTCACACACAGGTTTGGGGTATCCTCCTACAAAAGGAAGCTTGCTATGCAACCTATTAGAATGAAATACACACACTCATATATTAAGGCCTTACTGTTGAAGATGGGCAAAAGTGTAAAGACTCCCATATGCTTACGAAATGCCTCCAAAGTAAAAGACCAAGACTCAAACACATAAACAAAAAATAGAACTCAGAGGACATCGAGACAATAAAGGAAGCTGATGAAAACTTCAAAAGAAAACAAAGCAAGTCTCTTTTACCAATACCTTCAAAAGTAATAAAAACACCACATACTTGGAACATAAATGTTATTGTTAAGTGCCATTGAGCTGGTTCTGAATCATAGTGACCCTGTATAGGGTTTCCAAGGAGCAACCGGTGACTTTGAATTGCTGACCTTGGAGTTCAAACCAACCTTGTAGTCCAGTGCTTATCCTATAGTGTCACATAGGAAACACACATTTGTTGTTGTAGTTGCTAAGTGTCATCAAGTCGATTCAGACTCATAATCATAAAAGACAAGAGCAGAACACAATAGAGCCTTTAGAATTAATTTTTTTAATTAAAATAATTAAGACTAATTTTAATAAATAAAATCTTCAATAAATGAGTTTGAAAATAAACTAAAAATTGTCCCCAAAAGCAGAGCAAAGCAGACAAGAATGGAAAAAAGAAAAGATTACAAAATGAGAGACTTGGTCTAAGCAGACAAGCATCCAACTAAGATCGATCTTCCAGAAATGGACGATGGAAAAACAATCTTATAAACACATCCTGTTGTTGTTAGGTGCCATCGAGTCAGTACTGACTCATAGTGACCTTATCACAGCAGAATGAAACACTGCCTGATACTGAGCCAACCTCACTACTGTTGCCACGCTTGAGTCCATCAATGCTGCCACTTGGCCAATCCACCTCACCGAGGGTCTTCTTCTTGTTCTCTGACCCTCCACCTTACCAAACATGATATCCTTCTCCAGTGACTGGTCCCTCCTGACAATATGTCTGAATTATGAGAGACGAAGTTTGGCCATCTTGGTCTCCAAGGAGCACTCTAGCTGCACTTCTTCCAATACAGATCTGTTGGTTCTTTTGGCAGCCCATGGCACTTTCAATATTCTCCTCCAACACCATAACTCAAAAGCCTCAATTCTTCTATGGTCTTCCTAATTCACTGTTTAGCTTTCACATGCATATCATTGAAAATACCATGGCTTATGTCAGGTGCACCTTAGTCCTCAAGCTGAGATCTTTGCTCTTCAACACTTTAAAAAGGTCTTGTGCAGAAGATTTGCTTAATGCAATACATTATTTGATTTCTGTAGTGTGTTTACAAAGAACTCTGGTTGTACAATGGTTAAGTGCTTAGCTGCTAACCAAAAGTTAGGCTGTTCAAACTTACCCAGAGGCTCCACAGAAGAAAAGACCTGGCAATCTGTTTTTGAACAATTTGTTGTTAAGTGCCATCGAGCCAGTTCCGACTCACAGTGACCTGGATAGTGTTTCCGAGGAGCAGCTGGTGAGTTTGAACCACCGACTTTGCAGTCCAGTGCTTATCCTACAGTGTCACACCAGGAACTAAGAAACCCTATGCAACAGTTCTACTATGTTTTATAGGGTGAGTTGGAATCAACTTTACAGCACACAACAACAGTAGTGTGTTCAGAACTGAAGGATTGAGTTTAAAATTGAAAGGGACTACCAAGTACCATAAGCAATAAATGAAAATAGTTCACTAGTTATGTCCACAGAAAATTTCAGAGAACCAGGGATAGAAAGAAAATGCTTACAGGGTCAGGTAGAAAATCATATATGATCATTAATTAGGTAATCTCAAAATTGCTTAGAATTTCTCAACACCAGCCATGGTAGCCAGGGTCCACTGAAGAATGCTGTCAAATTCTAACTGAAAATGATTTCCACTCAAATATATTCTACTTTGGCAGAGCCTTGGTGGCTCGGTGGTTAACTGTTTGATCTCACCCTGACTCCACAGGAGAAAGATGTGGTAGTTTGCTTTTGTAAAGATTGTTTTTGTTGTTAAGTGCCATCAAGTCTATTTCAACTCATAGAGACCCTGTACAAAGTTTCGGCGGAGCAGCTGGTGAGTTTGAACCACCAACCTTTTGGTTGAAGTTTAGTGGTTATTCTGCAGTACCGCATCAGGGCTTTGGAAGCTCTACTGGGCAGTTCTAGTCTTTCTATAGTGTCCTGTGGTTTGGAATTGACTCGAAGGCAATGAGTTTGGATTTTCTAATTTGATACATCACGAGTCATTTACCCACTGGAAGATGGGTCTCCACTAAAACAAGAGGAAAAACAAACAAGGAAAAGAAAAATTCACAATCTAGGAAATGGGGTCCCAGTACAAGAGTTCGTTGAATGGAAGTCCTTGTATGGCAGCTGTTCAGATGGTCTAGAAGACTCTATATAGAATAGGAAGATATTGTTGTTGTTAAGTTCTGTCGAGTTGGTTCCAATTTATAGCAACCCTGTATAGGGTTTCTGAGGAGCAGCTGGTGGATTTGAACTACCTACCTTGTGGTTAGCAGTCTGGTACTTATCGTACCTACAGTGCTACATGAGAATTTTGTTGTCGTCAAGTGCTGACTCATAGTGGCCTTCTATAGGGTTTCCAAGGAGCAGCTAGTGGGTTTGAACAGCCAACCTTGTGGTTCAAAGTCCAATGCTGATCCTACAGCACAACACCAGGAGTCCCACATGAGCATTGTTGTTATTGTTAAGTGCCATTGAGTTGGTTCCGACCCATAGTGATCATGTATAGTGTTTCTGAGGACTGGCTGGTGAGCTTGAACTGCCAACCTTGCAGTTTAAACAGCTTTGCAGTCTGGTGCATTAACCCACAGCGCCATACCAGGACTCCCACATGAGCATGTTGCTGTTGTTAAGTGCCGTCAAGTCAATTCCAACCCACAGCAACCCTGTAAAGTGTTTCCAAGAAGCAGCTGGTGAGCTTGAACATTGCAGTTCAAATGACTTTGCTGTCTGACGCGTTGACCCACAGAGCCACACCAGGACTCCACATGAAGTTCTCTAAAAATGAGAACTTCAGGGGGATAGATGATGTAGTAAATAAGTATGAGAGATTAGAAATATATTGCTTGTAGAAAGAACAACAACAACAAAAAAAAAACTGTTCAGGAAAGGAAATACAACTTAACTTGACACAACAGCCAATAATATTTACATGGTCATAACAATATAAATAGAGAATATCGATTTAACCAGATATCATGATGTAGCTGTATTACGAGGATGGGGAAGAAAAAAGAGCGTATAAGTCAAATCTCCAACTTCTTTTATCAGATGATAAAGTTTATGAATAAAGAACCACTGATAAAAACATTATATAGAAATATAGAGGCAAATTATACAAGAAGTATTTAAAATAATTTAAAGTGGTTGCCTATTTGGAGAAACATAATTTGAAATCAAACTAGGTAGGTGATAACAGACCTCTGCTTTTTATGTCTTTTAACACTGTTGGACTTTTAAAGCAATTGCATTTCTTAATTGCATTTTTTTAATCTTCTGATTTAAAGCAATTGAATTTTTTAATCTTCTGATTTAAAAAAATATGTGAAATGTAACGAAGAATAAACAAGCATTCATCACAGGTTTCAGTGAAAAAATGTTCAGGTAAACTAAAAATAAAATTTAGTTTTAAAAACAGATATTTAGAGGTTTCCATTTTGTATTGAATTTCCATTTCTATGGATTTCAAAGTCTAGATGCTTTGAAGTGCCATCCCACAAGTGGTCGATTATTGTTGTTAACTGCCATCAAGTCAATTCTGACTCATAATAATTCAAAACAGGTTTCCTACGAGCCGCTGGTGGGTTTGAAATGCCGGCCTTGCAGTTAGCAGTCCAGTGCTTATTCTACAGTGCCACACCAGTATTTGAGATATGAAAATAAATGTACTTAAGAAATTGTGGCTATGATAAAAACAAAAAAGAAGAGTCTTAAATTAAAAAAAAAAAAAAGTTAACAATGATAGATAAAAAGATACAGAATTGGAATAAATGATGAATCAATATAGTAAATAGCTTTAGAGTTGAGTTGGAGTTGGGGTGAGAAACCTATGCTATCCCACCATCTTGTCAGAAACAGAGCTTTCTATAGTGCTTTTGTGTCTCATCCATTCAACCTGCTATGTATATATGAAATTGCAATACCTGAGCAGGTTTTAGGACTACAATCAACAAATCATTCTATAAGTGTAAGGAAACAGAATGTTCTTTGGAAGTGAAGAGGGTGAGACATTGGTTTGCTGACTTTGGACATGAAGAAAGAGCAAAAAATTGTTCAGGAAAGAAAATACATTGATACAACTTGACACAACAGTCAATGATATTTACATGGTCATAACAATATAAAAAAATCACTAGAAAAGGACATTGTGCTTGGTAAAGTGAAAATGAAGGGAACTCTTGTTGAGGTTGATTGACAAGATAGGGATAGCAATGGACTCAAATTTACCAACTATCATGAAGAAGGCTCAGGACCAGGCATGTTCGGTTATGAGTTGGAGTCAACTTTACATCAACTAAAAACAGCAGCAACTAGTATTGTTGTTAAGTGACATCAAGTCACTTCTGACCCATAGCGACCCAGCATTGGGTTTCTGAGGAGCAGCTGGTGAATTTGAACTGCTGACCTTGCGGTCCAGTCCATTATCCCACAGCATCACACCAGGACTCCAAACAACTAGTACAAGGGGTGACTAATACTCTTCAAGAAGGTCATTTCACTGCATAGGGGACTCATGATTCTGGTGTTCCTAGCATGGAAGTTCTAGCAGCTGCCTGGCATTATTTTTTTCTTGTGGATAAATAAGGCCGTCTGAGTAAATATTGTAATTAGGACCATAATGGCACATTTTGATTGCTTTTAATAAATAACACCGACTGGAATTGTTTCTTAGATGTGACACTAATGATCATTAATGACCAAACTGTTAGATTTACATCAGAAATTCTTGGCTGAAAAATCCTTGTGAGTACAAACTACAATGCTATTGAAGCAGAAAATGAATGCAAAACTTTCTGCAGTTGTCTCATTATCTTGTAAGAGTCTTCAGGAATTCATAACAGGAAAATGCAAGAAGCTTGAAGCTGGTAGAGCTCAGCGGATGTCTGTGAAGAGAATAGGTTAAAATTGGGATAAAGAGAGTAGGACTTGTACATCATTAGTAAGTCTACACTGTTTAGTCTTCCTTTTAAGGAAATGTTAGTAACACTTGTCAACACTTGTATACAATTAGAATCTAGCCCACTTACAATTTTGTTGGTGTTGCTCTTATTAAGTGCCGTCAAGTTGGTTCTGACTCATAGCAACACTACATAGGGTTTCCGAAACTTTAAATCTTCACAAGAGCAAAATCCTCATCTTTCTCCCATGGAGCAACTGGTGGGCCAAACTGCAGACCTTTTGGTTAGCAATTCAGTGCTTATTGTACAGAGCTACCATGCTCCCCTTAAATTTTTAGGTATAGAATTTATAGAACTTGACTTTTGAACTATCAAAGTGGTTGGCTAAGGATGGTTCATGTTGCTATAACAAAGCTGTGATTCTACTTTTTGTGATTACATCCTATTACCATTTATCTTTACAAATTTTAAAAAGATGACAGCACCTTCAATTATAAACAACATTTCCTTCCATTTTCTTTCCTAATAATTAATGTTCCCATTTGCTTCTGAGCAAGTTCTTTATAGATTCAATGTTTATTTTAGCTTTATAAGAAAATAACTATAAATCGTGATTTTTACTAATAATGTTAAAAGTTAAGTCTGCAACATTTCCCATGAAAGCCCAGTGGTGGCACTGCTCATTGGGTCCCAAGGAGAATGCTGGTCTGAACTGCTGACTGTAAGCTACCAGCCGTGGCTCAAGCACTCAGCAGCTGAACATCAGGAAACCATTCTGCTTGTTGAGACAATTACAGACGATTCTCATTATTTGAGTATTCTGTAGTTGGGAATTTGCCTACTGTTTATTTTTAACCCTCACACTAATCCTGGTGGTGCTTTCCTGGTCATTCGTGGACATGCAACTTCACAGCTAAGATGAACAAAGTGAGACTATGTTTTCTTGTTTCAGCTCTCGTACTATAAACAATGTAAGGAAAACAAAAATCCTCATCACTGGATCCTGATAAATGGAGAAAAGATTGAAGTTGTCAAAGACTTCATTTTGCTTGGATCCACAATCAACAAAATAAACTCTTCAGTCTTTTCTCCATTTATGTTGATGTAATTTATTGACCCAATACTGAGAATTTTTGCTTTCTTTATAATGAGGGATAAGATTCGTATGATTCAATAGTTAATAACTGTTATCACAACAAATTCTGACTCTCACAATTGTAAAGGTAGAAATTTAGTAATAAAAACAGGGTAATGGTTAGTCTTACAGTCCAGAAACAGAGGACCCTAGAACCATCAAGGGAGAAGAACACAAGCAGAATGGGGGACCTTATCCAGAGAAGCATCGAAGCCAGATACAGAAGCAGAGATGCGGACATGGAGAGAGGGAGCGCTCCGGCTGAGGACTCCAGATTCATGGGAAGAGAGGGACTAAAAGCCGGTGGACAGGAGGCAGACTTGCAGAATGTGCCCTTTGGAGGTGTAAATTATTATATATGCCTGAGGGTTATTTTTTGTTGTTGTTGCTGTTTTTTAAAAGCTAAAGTGAATAGAGAGAAATACTGTTAACTGATGGTACATGGAGGGGATTATAATCATTGTAATGAAACAAGGTGTATGATTTATTGAATGTAAAACTGATGGTCTGTCCTGTGAAGTTTTACTCAATCCACAATAAAAACCTAAAAAAAATAAAAATAAAAAAGGCAATATTTTCCTTTGGACTAAGTTTAAAAGGGACAGGAAGGTGGGTGGGAGGCAAGTGGGAACCACAGGGAGGAAACGGGATAACTGTTGTAGCAGCAGCGAACCGAATATAATCATTGAGATGAAACAATGTATATGATTTGTTCAATGTAAAACTAATGATAATATCTGTAAATCTTCACTAAATTCACAATAAAAATTAAGCAAACAAACAAACAAAAAAGGTACTTGCAATGAAGAAATCATCAGTCTTGCAAAATTCTATCATGTGATCACCAGCATCATTTCTATCACCAACACCATATTTTCCAATGACTGATGGTTCGTCTTTGTTTCCAACCTTTGTATTCCAATTTCCATTAATTATCAATACATCTTGATTGCATGTTTGATTAGTTTCAGGTTGAAGAAGTTGGTAGAATTCATGGCACATAACTATCACCACCACTACCACCGCCAAGTTTTTCCGTCTGAAGCTGATCAAACATGCCATCAGGATGTACTGATATTACTGGTGATTGGAATGAGAAAGTTGGAAACAAAGAGCAGTTTGATCTTGGTGATGGAAACAATGCTGGAAATTGCATGGTAGAATTTTAAAAGACCATGACTTATTCATTCCAAATACCCTGTTTGAACAATATAAGCATGGCTATACACATGGATGTCACCAGATGGAACACATAGGAAAACTACAAATGCAATAAGTCAGAGGGTTTTTTGCCCCCTTACTCCCTGACAGAGAGCTGATTTTAAACACTTGTTAGCACACCCTAGGAATCCTGGTGTGGCACTGTGAGATAAAGCACTGGTGAGTTTGGACCAGAGGGTCAGCGGTTCAAACTCACCAGCCACTCTTTGGGACCCTATACAGGGTCACTATGAGTTGGAATCCACTGATGGCACTTAACTACATCAACAAAGCACACCCTAGGAAAGTGTGTACAAATCTCTAATCCTAACAGTTTATGAGCACCCTTTATTTTCATCTCAAAATTCATGCCAGTGTAGTTGTAATTTTTATATTCTAATACTGATAATCCATAAATATTGTTGTCTCTGACTTCCTTATCATTTGTTTAGAGGTAATTTTGGGTATATTTTGTAGTGAAGCAGGTCACACTGCTCATTAAGCAGAAGCAAATGTTACAGGGATATGTCATGGTGGTGTGAGAGCTCCAAAGGAACTTTGGAAAATTTTTATTTATAAAAACCTTTTAAATAATTGCTTTGGCACACATTGTTGACCCGCATGATACATTAAACTTGGTGACTCAGAGAAAAAAGGTGAGAAAGTGATCAGAATCTCCAGGAGACCTTTATCTAAGCTTTCTTGATCCATGCTTTAAGTCCACAGTCTGGGGTCTCCCTGACTTGGTCTGTGTCCTCCCCGTCCTCCCCACAGTAAATAGTAAACCACTGTTACTAATGAGATTTTGTATCAAGGAATAAAAATTTGGGTCACTAAGTAATCTAACTCTGTTTTTGTTAAGTGACATCAAATCATTCTGACTCATAGCGA
>NW_006408532.1:23990209-24003804 GCF_000296735.1 Chrysochloris asiatica | reverse complement strand
CTAACACTGTCCTTGTGGTTCGCAGTCCAGCGCTGATCTTATAGCACCACACCAGAAGTCTAGCTCTAAGAAACATTAATTCTATGAGAACTTATAAAAGAAGAAGAAACAACCTCGTTTAATGAAAAAAGCACTAATTTGGGAGTCAAATTAGACTTCTAGGTGCTACTTTGCCACTGAGTTATGTAAGGAATTTGACTGCCTGGTCTATGTGCATGTTTTTACAAAATAGGATGATATTATATGTATTGCTTTATTATCTGGTTGTTGGGATTTTGTTGTTGTTGTCTTTTACTTTTCTAAATGTTTTATTATGAATTGAGTGAAGGTTAACAGAGTAGATCATCAGTTTCATATTTTACAAATCATGCACTTCATTTCATCTTAATGATTGCAATTCCTCAATGTAACATTACTTACCTTATTTCCTCCCTGTGATTCATGTTTTCTTTCCTGACCCTTCTGAATTTTGTCTGTAGGTAAGTGATGTAATATAGGTGAATGAAATAAATGGTTTGAAGGTGATAGGAAAAACAAAAGAAGTTTCCAGGTGCAAGGGTTATAGTCTTCCACCAAATGGGAGCCTAAGAGTAGCGCTGTCTTCTTGGATAAACCTCAATTTTCTCATCAGTGGAATAGGCATGTGGTGGGGTTGGATTCAATATGTGAGCCCTGAAGTCCAGTAATTCTATTAACCCAATTCATCTACATAACAGTTGTTGTTAAGTGCCATCGAGTTGGTTCCAACTCATAGAGACCCTATATAGGGTTTCTGAGAAGTGGTGTGGGTTTGAACCACCGACATTTCCGTTGCCAGTCCAGTGCTTATCCTACAGTGTTATGTCAGGATTCTCATAGCAGATATAGTAGGTTCAAAATAGCCTTGATAACAGAAACTAAACATCCTTAAAAGAAGCATTGAGCTAGTTTTCACAGAGTGCTATATGAGAACATGAGACAAAAATGTCATATCTTATGTATTTTATGTATACAGCAATGATGTAAGAGATTGTTGATGAGTTTTTGCCATTAGGAAATGTTTGTGCCCCATGATAGGAAGGGCTATAATTCATTCTCACACCGACATTAAATGTTATTGTGAAGTCATTGGAAAAATTCTAATGATTTTAGAGCCATGCATGAAGTAAGCATCTTTTGTTAACTAATATGAATTTGAGTATTCAATTATGAATTTTAGCTGCCCCTTATACTGATGACCTATAGGACATCTTACATTGTGTAGACTCTGCTTTCTTCTCTCATGAGTATCAATGGTAGTTTTCCACTCAATGCAACTGAAATCACCTCCATACGCTCCCTAAAGTCTTCTCTACCACTGCCTTTAAAAAGGCTTTCCTTTTGAGACAGATAAATCTTTTCCCTCAAGGTTTTTCACTTCCAAAATCCCCTAGTTAAAAATATGTAAATATAATAGGTCGTTAACACTTGCTTGAGATGGACAATGCAGTCACCAAAGAAACCTTGATAGAAAGAAAAAAAAGATAAAGAAGTTTCCACTGTAGGTGATGGTAAAATATTTTAAAAGGTAGCTTCAAGACACTCTGCTGGAATTGGAGAAGGAAGGACTAGAGATGGAGGGGGTGGGGGTGTGGAGGGGAGACTAGCAGTTGCCACTGAGTCTGTTCTGATGCATGGCAACTCCACATGTTTCAGAATAGAACTGTGCTCCTTAAAGTTTTTAATGGCTAATTTTTTGGAAATCCATCACTAGCCCTTTTTCTTAGGGGACTTCAACTGGCAACCTTTTGGTTAACAGTTGAGCACATTAACTGTTTGTGCCACCTTGGGGATGAACATTTTGTTAGGTGCCATCAAGTTGGTTCTGACTCATTGTGACCCATGTGACAGAATAGAACTGCTCAATAGGGCAGTCCTGGTTTGCTGCTGTGGGTTAAGCACTGGACCATAGGTCAGTTTGAACCTCAAGGTCAGTGGTTCAAACTCACCAACTGCTCCTTGGAAACTCTGTACAAGGTTGTTATGAGTCAGAACCCACTCGCTGGTGCTTAACAACAACATACAGGGCAGATTACCAAGTCTTTCTCCCTAGAAGTCACTTTGTGGGTCCGAACCACTAAATTTGCAGTTAGCAGTCCAGCACTGAACCATCTGCACCATAAGAAAGGAGAAATAGTTTCCTCTTTACTGGTCAGGTCTTCTGAATGGAGAGTGGGTAACTCTTGAAAATGACTTTAGGCTCTTTGCATTTTCCGGGGCCACCACATTCTTTGGCCTGATACATTTCTGGCCTCCAGGGTGTTGCTAGCATTAAGAGAATCTGGAAATGTAACTAGGACTGAACTATCATGTTGTTGTTAAGTGCTGTGGAGTCAACTCCAACCCATAGCGACTCTGTATGGGATTTCTAAGGAGCAGCTGGTGAGATTGAACCACCAACCTTGAAGTTCAAATGGCTTTGCAGTCTGGCGCATTAACCCACAGCGCCACACCAGGACTCCATCATGGGGATGCTATTTTTCTGGCTCCTTATTCAGCTGGTCATTCATTCATCCACTCAGCACACACTTATTAAACATTTCCTATGCTCCAGGAACTGTGAATCCAAAGAGAAATACAACTCTAGGCATCTAGTCTGTTGTTGCCGAGTTAATTCTGACTCACAGCACCCCTGTAGAACAAAGTAGGACTGTCCAGTAGTGTTTCGTGGGCTGCAATCTTTACAGAAGCACATGGTCACTTCTTTCTCTCACAGACAGGTGAAGAGTTGAACCGCTGAATTTTTGGTTAGATACTGAACTCTTAATCACTGAGCCCACCAGGGCTCCGTCTTGGCCTCTAACCCAAACCCAAACCTGCCACTGAGTCAATTCTGACTTACAATGCCCTTATATAGAGAGTATTCAAGACTGTAAATCTTTATCGGAACAGATAGCCTTATCTTTCTCCCTTGGAGCTGCTGGTGGGTTTGAACTCACCAGCTCATTTTGCAGTTTATAGCCCAAAGTTTACCCACAGCATCTTCCCACAGGATAGTCACTCTTAAGGACTGAATTTTCTCCCCCTCAAAGATATGTTGCAGTCCTGACCATGCCCTCCCCCAGTACCTGTGAATGTGACCTTGTTTGGAAATGTTGTTGCTAAGTGTCATCCAGTTGGTTCTGACTCATAGTAACAGTGTATAACATTTCCAAGGTCTTAGAAAATCAGTTAACCTGAGGTTATGCCAGACAGAGTGAGTCTAATACAATCTGTTGTTCTTACACAAGAGATACAGAGAAACAGGTAACACCACCAAGATAAAATGCATCTACATACCAGGGAACACCTGGAGCTACAAGATACTGAAAGAGAGGAGAAAGGGTTTCTCTTAGTGCCTTTGAAGTGAGCGTGGTTTTGCCCACACTCTGAATTTGGATTACTAGCCTCCAGAAGTATGAGACAATAGATTTCTGTTTTAAAAATCTACCTACGTTGTGGTACTTCATTAATATAACACAGTTTCTAACCTGGAAATCAAGTGGAGTCGAAATTCCCCTAGAAAACTCACACAAAATATCCAAGTGAGTACACTCACATGATTTATTCTCAATAGATACTTCAGACATGATGAACAAGATAAATTGAATGAAGAACACCGTAGGATGAATAGTTTTCTCTTCTGGAAACATTTAAGTGCTTGTAGTGGTTAAAAATCAGGCTGCTAATCTCACGGTCAGCAGTTCGAAACTACCAGCTGTTCCGTGGGAGAAAGATGAGGCTTTCTGCTCCCATAAAGATTTATAGCCTCGGAAACCCTGTACAGGGTCGCTATGAGTCAGAACCTACACCATGGCACATCACAGCAACAACAACAATGTTCCTTTTGCTGTGTTTACAGATTTAAATTTGTGAAAACTATGCAAGCCTTTGAGGTAACTAAAATCCATAACCACCTGATGGAGTAGTGGATGGAGATGTGGTATTTAGAAACTTTGAAAACTGTATGAAAGGAGTTCAGTGGTAAAGTTTTCACCTTCCACACTAGAGACCAATATTTAACTCCCAGTCAATGGCCCTCATACTAAGACATCACATGTCTATCAACAGAGGCTAGTGTGTTGTTGCTGATGGGAAACAAGTTTCAACAAAGTCTGCAGACTGATACCCATGGGATACAGATGAGGTAGGACTGTGATATGCATTTTGTTCTTTTGTGCTTGGAGTCTCCATAACTCAGAGACTTAGCTGAGAGCAGCTAACAACAAAACTGTGTGAACCCGGGCAACTATAGAGAGATTTTTTGTTTGCTTGCATATTTAGAAGTCACTGCTACATGATTGAAAGACATTTGTGTTTGAGATCAGACAGACCTGGGTTGGAATACAGGTTAAACTACTCCTTTCTGCATGAAACAAAATTCCACAGCAGATGCATGTATTCTATAGGAAGCCAGGGGTTTTTGTCTTACTGTGGTGGCTTGTGTGTTGCTATGATTCTGGAACCTATGCCACTGGTATTTTAAATACCACTAGGGACACCCATGGAGTCCTGGTGTGGCATTGTGGGCTAATGCAACAGACTGCAAAGTCATTTGAACTGCAAGGTCGGTGATTCAAGCTCACCAGCGGCTTGTCGGAAACCCTACACAGGGTCACTATGGGTCGGAACCAACTCAACAGCACTTAACAACAACAACAAGGGTCATCCATGGTGGACAGGTTTCAGTTGAGATTCCAGACAAAGACAGACTAGTAAGAAGGAGAGATGGACTACCTCTGAACATTTAGTCACTGAGAATGTTATGAATAGCAGTGGAACACTGCCAGATAGCACCAGAGTATTTAACAATGAAATACGATGAAGAACACCAGAATACTGTCAGATATAGTGTTAGAAGATGAGTGCCTCAGATTGGAACACACTCAAAATACAACTGAGGAAGAGCTGCCTCCTCAAAGTAGAGTTGACTGTGATGACACAAGTGGAGTAAAGATTTTAGAATCTTCATTTGCTGTTGGAGCACGACTCAAAATGAGGAGAAACAGCTGTAAACTTCCATTAATAATTGAAGATGGAATGTACAAAGCATGAATCTAGGAAAATTCAAAGTGGTCAAAGATGAAATGGAACGCGTAAACATAGATATCCTAGCCATTGGTGAACTGAAATGTACTGGTATGGCATTTTGAATCTGAGAGTCACATGTTTTACTATGCTGGAAATGACAAATTGAAGAGGAATGACATGTCATTCATCATCAAAAAGAACATTTCAAGATGAAGGTACAACACTGTGATAGGTTCTTATTCATACATCTACAGGAAGACCTTGGAAACCCTATACAGGATCGCTATGGGTTGGAATTGACCCAACTGCACTTGTCAACAACAGCAGGAAGACCAGTTAATATCATTAAAGTCAGTGATGATGAAATTGAAGATTTTTACCAACTTCTTCAATCTGAAATTGATCAAACATGCAATCAAGATATATTGATAATTATTGGAAATTGGAATTGAAAGTTTAGAAACAAAGAGGAAGGATCAGTAGTTCGAAAATATGGTGTTGGTGATAGAAATGATGCTGGAGATTGCATGATAGAATTTTGCAAGACTAATGACTTATTAATTGCAAATGCTTTTTTAAAACAACATAAAAGACATACACATGGAGCTCACCAGATGGACTACACAGAAATCAAATTGACTACATCTGTGGAAAGAGAGAGTGGGAAAGCATCAGCCAAAACAAGACCAGGAGCAGACTGTGGAACAGACCATCAATTGCTCATATGCTAGTTCAGGTTAAAGGTGAAGAAAATTAGAACAAGTCCACGAGAGTCAAAATATGACCTTGAACTTATCCCACCTGAATTTAGAGATCATCTCAAGAAATTTGATGAATTAGGCACTAATGACTGAAGACCAGAAGGCTTGTGGGATAACATCAAGAACAAAATATAGGAAGAAAGCAAAAGGTCATTAAGAGACAAGAAAAAAGGAAAAGATCAAAATGGGTGCCAGAAGAGACTTGGAAATTTGCTCTCCAGAGTAGAGATGCTAAAGCAAATGGAAAAAACGAGGAGGTAAAAGAGCTGAATAGAAAATTTCAAAGGGAAGCACAAGAAAACAAAGAGAAGTATTATAATGAAATGTGCAAAGACCTGGAGACAGAAAAACAAAAGGGAAGAACAAACTCAGCATTTCTCAAGCTGAGGGAACTGAAGTAAAGCTTTAAGCCTTGACTTGAAATATTGAGGGATCCTAAGGGCAATTTAGGAGTCCTGGTGTGGCGCTGTGGGTTAATGCGTCAGACTGAAAAGCCATTTGAACTGCAAGGTTGGCGGTTCAAGCTCACCAACTGCTCCTTGGAAACCCTTTACAGGGTCACTATGGGTGACTCGACGGCACTTCACAACAACAACAAGAGCAAAATATTGAATAAGGCAGAAAGAATCAAAAGAAGATGGAAGAATACACATAGCCACTATACCAAAAAGAAATTGTCAATGTTCAACCCTTTCAAGAGATAGCATATGATTAAGAGCCAATGATATTACAAGAAGTCCAATATGCAATGAAGGCATTGGCAAAGAATAAGGCTCCAGGATTGATGAAATATAATTTGAATTATTTCAACAAACTTTTGTAGCACTGGAGGTATGCCTCGTTTCTGCCAAGAAATTTGGAAGACAACTACCTGTCTAACTGATTGGAAGAGATTTATATTTGCGTCTATTCCAAAGAAATGTGATATGACAGAATGAGAAAATATTAATATCACATGCAAGTAAAATTTTGCTGAAAATAATTTAAAATGGCTGCAACAGCACATTGACAGGGGATTGCCAAAGGTTTAAGCCGGATTCAGAAGAGAATGTGAAAGCAGGGATATCATTGCTCATGTCAGATGGATCTTGGCTGAAAACAGTGAATATTGGTAAAATGTTTTCTGTGCTTTATTGATTATGCAAAGGCTTTGGATAATTGGGTTCATGACAAGCTATGGACAACATTGTGGAGGATGAGTGTTCCTGAACAGTTAATTGTGCTCATGAGAAATGTATACATAGACCAAGAGATAGTCATTCGAACACAACAAGGGAACATTAAATTGTTAAAACTTAGCAAAGGTGTGTGCCAAGGTTGCATTCTTTCACTATACTTATTCAATCTGTATGCTGAATAAATAGTCTGAGAAACTGGATTACATGAAGAATAATATGGCATCAGGATTGGAGGAAAACTCATTAACAACCTGTGATATGCAGATGACACAACCTTGCTTGTTAAGAGTGAAGAGGACTTGAAATACTAACTGATGAAGATCAAAGACCACAGCCTTCAGTATAGGTTGTATCTCAATGTAAAGAAAACAAAATTCCTCACTACTGGACCAATAAAAACATCAAGATAAATGGAGAAAAAACCTGATGTTGTCAAAGAGTTCATTTTAGTTGGATTCACCATTAACACTCATGGAAGCAGCAGTCAAGAAATCAAGTGACTTATTTCATTAGGCAAATATGCTGCACAAGACCTTTTAAAGTGATCAAGTGCAAAGATTTCAGTTTGTGGACTGAAGTGCACCTGACCCAAGCCAAGGCATTTTCAATAACATCACATGCATGTGAAAGTTGGACAATGAATAAAGAAGACCATAGAAGAATTGATGCATTTGTGTTATGTGTTGGAGGAGAATATTAAAAGTACCATGAACTGCCAAAAGAACAAACAAACCTGTGTTGGACAACATATAGCTAGAATGGTCCTTAGAAGCCAGCATGGCAAGACTTCATCTATCATAATTTGGACACATTATCAGGAGGGACCTGTCCCTGGAGAAGGACATCATACTTGGTAAAGTGGAGGGTTAGCAAAAAGGAGGAAGACACCCAACACGATGGCTTGGCATCATGGCAGCAGCAATGTGCTCAAGTGTAGCAATGATTGTGAGGTTGGCACAGCATCGGACAATGTTTTGTTCTGTTGTGCATAGTGTCACTCTGAGCTGATACTTATTTGACAGCACCTAACAGCAATAACAGGAGCTCTGGTAGCGTAGTGGTTATGAATCGGGCTGCGAACCTTAAGGTCAGCGGTTCGAAACTACCAGCCGCTCCGCGGGAGAAAGATGAGGCTTTCTACTCCCGTAAAGATTTACACCCTCGGAAACCCTGTACAGGGTCGCTATGGGTCGGACCCGACTCGATGGCACTTAACAACAACAACAACAGCAATAACATTGAAGCCAAGTTATCTTATGGCTCCTTTTAATGGCGTCCACATAAGGGAAACATCAATCAGATATTTTACAAAGCACTGAAAATTTCAATCTGTGCTGAAATCTCAAGAAGAAGCAACAAAGACTAAGTCTATATATGTGGTATAATATAAATGTTTTTTTCTTAAAATCCTTTCTCCACATATCTTTTCTAATATCTCACACATCCAAGCATAGCAGTTACCTAAAATTTCCATTGATCATCTTTGATAACTCTGCAAAAATTCAAACCAATTGCCATTCGGTGAATTCTGAGTCATGGAGATGCCATGGAGAACTGCTCCATGGGGTTTTCTTGGAGGTAATATTTTCAGAAGCATATCAAGAAGCCTTTTCTTTCTTTCCCCCACCCCCTGTGGTGCTGCTGGGTGGGTTCAAACCAATAATGTTTAGGTTTGGGGTGGATCAGAAACCCCTTGCACCACCCAGACTCCTATATGCTCTTCTCTTTCTCCTCTTGCTGTAGCTTTCCTCATCTCAACTATTTGATAGTTTTCTGTGCTTTTAACTTCAATCACTCTAAGTGCTCTAAATCTATTCCGACTTTCTCGAGCATCTTCTCCCCAACTCAGATTCACAAAACATAAAGCAAGCCTACACAGAAAACTCAGGAATTACTCAAGATTTGAATTCAGCAGCCTGGCTTTTCTATGTAATCTTAAACTCTCTGATACTCTTTCTTTGAATTTGTAAAATAAGGACAGTGATACCAACTTGGTAAATATGGTTTGAGGATTAAATGAAATGAAATAATATATCTTCAAATATCCATCACAGTGGTGGCCCATGTTAGACAATTCTCTTCTTTCTCTTTTCTCTACAAACAGCTTTTCCTGTAGAAACAAATCATTGATCAAAGGCCGCTTGGTCAACCTGGACTGTCAATCACATGGAAAGAAGCTCTAACACTATGCTGAATAACTAGTTCATCCATGTTACCCTGAGAGTGCCTTTGACAATGTCAACTAGGGGCTAGAGGTCTGTCTTCTATCAATAATTTATTTTTGGATAAATTCTCAAAATACACGAAGAGGTCTATTACATTGGGTTATTTTGATTTCACCTTTTTGGTCTCTTTCTGTAGTTTCTATTTGGTGAAATTGGTGGCTATCACTCACTAGAGATGAATTACATGATTGAATACGCCCCATTATCACTGTGAAGTAATGTATTATAATTTTAACCTTACTGATGTCATGGTGGTGCTGTGAGTTAGGTCTTCTGCTTCTAACTGCATGATCAGTGGTTCAAACCCACCAGCTACTCTGCAAGGAATGATGAGGCTACTTTTGAATGGTTAGCCACTGAACACCTCATGAATAGAAGTGGAATTCTGTCAGATAGTCCCATAATTTTGAATATTTAAACATTATGAATAATGTTTTTATGAATACTGAAACAGCAGAATACTGTCCGATATAATGCTAGAATATGAGCCCCTCAACTTGGAAGGCACTCAAAATATGAGTGGGGAAGAGCTGCCTCCTCAAAGCAGAGTTGACCATGATAATGCTAATGGAGTAGAGCTTTCGGTATCTTCATTTGCTGTTGGGGCGCAACTCACAATGAGGAGAGACGGCTACAAACATACATTAATAATTAGAACATGGAATATACGAAGTATGAGTTTAGGAAAATTGGATGTTATAAAAAATGAAATGAAACACATAAAGATCGATATTCTCAGTATTGTTATTGATGTTGTTAAGTTCTGTCAATTTGGTTCCAACTCGTAGCAACCCTGTTTAGGGTTTCTAAGGAGAAGCTGCTGAGGAGAACTGCTACCTTTGAGGTTCACCGTCTAGTGCCAATCCTATAGTGTCATATCAGGAGCCGTTAGCTTTAGGGAGCTGAAATGGGTTGGAATTGGCCATTTTGAGTGTGACAAGCACATGCTTTACTATGCCGGGAATGACAAATTGAAGAGGAGTGGTGTTGCCTTCATCATCTAAAAGAACATTTCAAGATCTATCTTGAAGTATAATGCTATCTGTGATAGGACTTCATTTACTTAGATTCACAATCAACACTCATGGAAGCAGTAGTCAAGAAATCAAATGACATATTGCATTAGGCAAATTATTTTCCATCGCCTCATATGCATGTGAAAGTTGGACAATGAATAAGGAAGATTTTAGGAGAATTGTTGACCTTGAGTTATGGTGTTGGAGAAGAATATTAAAAATACCATGGACTTCCAGAAGAACAAACAAACCCATATTGGAAGATGTGCAGCAAGAATGCTCCTTTGAAGCCAGGATGGCTGGACTTCGTCTCTCATACTTCGAACATGTTATCAGGGTGGACCATTCTCTGGAGAAAGGCATCATGCTTGGTAAAGTAGACAGCAGTGAAAAAGAGGAAAACTCCCAACAAGATGGATTGGCACAATGGTAACAGCAAGGGATTCAAGGTTGTGAGGATGGGGTAGAACCAGGCAGTGTCTCATTCTGTTATGTACAAGGTTTCCTTGAGACAGAACTGACAGCACCTAAGAACAACAAATTTGAGTGGCTGGCTGGTTCACTGTAATAGATGAGGAAGAGAGTTCCATTAGCTCTAGATGAAGAGATTTTCCTCAGGCATGTCTGTGAAAACCAAACAAATCCTTATTTCCTTCCCCCTCCTTCTAAGTGCCTTTCCCCCATTCAGAGTTGTCCCTTTTCAACTCTGCCAGAGTTTCTGTGACAGAACTAGGCCCCCTAATCACAAAGAGAAAGAATTCCAGGTTTCCTGGTCTCTCTTCTGCCCCCAGGCTGCCTCGGTTATTTGCGGAGTTCAATTGTCTGCCTCAATTTTAATTATTCAGTGTTGAATGGGCATATTTGCATACAGAAATATTTGCAGAATTGAGAAGGCAATTAGCAGATGTCTATTAGATTATTTTCAAATACCTTTTTGTCTCCCTGTTTTCTTTGCTTTTGTGGCCCAACTGGTTTGATTTACTTGCTGATTTACTGAGTTTCTTCATCCTGCAAGTTTCCAGGCCAGAGTCAGAATTCTGGAAGACATGACCTTTGAATACAATTGAAATTGCATTTTGATTCTTTTACAGAACTTAATTGCTATTGTTAAGTGCAGGTTGAGTTGATTCTGACTCACAGTGATCCTGTATACGGTTTCCAAGGAGCTCTGGTGGGTTTGAACTCCCAGCCTTGCAGTTCAAATCGACCTTACTGTCTGGTGGTAAGTCCTTAACTGCCACACCAGGATTCCGTACAGAACTTAATAACATATTTTAAATGTACCTGCATTTTCCTCAGTTTGAGGATCACCTCTAATTTAAGGCTTCAGCTGGTGGGGAATTTATCAACAGTTATTATTATAATTATTTGAGTAATTCTGGTGTGGCACTGTAGGATAAGTGCAAGACTTCAAGGTCAGTTTGAACTACAAGGTCGGCAGTTCAAATTCACTAATTGCTCCTTGGAAACCCTATACTGGGTCACTGTGAGTTGTAACCAACTCGATGGCACTTAACAACAACAAAATTATGAAAAGAGCACTATGTTGGATGTAATGGGGACGGGGATTCAAAGGAGAGTAAGACTGAAGATCCGCCCTTTGGGACCTTAAAACTTCAGAGGAGAAAGACCTGAATACTCGTACCAATGACTGTAAGTTGGCATTTGGTGGTTGACATGATATTCAACATTAAACATTTGCCATCCCACAAGCTGCCCACTGCTATTGTTGTTGTGTGCCCTTGAATAGTTTCCGACTCATTAGAGACCCTATATAGGGTTTCTAAGGAGTCCTGATGTGGCACTGTGGATTAATGTGCCAGACTGCAAAGCCATTTGAACTGCAAGTTTGGTGGTTCAAACTCACCATCTGCTCCTCAGAAACCCTATATAGGGTCGCTATGCTTCGGAATTGACTCAACAGCATTTAACAACAACAAGGAGAAGCTGGTAGGTTTGAACTGCTGAGCTTATGGTTAGCAGTCCAGTGCTCCTGCTATTAGATGGGCTTAATGATTTTTGTGACTTTTCTCTTGTGATTTGTATGCCAATGAAGTTTCTCAATGAATTAAATTATTGGGAAAGATAAATCTTTGATTTTATAAATTTATCATAAAATGGACTAGCTATCAAATTAGGCTTTCACTGCTGTTTTGGAGTAATATTAGAACAGACTTTCCTCAAATGTGAATTCCAAGTTCTAAACTGTTTTGAAGAAAATAGAGATTTTTTTTCTTCATTCTCAGATAGTCAAGTGTGAGGAGTGGGAGAGGGGGTGGAAGCGGGAGAAGGATCCAAAGTTATAAAAGAGGCGATAGCCTTTACTAATGTGAATTTCTAAGCTGAGGTTGATGGAACGTGATTTTTTGAGAGGGGATGGATATTCTTGAATGGCAGTGTTTCCCAAAGTGGCTGGGTCCAGGCAAGCTTGACAGAAATATGCATTGGGCAGCAAGCCCTTTGTGGTGATGCCCAGACTGAAGAAAACATCACAGAGGAGAAATGATGCATTTGGACGTTATTGGAATTGCATTGTCTTCCTCCTGTTCTGTTAGAATTTCAGTGGTTTCATGATGCAGAGACTTGAGTAGGGAAATAAAGAGAAAATGTTTTACCTTAATTTAAATTGATTGTTGGCTTTGGAAAATAAATAACATTCATTTCTATTTTACTATTTTCTACACAATAATATTGGAAATATAGTGCATATTGAATTTGAGTCTTACTAAGTGAAGTATTATTATTGTAGAAGAAGAGAGATGAATGGTTTTAAAATACAATAATTCCTCTGAGAACATCAGCATTTGAGATGTACTAAACCACATATTTTAACAAAAGCTGTTAGTTATGTTTCCTCTTTCCAAGCTTGTTGATTCATTTCTCTTAATTACTAAGCTATACATTGATGTTCCATAAAATACATTTTTAGTCAAACATTTTATAACATCTTGACAGGACCCCTGAGTTCTACCCTAGCTTCCAAAGCTAAAAAGATATTCAAAAATTTCCTCATTATTTCCTGGATATAACAGTTACGAATATAATGATTTAGTTTTGGAATCAAAGAATTTTTTTTGAAATTTTTTATTGTGACTTGATTGAAGGTTTACAGAGAAGATCAGTAGTATTACATCCAACAAGTCACCTACTTTGTTTTATCTCAATGATTGCAGTCCCCTTCGAAACTATCAGCTGTTCTGTGGGAGAAAGATGAGGTGTTCTGCTTCCGTAAAGATTTACAGCCTTGGAAATCCTGTAGAGGATCACTATGAGTCGGAACCGACTCCACAGCACATAGCCACCACCATCACCATGTAAAAACAGTTATCTCACGTCCTCCCTATGGTTCCTATTTCCATTCCACCCTCCTTCCCAACTTCTTTGAAC
>NW_006408532.1:23985067-23986644 GCF_000296735.1 Chrysochloris asiatica | reverse complement strand
GAAGTAGTTTGTCACTCTTTCTTCCTAGTCTGTCTTTGTCTGGAGCTCATCTGAAACTTGTCATCATGGGTGACCCTGCCGGTTATTTAAAATACTGGTGGCATAGCTTTTTACTTTATTGGGATGTAAAGATGACGGTGGTGGTTATGTGCCATGGAGTCGGTTCTGACTCATAGTGACCCTGCACAGGGTTTCTGAGGCTGTACATCTTTACGGGAGCAGAAAGCCTCATCTTTCAGCTGTGGAACAGCTGGTAGTTTCAAACTGCTGACCTTAAGGTTCACAGCCCGGTTCGTAACCAATACGCTACCAGAGCTCCTTAAAGGTGAGGCTAGGAGTTGGGAAAGGGGCATATAGTGGGAAAGCAGCAACTATTTAGCTGAGCTGTAATCTGTGGCTGTAGTAGAGATCGTTAGTGATTGGGACATTCACATCTTCCCTTCAGGAGATTTTTCTGCAGCATCTGCAAATAGCAGATTGAGATCTAGGGGAGCAAGTACTGAACTGGCTTTTTCCTGGGGTACTTGCTACATATCATAGAAGATAGGTTGCAAGTGTAGCAGAGTGTGCTACACTTCTTGCTTCTCCAGTTTCCTCTCCATGTTTAATTTTTGTATGTAAGCTCCAGGATATTGTGTAGCAGTGGACAGCCAGTGATGTGCAACTGTCATGCACTTAGATTCTTTTTTTTTTTTTAAGTTTTTATTATGAATTGAGTGATTAGTTTACATGGGTGAACATTAGTTTTACACTCATCACTTCATTGCAATGATTACAATCTCCTCTGTGCATCATTATTCAACAGTATTTGTTTCTATTCCCTCTTTTTTGGGGGAGTTGGGTGGGGATATACACAAAAACACTCAAGAATATATTTAAACAACCAAAGCGCACATTCTGCAAGCCTGCCCCCTGGCCACCAGCACCTGGCTGCCAGTACACAGCCTTTCTCTTTCCCTCAGTCTAGAGTCCTCAGCTGCTCTCTCTCTCCACACTCTCATCTCTGCCTCCATCTCTGGTGTCATTGCTTCTCTGGATAGGGTCCCACATTCTGATTGTGCTCTTCCTCATTCATGGTCCTAAGGTTCTCTGTTCCTGGATTGTAAGATTAACTATTTCCCTCTTTTTGTTACAAAACTTCTACCTTTACAGTTGTGACAGTCACAATGAGTCATGATAGAAATTACTCACTATTGAATCCAAAATCCTATCCTCATGTTCTTTCACCAGACCCCTCTAGACAAGAGGAAAACTATTCAGTGGGGATTCTACCTTCCCCCACACACTTGTAAACTAAATTCCCTCTTGAAAATTTGTAAGCCAGTCACTTTGTGTCTTTATAGCCCCTCCCATTTTAGGTAGCCAATGTCCAAGTTGCCTGTTCCTATTTACCCTGTATACAGAGGAGACAGTATTGATTTTGGATATTAAGGCTCCTTCCCTCTCAGTTAGTATTTTTGAACTACTACAGCCATAAGTATAGGTGCAGTTCATCAAATTGTAGCAATTTACACTTGTTTCCTATATATATATATATATATATCTCCACTATTCACCTGTCAGTTTGTCATACTGTG
>NW_006408532.1:23981266-23983317 GCF_000296735.1 Chrysochloris asiatica | reverse complement strand
AGAAACCCTATCAGGGTCTCTAGGAGTGGGAACAGACTTGGTGGCACATAACAACAGCAACATAGGGCTGTTGCAAATTAGCGTTATCATTCCACTGTCCTTGCCAAATCTTACCCCAATGGAAATGCAGGTTAGAGTCCCAAGTTAAAATTTACACGCTAGCCCTACAACTCAATTATAGTTTTGAAGGGAACTGTGATACCTTTCTGCAGGAGGAGAGTGTGTGGACCCCGAACCACCTGCCCTTCATGTAGTTTTGAAAGGAAGTGGAGACATTAAGGCCAGCACCCCTCATGTACCATCCGGCCACAGATGTAAAAGTGGCAGCCTTTGTCTCATTTTTCTGATGACTCATAGATCCAGAATACTTTCCCTCTCCTCTGCTGTCCTTTCAAATTAAATTAATTATTCTTCAAGTCATCTGTGGTTCCCAGAAATGACGCAAATTGTATGAACCTTATTCAAAGCCTGGACAATTTGACTCTTAGGATGTTCTCCTGAGTGATCTGGGACGTGTCACTCCTGATACAGCCACTGACAATTCCAGTAACCCGTCTTTCTTTTTTCATAACGAAAATCCAGACAGGATTACTGCTATATGAGTATCCTTTTAAAAAAAATGTTGCAAAGCCTTTTTCTAAAAATGTGGACAACCTTGCTAAAATACATGAAAAAAAAGAAAAGAAAAGAAATTGTTTTGATATTATCAGCCAAAATGACTGAGTGAAAAGCAGCCATCTAATAGTAGCTTAAAAAGTTAACAATGCAGGCTTACCTGACTTCTGTCTGTTGTCCTTGAAACAAGTTTAGAATGCTTCTAAGTCTAGTCCTAGTGGAAGATGCAGTTTCTTAAACATCTTCAGTCACAAGATATAATTTAAAAGCTGCACACATAATTCATCTGCATTAAGGAGCCTCACCTCTTGCAGGCATGGTTGGTTAGTAAGGAAGCCAGCATAGAATCATGTCCAATTGGCGAAGCAGCAGCCACCAACCCAGACACATTCCAGTTTGTAAAGACTGGCATATGTCATTTATTGTTGTTGTTGTTGTTCTGTGCCGTGGAGTTGTTTCTGACTCAGAGTCACCCTGCACAGGGTTTCCAAGGCTGTAAATCTTTACGGGAGCAGAAAGCCTCATCTTTCTCCTGCGGAACACCTGGTAATTTCGAACTGCTGACCTTGCGGTTCCCAGCCCGATTCGTAACCACTACGCTATCAGAGCTCCTTATGTCATTTATATTTTAACTAAACCTAAAGCTTTCCTCATTACCCTCCTTTTCATTTCTAACTTTTAAAAAATATGTGTAAGAATGGTTTAATTTGATATTTTTTTGTTTGCAAAATATATATATATATTTTTTTACTTCCTGCAAAGTTAATTGGGTGTTATTCTGCCCAGTTTACAAAAGAAGCTGTAATGATCACAGATGTCAATCAACTTGCCCAAAGGCACACAGATAGTAAGGTACACAACCGGGTCTCACATTTGAGTTTTCTGATATTGTGCAGGTGTGAACTTTCCAGGTGAACTGACTTCTGATAAGGCAAATTTCAGATGTTTCTGGAATAGTGGTGCTGATAGTAATGATAATCTTATTTGTGGCTGCAGTGGTACCCTGTCACTAAGAGCACTGTATAAAGAAAAACAAAACAAAACAAAAAACAAATGTTATGTGGGGATAGGGAGAGGTAATTGGGACTATAAAACAGGCACATTCGGCCTTAAGGAACCTAAATACCATCAGTGAGTAGTGCAGGCAGATAAGCTATTGCAGAAAAACGTCACTAGCTGAAACATCTGCAGTGCTTTTCTTTGAAACAGGCTTCTCTTTGTATGAGGCCTAGGTTGCCAAAGAAGCGTGACTTTTAAGAGGTATTGTTTGGTGTAGCAGAGACATGCATCATAATATATAATCAGATCATTTCACAATTTTAGTGACTGGTGATCCATCCACAATTGACCTGGAACTTGTACTCTTATTGGATGCTCTTCCTGGAAACACTTAATTCCACTTTAAGCTACTGCATCTCCCCGCCCCCCCTGCCCCA
>NW_006408532.1:23979773-23981166 GCF_000296735.1 Chrysochloris asiatica | reverse complement strand
CACACACTCTTTGACAGACCCATTGGAATGGCAATATTGGCAATTTACAGGCCAGGAACTGGGCACTTCACATATACTTTTACATTTAACATTTACAAAAATCCAAAGAAGGGGCACTATTCTTATTTTATAGATGAAGACATTGAGCTATAGAGGGAATAACTTACCCAAAGCTTCTTAGTTTGTAAATGCCCAGGTGTTTTTGTTGCCTATTGCTAGTGGCACAATGGATAAAGTCATTGACAGCTAACTAAAAAGTCTCGGTTCAAATCCAATAGCCATTCTGTGGAAGAAAAGACCTGGTGATCTGATTCATAAAGATTTGTTGTTTTTAAGTGCTATCGAATCATTTGTGATGCATAGCAAGTCAGAATAGGGTTTCCAAGGAGCAGTTGGTAGGTTTGAATTGTTGACCTTGTGGTTAGCCGTCCAGTTCTTATCCTACAGTCCTACAGTGCCATCAAAAACCTTGTGGGGTCATTCTTCTCTGTGGTATATGATTGCTCTGAGTCAGAATTAACATAATGGCACAAAACAACAATCAATTCATTCTGTCCCATGATTTTGTGTGTGAAGAATTTAAGCAGGACTCAGCAGTGACAGCTTAACTGCTTCATGGAGTGGTTTGGCTGGGTGGAGGATCCACTTTCAAGATGGGTTACTCCTATGACTATTAGCACTGCTAAAGAAGAAAAAAGAAGAAGGCCCCTCACTTCCCCATTTCAAAACTTACTACACAATCACAGCAGTCAAAATAGCATGTCATGGGTACAATGGAAGATACGTAGATGAGAAGAGAATTGAGAAAGGAAATCCATCCAAGTACAGTCAGATGATCTTTGGCAGAGGGTCAAAACGCATTAAATGGGGAAGAGAAAGTCTCTTTAAAAATGGTGCTGGAAAAATTGGATATCAATTTGCAGAAGAATGAAGCGGGGCTCATACCCCACACCATCTATAAAAATGAACTCAAGATAGATCAAAGACCTAAATGAAAAACCTAGAACTATAAAGATCATTAATGAAAAAATAGAGACAAATTTAGGCACCCTGATACATGGCGTAAATATGCTATCAAACATAACTGAAAACACAAAAAGAGCAGAAAACCAGTTAGATGATTAGATCCTCCTAAAAATCAGACACAAATGTGCATCAAAACATTTCACCAAAAGAGTAAAATGAAAGCCCACAGGACTGGAGAAAATATTTTGCAGTGACACATCAGATAAGGGACTAATCTCTAAAACGTATAGAAAACTTCAATACCTCAACAAGAAAAAGACAAATGGTCCAATGAAAAAATGAACAGGACATGAGCAAGCACTTCACAGAAGACGTTCAAGTAGCCAGCAAACATATGAAGAAATGCTCACTATCATTGGCCATTGTT
>NW_006408532.1:23955136-23979673 GCF_000296735.1 Chrysochloris asiatica | reverse complement strand
GTAACCACTACGCTACCAGAGCTCATTGGCCATTGGAGAGATGCAAATCTGAATGGCAAAGAGATGTCATCTCACCCCAGCATTGTGGCTTTACCTCATAAAGTTGGTTATAGAAATACCATATGGCCCGGCAATCCCTCTACTTGGTATTTGTTGCTGTGTGCTGTCAAATCAGTTCTGAGTAACAGCAACTCTGTATAGGGTTTCCAAGAATGACTGGTGGGTTTGAACAACCGACTTTGCACTTACCAGTCCAATGTTTATCTTACAGGGCTCCTACTTAGCATATATCCTAGAGAAATAAGAACTGTGACACGAATAGATAGTACACCATATTCATCACAACACTGTTCACAATAGCAAAAATATGGAAATTACCTAAATGTCCATCAATAGAAGAATGGATAAACAAAGTTTGGTACATACACACAATGTACTGTAACATTAAAGAATAACAATGAATGGGTTAAACATATCAGAACATGGATGAACCTGAAGGATGTTATGCTGAGTGAAATGAGTCAATCTTAAAAGGACAAATATTTTATGAGAGCACCTTTGTAACAAGTCCAGACAAGGAATGCAATCTTGTTAACACCTTGATTTTACACAAGTGAGACCTGTATAAGACTTCTGTCATACATAAATATAAGTCTGTATTGTTTTAGGCTACTGAGTCTGTAGTAATTTATTACAACAACAATAAAAGACTAATATAGGTTGTTTTGGATGGCTTCATGGAGGAGGTAAATATTGACAGATTTTTGAAGGGACATGGTTGGTAAAGAAAAACTGGGGAAGATAGATGTTGAGATTTGAACTCATGAGAGGAAATTTTTTTTAAGACTGTATGAAGGGGTTTTAAAAAGTTCATGGAAAAAATTACGTTATCATTTAATTCAATTTTTGTAGGAACTTTTTCAAGAGCTCTCATATAGTGGTGGTTATGTGTTGTGGAGTTGGTTCCGACTCATAGCGACCCTGTACAGGGTTTCTGAGGCTGTAAATCTTTACAGGAGCAGAAAGCCTCATCTTTCTCCCACAGAACAGCTGGTAGTTTCAACCTGCTGACCTTGAGGTTAGCAGCCTGATTCGCAACCACTACGCTACCAGAGCTCCTTATATATAGCTACTGAAAATATTTACAAATGAAACATCAGAAAAATCAAGCAAAACTGTGCAATTGTCACTAAATTCCTCAATGGAAGCAGAGGTAAGGAATTTTGGGGAATTTTTCTCTATAATATTATTTGAATTGTGATCAACTCCACAGATTTAAAGGCTGAAAACACTAGTTTTACTTGAATGGTTTTAAATTACTTAAGTCAGCAAAGAAGGCAGATAGAAGCCGTAGCTTCCACACAGCTCATCACCTGAATGTAACTGGGAGCTTAGTATTCCTATCACTTTGCTTTAATCACATCTGTAGATACTGCCAATTTCTTTTCATTGGGACCCCTGAATAAGAAGTAATTGGATCATGAGACAGAGAGAGAGAGAGAGAGAGAGAGAGAGAAAAGAGAGAGAGAGGCAGAGATAGAGACACACAGAGGTACCTGAGACGTGAAACAGGTTACAATATTTGGCTACTAGTGAAAAGTTGGGGGTGTGAGTCTACCCAGACACACCTCAGAAGAAAAGTCTGGTGATTTATTTCCTCCCAAATCAGCCATTGAAAACCCTAGAGAGCACAGTAATTCTCTGATACACAAGGGTCTCCATGAGTTGGAGTTGAATAATTGTTGTTGTTGTTAGGTGCCATCAAGTTGATACTGACTCATAGCAACCCTATGCACAACAGAACAAAACACTGCCCCGTCCTGGGATAACCTCACATTTGTTGCCACGCTTAAGCCCATTGATGCTGCCACTTTGACAATCCATCTCGCTGAGGGTCTTCCTCTTTTTCTCTGATCCTCCACTTTACCAAACATGATATCTCTTGCCAGTGACTGGTCCGAAATATGAGATAAAGTCTGGCCATCCTGGCCTTCAAGGAGCACTCTGGCTGCACTTTTTCCAGCACAGATCTGTTCGTTCTTTTGGCAGACCACGGTACTTTCAGTATTCTCCTCTAACACCATAACTTAAATGCACCAATTCTTCTACGATCTTCCTTAGTCACTGTCCAACTTTCACATGCATATGAGGCTATTGAAAATACATGGTTTGGGACAGGCGTACCTTAGTCCTCAAGCTGATGCCTTTGCTCTTCAACATTTCAAAAAGGTCTTGTGAAGCAGATTTGCCTAATGTCGTTTGATTTCTTGACTGCTGCTTCCGTGAGTGTTGATGGTAGATTCAAGAAAAATGAAGTCTTTGACAATTTCAATCTTTTGTCCATTGCTAAGAATGTTGTCTATTAATCCAGTGGTGAGGATTTTTGTTTTCTTTACATTGAGATGCATTTCATACCGAAGGATTGGTCTGTGATCTTTGATTTTTATTAGTAAGTATTTTAAATCTTCTTCATTTTCAGGAAACAAGGTTGTATCATCTGCATATGGCAGGTTGTTAATGAGTCTTCCTCAATCCTGCTGCCATGTTTTTCTTCATATGACCCAGCTTCTTGGAATATTTGCTCAGCATACAGGTTGAATAAGTATGGTGAAAGAATACCACCCTGCCTCACACCTTTCCTAATTTTAAACCATTCAGTGTTCCCATGTTCTGTTTGAACAACTGCCTTTTGGCCTATGTACAGGTTCCTCATGAGCACAATTAAGAGTTCTGGAATACTCATACTTTGCAATGTTGTCCATAGCTTATCATGATCCACATAATCGAAGGCTTTTGCATAGTCAATAAAACACATGGAAACATCTTTCTGGTATTCTCTGCTTTCAGCCAAGATCCATCTGACATCGGCAGTGGTGTTCCATGTCTTCTTCTGAATTGGACTTGAACCTCTGGAAGTTCTCTGTCAATGTATGCTTGCAGCTGTTTCTGTATTACCTTTAGTCAAACTTTACCCGCATGGGATATCAAAGATATTGTTTGATGAGTTCCTCATTCCACTGGGTGATGGCAACTAGAAAAAAAGTTGACTGTTCGACCCACCAAACACCCTGTGAGAGAAAGATATGACAATCTACTTCTGTAAAGATTGTTCTTGTTAAGTACCTTCGAGTCTGTTCTGACTCATAGCAACGCAATATAGGGTTTCCAAGGTTGAAACGCTGATCTTGCAGTTCCAGCTGACCTTGCGATCCAGTGCATTATCCCATAGTGCCACACCAGGACTCTCTATATATTTTGCTGTGAGTTGGAACCAACTTGATAATACTTAATAAAACAACAACAACAGCAATCCTTACAGAAACAGAAACAGGTACTCAGGTCTTTCTTTCCCAGCAACATTGTCAACCTTTAGGTTAGTAATAGTGCACAGAGTTTACATTATCATGAACCTTCATGTATATATACATATTGATATATCATATATCATATCAACATAAATATATGTATGTGTATATTGTTAAGTGCCATCAAGTTGGTTTCAGCTCATAGTGACTCTATATAGGATTTCCAAGGAGTAGCTGGTGAGTTTGTGGTTCAAACCGACCTTACATTCCACTGCATTATCCCACAGCGCCATTAACAGGACTCCATATACACACATATACATTTTTTCTCTACTAGCCTTCAAATCAGCACCAACTCATGGATTTCACTGCCTGCGGGAGGACACAGACAAGTAACCAGGCAATTTATATTGAAGTAGAAAATGCAAGTTTCTATGAAAGAATGTAAACTGGGTAACTGATCCAGTCTGGTGGTAGAGAGAGAGGAATGTGCAGTTCTGAAAGTGTAGTTCCTGGATCAACTGTCCCTGAGAGATTGTTACAAATGCAAATTCTGAGGTCCACTCCAGACCTAGTAAGCCTGGAACTCTAGGGGTAAGGCACAGAAATCTGCATTTTAGCAAACCATCTATGTGATTCAAATCCATGCTGAAGTTTCAGAACCAATTTAAATCACTCTAACACTGTATTGATGCTGTGGCTCTTCCCCTAGAAATTAATCCAAGTACTCTGGGATAAAGCCTGGGTATCAGTAGTTCTGAAAGCCCAGGATGTTCTAATGTGATTTTAACAAGCAGTCAGGGCTGAGACCACTTCTGTACACTAGCAGCTGAAGCACATGTTAGCCGGGCAATGGAATCTGGGAAGAGGGAAAGAAGGGTATTTATTGCAGGCAGATATGCAAAAGCGCAGATGTAAGAGAAAGCCTAGTGTGATGTATCTAGGGAGTACACAAAATAGAAGTCCATGACTTAAATAAGATTCATAGCTATACATGCAAATATTTATTACAGTATTTCTTAAAATTTAATGTGCATAGAAATCATCTGAGTAGAAACAGAAACTCTAATTCAGTAGGTTTGGCTACAGGTCTGAGAGTTTGTGTTTGTAATGTGATGGCTCATGTTGCTGGTCTAGGGACCACACTTTGAATACTAAGGTTCCATTGCACCAGTTTTTCCCTGAGCATATTTGTCAGATTGTGCACGGGTACTGCAGCAGAGTGTATACCATGCATTAGCTCTAAGGCCAATATTAGGGCATTTAGTTGGGAAATTGTGAGTCCCTATTGCTGTGTGGGTATATTTTGAGAGAATGGAGAAAAAAAGCAGCCTAGCGTAACCTCCCAGCACGCTCTTTTGATTATTTTCCATCAAGGTTGCACGGCTTTTTTAGCTCAGTAATACCCCCACCCCCACCCTATCCCATCTAACTGAGTGCACACTCTGGCCAGTCCAGCAGAACCAACTCATTAAGTGACCGCTGGAGCTCTCTGCAGCGTACCAGCCAGCCAGAGAGGCTCTGGCCAGGAAGGAGGGCCTCTCCCGGGTCACGTTTCCCCTCGAGTTCCCTTCCAACCTCCCCTCCCCGGCCGCAGCGTTGCCTGCGACAGAGCCTTCCTCTGCTGCAGCCCCTTGCACTTGGCTCGCACTTTTGGGCGCTGTCCATGGTTGCAGCATCTTTCGGCGCATCACGTCAGAAGGCCAGAGGGGACCTGCGATTGGCCGAGGAACTCCTCGCCATCGCCCAACACCCCCGCCCCCTTGCCCGGGCCCCACGCCCCTGTTCCCCGGGCTCGTGCCGGAAAGCGTGCGGGGCGCTCTCGGGGGCTCCCGGACGGCACACCCACTTTCCTTATTAGGGCAGAGTCGGGAGCCCAGAGAGGGCGGTGGGGCTTAGGGTAGGGAAGGGAGGGAGGAGTCCTGGACCGAGACAGCCCTGGGAGTAGCCACAGTCTCAGCCGCCTCAGAGGGGCGGGAGGGAGCATCCCGTTCCTCGGCTGAGCCGGGCGGGCCACGTTGCCGCGACCCAGCACCTCTCCATCTGGTGGAGAACTCCCTCGGTGGTCCTCCCGATACCCCTGGGTCAAACCCCTCTAAGCGACATGGACGAATTTTTGCAGCGTGCCAAATCCAAATTGGTAAGTTGAAAAAACAAGGCTCTGTGTGTGCGTGCAAAGTGCGCGCGCGCGCGCGTGTTGCTGGAGGGGAATGGGTTATGCAGCAGAAGAGGAAGAAACAACTTTGCCACTTAGTTACCAGTTTTTGCAGGCTGTACCCTGGCAAGAATCTTAGGAACTCCGGACACAGCAGACAGTCTGTGCTTAGTGTTCTTCGTAACTACTAGACCAGTTGCACCGCTGAAGCTGGTGGTGATCTGGCTGGAGTTGAGTTGATTTGGTCCCTATGGCCTGGGGTTGGAGATAGGCAATGCAGCCCAAACTGCAGCTTTCTTCTGAAGGCTAGGGAATGTATAGGTGTGGTTCTCCTGGAGGAAAAGATCCCAGTCTTCTGGCATGCAGATACAGTGGATTTAAGGAGGGTGGGGAGAAAATCATTTAGGACTGTATTTCAGGTGTAGGTGGCAAAATGTTAGCGAGGAAGTCAGGGTGAAGACCTGGAAGGACTTTTGCCAACATGCAGTTAACCTGAGGATCCCCTACATGGAGCTTGCTAAAATGCGGGAAGTTCTGGTTGCACTTATGTGGTCTCTCCAATCTCTTGTGCTATTTTGATCTGTGAATTGGGGCAGAGGCAGAGAAGAAAACTCCAACTGTTGCAGATAAGATAAGGTTTGCCTGACTCTTTTCCTCCTGGGAAGAGATCAGCATGGTAGTTGGGTATGTTTTCTACTGTATCACCACCTAAATAGTGAACCATGATGTAACTGTGTATGTTGACAGTTGCTACGCATTCTGCAACAACAGACTCTAGCTGTTCCCCAAATTTCAGTTTTGGCTCTCTAGCAGAGCCAGTGGAACATAAACATAATGGAAATGTTTCTGTTTCAGCACTTCACTTAAAAAAAAAAAAGCTTCATCTCATTTAGAAGCAATATCTTTAATGAGTAGTGAAAGTGCCTTTTATGGGTTGTCATAAAAGAAAATGCATAATTTATGATGCCTTTAACCTTTAAACCTTAACAGAAGCCACAATATAAAATCTGCATTAAGGTGACGTCTTACTCACATGGTAGGATGCTTGCAAAGTTACTGTAACTCATTTTCCTTTGAACAACAAAGGAAACGCAGGAAGGGAGGCAGAAATGTGGCCCCAGGACTGTTTGAGAGTACAGATGAAGGTGCGATTCTTGCCATGATTTAACTGTAAGTACTTTTAAAAAGAACACTGAAGTTGATTAATATAAGTATTCTATTTTCTATGTGAAGCCTGTAAGAGAGTTGGACATCTGTGGGGATGTCAGAATTCAGAAAATTTGCAATAATTTTTATTGCTGACCCCTTGATAGTTTTACTTGAGCACTGATTACAGAAACTCACTTACATTTTTGAAAGTATAAGTATATGCTCTTTTGGCCTTTACTTTTCATAGGATGAAAAATGGTCCAAAATGAAAGTCATGTTTGGCAATGTTTTTTGTTTTTGTTTTTTTCTTTCTTGTGGATGAAAATGAACATTGATCAATGATAAATGCAATTTTGGACTGTACGTCTATTCCATTCCTGTACCATTTAGGTGATTTTTAACAATAAACATTAAAATTGTGGAGTCTGATGTGATCAAGAGGTTTGTCTCCTTTCTAAAGAGCAATAACTGGACTGGAAAAATTCCGTATTCTGGAGTAATCGGTTTAAAGTAATGTGTAAGTTTATTTACCGAGTCCCTTCATTAGACGAGCAATTGCTCAACAGCATTTGAAAAAAAAAAAAAAAAAGCAGGAAACAGAAGCAGTTGTTTGAAATACTTTTCCCAATTTCCTGCTTTAAGCAGAACAGCAACTGCTAATTCTGGATTTTCTTGGAATTAATTTCTTCTAAGAGATCATTATTAGCCTATCTGTTCATCCATAGCAAAGATGTTTTGGCTACTTTTAATGTCACACATATATTCTGATTAATAACATATTTTAGGTAGTAAAACATTTACTTAGTATACAGCATTCAAATATGTAAGTAGTTAACCTTTTGCTTTGTAGGCCATAGAGAAAAATACAAAATCAATAATGGTGTAATTCATTTATGGAAAGTTTATTCAAAATAAAATAATAGGATTTTTTTTTTTTTTTTAGTTAAGCTAATCATTTGGAAACCATTTTATAGAGAATAAATTTATCTTTCGGGTTTTTACTTAAGCATTATTAGAATAGAATGAAACAGAATTTTGGAGTTATTTTGAAGCTGTTAAATGCAGTTAAATGCAGATTTTATCTCTCCCCATCAAAGAGCCTAACCTGGCAGTTTTTCTTACCTCCTTGACTTATTGTTTTGATATTTTGTGAACATTTTATATGTCTTTTAATGGTTTGAAATAGTCAGTGTCCCCTCCAAATCCTAACATAACCCGATCATCATTAAATCCATTGAGCCAATTCCCACTCACAGTGACCTTGTAGAACAGAGTCAAATTGTCATAGGGTTTCCAGAGCTATAAAATCATTATGTGGAATCCTGGTGTGGTGCTTGCTCTAGGATAAGCACTGGACCACAAGTGCGGTTTGAACCAGCTGCTTGGAGCCCTGTAAGTGTCACTATGAATCGTAACCAACTGGGTAACACTTAACAGCAGCAACAATCATTATGTGGCACTGTAGGATAAGCACTGGACTACTAACTGCAAAGTCAGTAGTTCAAAACCACCATCCACTCAATGTCACGGTAAGTGGGAATGTACTTAAGGGCATTTCACAAATTATCCAGGAAGCAGATGGCCACTTCCATTGAGTCTGTTCCGACTCTTAACGATCCTGTATAGGGTTTCCAAGCTGGAAGAGCAAGTTTCATCTTTCTCCCACAGAGTGGCTGGTGTTTCGTAGTCCAGTGTTTATCCTATGGCAACATCACACTCCCAAAGGCAAGGTGGTAGATTAAACCATATGAGAGCAAGACCTCCAGCTAGCAGAGGTGATAGTCAAAGGGTGATACTCTCTACTCACCTCCAATCTCTTGCCAGTTCCGCCTGTTGTGAGCACCCAGATATGTTTCCAATCTGGATATTCTCTTCTAGAACTAGAAATGAAAGTTAAAACACATTTTCTTTTTCTTCTCCTGGAGTCCGAGACTGTTTCACTACCTTTCCCTTCAGAGCTAGAGTGAGAGCAGAAATCAAATCCTATAGCTTCAGGCCAGTCCTTAAATTTTAGTCATACTTTTCATTCTTAGTTATACCACGACCAGTGAGTGGGAAGAGAAACTGATACCCATGACTGTTTTTTAGTATATGTCCTCTAACTTCATAGTGAATGGGTCAGCAAAGAAAAGTATTCAGGCTGAGGAAGACTGCATGGTGGTAATGGTACAAGTTCACATGAACTTTTCAGGGGAAAATGAAGTAAACGAGGATTCATCTGGGGCCCAGACTGAACCCTGGGGTTTCGACTGGCAGGATGCCAGGTTCCTACACTGGGCTGACTGACCAGACACCACCAGCTGATGCAGTTTAAGCAGCTGCTAGTAGGTGGGAGGCATTGCAGCCCACATGCCCTGAGATGTAGGTCATGAGCCAGCCTGGGGTGAGGTTTTCAGCTGCTGCCTGGAAGGATGTAGAGCACACCAGGGTCTCAGATTTGGTGTTTTCAAAGAGAGGGTGGGGAGAGAGGTCACTCCTGCAGTGTGTGGGATGCACCTGCCACTTCAGAGGTGACAGCTGAGGATGATGGGTTCCGTTCTACAGTGGGTCTTAGTCAGTACATGACTTCAGCAGAAGAGACATTCAGGCTGCCCACATATCTGTGCTATGTGACATAGGAACAACAAAGTATATTCAAAACTCTAAATGAACAAACACATTGGAATTGATACAAGAAATGGGCTTTTAAAAAGGATAGGAAGGAATGAAGGAAAGAAGAAAAACTTTGTGGGATATCTGCAGAGAATCATCCTGATTGGAAATTCAAGAAAGATAGTCTTTCTGATTTCCTTAGCGTAGTGGTTATGAATTGGGCTGCTAACCTCAGAGTCAGCAGTTCGAAACTACCAGCTGTTCCGCCGGAGAAAGATGAGGCTTTCTGCTCCCGTAAAGATGTACAGCCTTGGAAAACCCTGTACAGGGTCGCTATGAGTCAGAACCGACTCCACGGCACATAAAAACAAAACAAAAAAACAACTATAGGAAGAAGAGTCCTAGTGTGGCACTGTGGGTCAATGCGCTGTACTGAAAAATGGGTTTGCACCACAGGGTCGGTGGTTCAAGCTCACTAGCTGCTCCTCAGAAACCTTATACAGTGTTGCTATGGGTCAGAACTGACTGGATGGCACTTAACAACAACAACATATAGGAAGAAATTTGTATATGCATGCAAGTGAAGAGGCATTTAGTAAAAGTGAAAAGGCTGAGGTAAGGACTAATGATGAAGAAGCTGACCAGCCTGCCTCATGTGAAGAGATGAGCTCACTGCAATCAGACACCATGAGATCAGTTCCCTCCCAACTGCAAGCAAGGGCGGGTACACTGAGACTGTGTCCCTTCCCAGAGCATTATTAACAGGAAACTCAAGAATCCAAAGCACTTGGGTGAATGTGGTGCCACCCCCTTAGGAATTGGTGGGGAATGAGCTTTTGGAAGGCATTAATCCTTGAATCAGCTCCATTTCTAACAGCCTGGGCCTTCTGTCTGAGAGCTGGGTTGCCCCAGCCTCAGAGTCTTCTGAGAAGACCACACTTTATCAGAGTAAACTGATTTGAGAGTGGATCGGCCTGCCTCAAAGTTAAGAATTGGTTCCTGGCATTCAGACAGCACTGTGGATCTTGGAGGACATGTGATCAATGGAGCCAGGTACCTTTTTGCTAGTGATTTAAGGAATATTTTAGATCAACTAGTTTAAAAAAGGTGATAGGTTTGTTTTAATCTGTTTATATGTGGTAATTTTCTTGGCAGATATTAACCCATTCTGGACTGGTTGTACCAGCCAGGGGAGTTCTAGTAAACAGTGGTGTATTAGTGATAAAGACATCACTGTTCCCTTAAGGAGGACAGTGGCTTTAGAGGAATAAGCACTGGACTGTGAAAAACAAGATTGACAGTTCAAGAAAGATGAGGCTTTCTGCTCCTGCAGAGATGTACAGCCTCGGAAACCCTATATAGGGTTGATATGAGTTTGAACTGATGTGATAGCACTTAACACCTTCCCTTAGCTCAACCCTCACTGAAGAGGTAGCTGAGCAAAGGGTGATGGGAATACCTGGGTCTGTATCAGGGTTACAAAAGAGGGAAGAACATCAGGGAACCAGCGAGGTAAACTGCTTGGTTCAGTCTTGGTCTTTGAATCTCCTTGAACTCTGGGATTTAGGAGAAAGTCATGGAGTGTGGAGTCTTCTTTGAAAGGAAACGGTGGTGGGGCAGAGCTGACACACTCAGGTGATGTAATTCACAGGAGCTTGGATATGAAGGGCTCTACTTAGGTTGTGTAGTACACGATCTGACCAACAGAACGAGGGGGCTTCAACAAGGTTGTGGACAAAATGAAATGAAAAGATAATGGGATTTTATTTCACGAAGTTTTGGAAACCCATTTGTACATGGCTGCCCTGTCAGAGGTCCTATTCAAAATTGCTGGCAATGTCCCAAGTCCATTGCCTTCTAAGCCTGTGGCTTTGGTCTCCAGGAAAAGGTGCCCCCCCCCCCCCATTTTAAGAGCACTTGAATGAAAGAAAAGAAAAACAGTACTTTTATGACCATTTGGGTCATAAAAATCACCTGAAAAATCACCGCAAAAGTCTGAGTTAGAAAAACTCAGCTATAACACAGCCTTGGATTGCTGCTAATCTCAAAAATGGCATAAATAGAACTTTTGTTTTGGAGTGCAGTTAGGTACTTTTGTTTTGGAGTGAAGACATGCCATGGTCTTGTAACAAGGGGAGCCAGGGTGGAGAAAGATGGATCTAAAACAGTGAGGAGCCTGGGGAAGTATAGGTCTATGGCGTGTAAAATATGTGAGCGGCCTTCCTTCCCACTCCCATCCTGAACCAAGCCCTAAATCTGGTTCTGGATTCTACAGAGAGGCCTCAACATGACTCTGGGCATGCAAAATAAGATCTCTGGGGAAAAAATTGGTGGTTGTGGTAGGGGACTGCTAAAGACTTGTAGTATTTGAGAGGTTTTTATGGAAAGCTGCCACTAACAGGAGGCTTTTCTCACCCTTACTTGAAGAATTAGGACTTTTAGAATCCACGGCTTTTTATTTATTCATTTAAAAAAAGAAAATCCATCAATTCAAATGGAGTCCCTCAGTGGTGCAAACTAGTCACATACTCTCAACTGCTAATCAAAAGATTGGAGGTTCAAGTTTACCCAGAGGCAACTTGGATGAAAGACCTGGTGATCTACTTCCCTTACATTGTCATTAAATCTCCTCTGACACACGTGGGGACTCCATCGTCAGAAATCACTCAATGGGAACTGGTCAAACGTATAAATTGAATGAGGTCCATTTTTTTTTGCTGCAAGAAAAGATTGCCTATAAATTAATTAATGGGTACATAAAAGGAAGTGTGCGAGGTTGCCTGTTGTTCTCTGAAATGGTCAAGAAAAGCATTAAGGCAAATTTGAAAACTGCAGGAAAATTGAAAAATTACCCATTGACATTAGAAAAAATTGAAATCAAAGATAATAATTATCCACTTTCATTTCAGCTTACCGATACTAATATTTTGCTAAGTGGTTTTCTTAGTCTTTTCTGTGCATAGGATTTGAAAATTTTTAAACATTGTAAATGGAGTATACATACATATTGGGATTCTGATTTTAATTTTGCTTCACATTATTTTTTAAATGTTATTACATAGTATTCAGAATCAACACTAAACAATAACACTTGTTATTGTTTAGTGCCGCTGAGTCAGCTCAGACTCAAAACGACCGTGTATAGGGTTTCTGAAGAGCAGTTGGTGGAATTGAACTGCCGACCTTGTGGTTTATAGTCTAGTGCTGATCCTACAGTGCCACATCAGGAGCCCCAAATAATAGCATACTGCTTAATAAAGAAGTTATACTAGGGCTAAAGAGTCTTGGTGTGGTGCTGTGGATTAATGCGGCAGATTACAAAGCCGTCTGAACTGCAGGGTTGGCGGTTCAAGCTCACCAGCTGCTCTTCGGAAACCCTATACAGGGTCACTACGGGTCGGAACTGACTCTATGGCACTTCACAACAACTAGGGCTAAGCATTTTGATTGCTTCATCCCTTTTGACCCTTGCTGATAATACTATAATTAAACATCTTTGTACATAAAAATATTTTACCCTGTTGAGGATCACATCCTCAAAGCAACTTTCAAATTATTGGAGCAAAAAATATGAATAGCGTAAAGTCTGCAAAAGCTGGAACCAGTGTAAGGTGGTCACCTGTCAGAGAAGGAAAATTAAAATGTTTTCCACTAACAGGAGAGAGTGGAAAGTGGTTAGATTGCACCCTCTCAAAGGTGGAAGACTTTCGAGACCTGGAAAACTAGGTAGTGCTGCTGTGTTCCAGCCCTCATAGGTTTCACTGCATTCGTAAGTTTCTTGATAAACCTTTCTAAATTGATTTCTGGATGCAGTCTCCCAGATTTAAAGACACAGTGACAGAACCCCACAGAATTCAGGTCTCTTAGCTACCTGGATTAGATCTGACTTCCTTTTGAGGGAGAGCATTACGCTGATTTTGTCAACTAATGGATCTGTGTTGCTTCTAAATGAAGAGTGCCATAATACATTTTACACGGTGGTCATTATAGCTCTGAAATTTGAGACCAGGAGCTAGAATCTGCCTACAAAAGCCACTTCCTCTTTTTCACTCCAGTGCTCAATTATTTAAAAAGGATTCGGTCAAACTAACTGTAACCCACTGCCATCGAGTGGATTCTGATTCATCGTGAGCCTGCATTGGGTTCCTGAGGCTGTAAGTCTTTACTAAAGCAGAAAGTTTCATATTTCTCCTGTGGAGAGACTGGTGGGTTTGAACTAACAACCTTGAGGATAGCAGTCTAGTACTTACCTTACAGTGCCACCAGAGCTCCTTTCACTCAAACTAGTTGCTGTTATACATGGTGTGATAATTCAGAACACAGTTTTAAAACAAAACAAAAAAACAAACCCCTTGCGCTCAAGTTGATTTCATGGTGACCCTGTGTATAGTTGTTGTTGTTAGATGCCATCGAGTCAGTACCAACTCATAGCGACCCTAGGCACAGCAGAACAAAACACTGCTCGATCTTGGCCAACCTCACCATTGTTGTCACGCTTGACTCCATCGATACTGCTACTTGGCCAATACATCTTGTTGGGGGTCTTCCTCTTTTTCTCTGACCCTCCACCTTAGCAAACATAATACCTTTCTCCAGCCACTGACCCTTTGTGACAATATGTCTGAAGTATGAGAGATGAAGTTTGGTCATCCTGGCCTCCAAGGAGCACTCTGGCTGCACTTCTTCCAACACAGATCTGTTGGTTCTTTTGGCAGCCCATGGTACTTTCAATATTCTCCTCCAACACCATAACTCAAAAGCATCAATTCTTCTACGGTCTTCCTTATTCACTGTCCAGCTTTCACATGCACATGAGGTTTTTGAAAATACCATGGCTTGGGTCAGGCGCACCTTAGTCCTCAAGCTGACATCTTTGCTCTTCAACCTTTTAAAAAGGTCTTGTGCAGCAGATTTGCCTAATGCAATACGTTGTTTGATTTCCTGACTGCTGCTTCCATGAGTGTTGATAGTTGATCCAAGAAGAATGAAGTCCTTGACAACTTCAATTTTTTCTCAGATGATAAGAATGTTGTATATTGGTCCAGTGGTGAGGATTTTTGTTTTCTTTACATTGAGATGTAATCCATACCGAAGGCTGTGCTCTTTGATCATCATCAGTAAATGTTTTAAGTCCTCTTCGTTTTTAGCAAGCAAGGTTGTATCATCTGCATATCATAGGTTTTTAATGAGTCTTCATCATATTTTAGTGATATCTCATTTGATTGACCTTGGGTATGGCAGATGTTTTTATATCTATTTCATAGATGAGAAGAACAAGGTCTGAGAGGTTACATCTACCTTTGCCCAGAGATACAGACAGCCAATAAATGGCAGACTTGGGCACAGAATCTATGTTTCTGATTCCCACATCATTGCATCTGTGGGAACAGAAAACTGGTCCATATTCTCAACTGAGAGTTTAAAGGTCTCATTGAGGATTTGGTGGTTTGGATTCATCTCCATAAACTAAAATGACTGAGTTAGAAAATCAGTGCACTTTTCTGAGGAGAGAACATCCGAAGGTGAGACACGTTTGTGCTGCTGAAGCGGCGTTTTCATCGGCGCTTTGGAGCTTTGTGTGATGGACGCTGATGTGCCGTTTGGCAGTGTGAGATTAATGAATGTGTCACTAGTGGAAACATGCTGAGTGTCACAGGCTCTGGAGATCCTGCTCACATTCTGCTGAGTGTCACCTGTCATGGGAAGAAGATACCTGAGAGGCAGGGTCCCTCGAGGGCCTGTGGGCATCACTAACTCACATGGAAATGGGGCACAGGTGATTGCATTCTGTTGTTGACTTCAGTGAGAGTTCTATCTTAATGGGGAAGAAGTTTAATTGTCTATAACACAGCTCTTTCCCTTCTCCAGAGGGGCTGTGATTGTGTTGAATTCTCATTCTGTCTTTTTATCTGGCTTAATTTTTCTCTCTTTCATCTCCCATCTCCTCTTACTGTTTCTCCACTGCATTCATACTCATTAACTGGCCTAAATGCTTACCACATTGATGCAATAGGGACTAATTTTTGTTTGCGTTAGTTTAGTTTGTGGGTGTTGTTGTTAAGTGCTGTGGAGTCGGTTCTGACTCATAGCAACCCTGTATAGGGTTTCTGAGGAGCAGCTGTTGAGTTTGAACTGATGACCTTGTGGCTCAAACCCACCTTGCAGTGTAGTGCATCAACCCACAGTGCCACACCAGGACTCCAGTTTAGTTTAGTGGTGGAGTTTATGCTGAATTCTTTCAAAAAGACTCATATTAAGAAGTCATACAGAGCCCTGGTGTGGCGCTGTAGGATAAACACTGGACTTCTAATCACATGGCTAGAGGTTCAGACCCACCAACTTCTACTTGGAAACCCTATACTGAGTCACTATGAGTCTAACCAACTCTATGGTACTTAACAACAACAACAACAGAGTCCTTGGTTATGCCAATGGTTGGAGGTTCTAATTTACTCAGGTGATCTACTTTCCCAAACCAGCCATTGAAGAATTTATGGCGAACAGTTCTACTCTGCCACATAGGGGGTTGCCATAAGTCAGCCCTGACTCCATGGCAATTGATTAGCTTGTTAGGAGTACATGGACTGCCTGGACCAACAGTTCTTAAAGCTGAAGCAATGACAGAAGTCACATGATTGCTAAAATCAATATGCACAAAGGTGAAGAAACATCAGACATTGATTGACCTGTGGTAGAGGTCCTTGGTTGCTTGCATTCTTCAATCTTTTTTTTAGGAAGGAGCTTGACTGATTCACAATCGTGGAAAAGGTAAATGGAACTATTCAAGTATAATTGAAAGAAAATGTAGGAAGACAGAATTGAAACTTTGGCATTCAAATTCTGTATTATTGGAGCCCTGGTGTGGCACTATTGGATAAGTACTGGACTGCTAGCCGCAAACCCACCACCGTTCCTTGTAAACCTTACACAGGGTCTTAATGAGTAGGAACTGACTATGATGACATTTAACAAAAACAACAAATGAATGAAAATTTGAGGATTATTGGATATCTATGGTCTTAAAATCTTAACAAGATTTCTTAGAGAAAGAGGCTGGCTAACAATATATAGTTTTTGTTATTGTTAGGTGCCACTGAGTCAATTCTGACTCATAGCAACTCTATGTGACAACAGAAAGGCCCCATTGGGTAATCTTTAGGGAAGATTTCTAGGCTGTTATCTTTATGAAATCTGTACAGTAATCCCTTTACAGATTTCATCTTGGGAGTTTTTAATATGGGATGATCTTTTCTTGCAAGGGTTGAGATGGGACCAGAAACCAGTGACTAAGTTATTGGGCTGTGTCATTGTGGAGCAATACACATCTGCTAAGTAACTAGCTCATTATGGGGTAGTAGGTTATTTTGTGCAGCAGCTCTTGGCTGCCTAACTTTTCTCTGAATGCACTTTTGCTTTTAAGACATAGAGCAGAGAACATAGGGGGTCAGATAGGAACATTCTGATAAAGCTATACCATTTTACTATGCTTAAAATTTCTTACAGAGTGCTCCTATTTCCTCACCACATATTTATTCTGCTTCTTAGTCTTGTCTTTCAACCCTCAGCAAAACCTGCTATTAGCTAGGAAGCAAAGGCATTGACATCTCCAATAGATTATCATTATTGTAGTAGATATGGCCTATAAAGATGCCGTGAACCTGAGCATAGCAAATGCTGAACCATCAGTCTTACGAGAAATACAAGTTTAGGCTTTGTGAGCAATATTTTCATCAACCAATCAATACATAACCTTTCTTATGCACGTTTCTCTTCAAAGACACCTTGTTTTATATAAATTGTTGATTCATTAACATTGAGCTCACAGCCAACAGTGCTATAACTCATACCTGATCAAAGTGTATCCAATTCATACATTTTGCTTGTAAGACATATCACAGCCTTCTTGTGTGTAGAAACAGTAAGCAATGCTTTAGCACTATGCTTAGGGGCCATTTTGAATAGCAGAATCACCAACAGAAGCACGAAAAAGGTTTCATTATTTTTTATTTCATTTTCCCACTAACTTTTTGAAGCCTCCTCATATGCATCCATACTACAGAAAGGACACTGTATGCAATGTGAGAGTTGAAACAAGAAGTTAAGAATTACTTTGTTCTACTTTAGTTGGCACTGGTGTGGCTTTGCAGGATAATGCACTAGACTGCAAGGTTGATTTGAACCACAAGGTTGGCAGTTCAAATTCACCAGCTGCTCATCGGAAACCCTATGCAGGGTTGCTATGAGTCGGAGCCGACTCATAGCAACAACAATAACATGCAGGTTTGGAGTCATGGTGTGGTATTGTAGCTTATACACTGGACTGCTAACCACAAGGTCATCAGTTAAATCCCACCAGCCTCTCCTGGGAAGCCCTATACAGGGTTGTTATGAATTGGAACAAACTCATGGCACTTAACAACAGCAACAACATATGCAGGTTTGGACTTCTGGTGTAGTGCTGTAGGATAAGCAGTGAACTGCTAACCATGAGGTTAGCAGTTTAAACCCACCAGATGCCCCTTGGTAACACATGCAGGTTTACAGCTGTGGTGGTTAACTAAACTGGGTAATGGTACCCAGCTGTTTGGTCAAACACTAGTGTGTTGTTTTTGCTAAGTGTCATAGAGTCAATTCTTGTGAGTTTGAATTGCCAACCTTCTGGTTCAAACCGACCTTGGAGTCCAGTGCATTAACCCACAGTGCCACGCCATTACTCCAAACCTGCATATGTTGTTGTTGTTAAGTGCTGTCAAGTCGGTTCCGACCCATAGCGACCCTGTACAGGGGTTCCGAGGCTGTAAATCTTTACAGGAGCAGAAAGCCTCATCTTTCTCCATGGAGTGGCTGGTAGTTTTGAACTGCTGACCTTAAGGAAGGTTCGCAGCCTCATTCGTAACCACTACACTACCAGAGCGCCTTTAACCTGCATATAGGGCGACTCAATTTTTTTTTACCTTTCTAGAGTTGTCATGGAGTCTTGTTATCATGTTATAGGATAAGTTCTGGACTTCTAATCACAAGATCGGTGGTTCAAACCTACCAGCCACTCCTTGGAAATCCTATACATGGTGGCTATGAGTTGGAACTGACTTGACAGCACTTAACAACAAGACTTGCCATGAATTGGTGTCAACTCCAGGACACCTGAGAACAGCAACAAATATGGCTGTGAATGACAAGTGTAGTGTCATACTGCATCCACAAGCATAGGTCAAGTTCATCCACTTGTAGTGGGCTACTCTTTCTTTCTTTCTTTTTTTTTTTTGTTCCTCTTCTTTCTTCCTCTAGTTGTGTTCTGATCATCTAGCCATTGATGCCAGGTCAAATGGGTAGTATCTGCAAGTGTGGGTGTTCTTGTGTATCTCCCCTTCACTTCATATCAGCTGGATGCTTCATATTCCGCTCTAGTCCTCTGGAGCCATGTCCCTGCCCCTAGCCCAGGAGTCCCCAGAGGTCATCATACTGCTGGTTAATGAGGTCTCAATCCAGGTTAACAGGAGTCTATTGAATGTGGTCAGACTTAGTTTACAACCTGATTGATGTTTTCCCCCACTTCCTCTTATCTGCGACCAGCGTGGTCAGAAGCAAGACCACATGCCTGCCAGCTAGTGTATTCCAATTGAGTGTCAGTCATGGAAGGGGGTTTGCCTTGAGGGGACCTGACCGCTTGCCTTGATGGCTCCCTGGGGAACAACTTGCTTGTTCTTGTAATAGTCAATTGGACTGCTGTTATTGTTTTTTATTTTTTCCTGCTAGTCTTTATTTCAAGAAGTATCTTCTGTTATTGTAGCTAATCCAGACTGGTCTGCCTGCCCTTTCAAGTGGAAATGTCCCACCTCAGAAGATTCTGGATGGGGATCAGGATTCCTTTGTGGGGTCTTTACTGATACAGGGAAACATGGATCATATTGAAATCTGCTTTTGACAATGTCCATCTTAAAAGTGTACTTGGTTTTCCCCTTTGGTTTACATAGTGTCAAAATAGGAATGTCCTCACTCTTTCCCATGTGGTAAATAACCAGTAAGTCAAATGGTGTGGCACATACTCAGTAGCTGTCAAGAAGATTTGAAACACATGAGAAACCTCTTCATGATTCAGTTTTCCTACTCTGTTTCTTCCCATTGGGGATTTCCAGCTTGGCCCTGTGACCAGTGTGTCATCTTCTAGATGCAGAATTTGGCAATGGAAAAGGCTTTGGCCCAAGGGAATCATGAGACCTGAGTTCTGGTGTGTTCCCTCCTAAGAAGGAGCAGTGGGACCTTGAAAACAGCTAGCGCTTTCTGAGATCCAAATTTTCTCAGATGTAAAATGAGGAGCAGGGGTTTATTGCTGTGTCTGCCACTTTCTAGCACCTTCTCAAGGCAATGATCCATTTAAATATTTCAGAAGACCATAATGCAGTCAAATGGTAGATAAAAACTTTCAAAGCATGGAGTACAAAGGAAAAAGAAAAAAAAAATCAAAGCACTCTGTGGTGGTAAAGGCTGGGGACCAAGAATCAGTTCTTATTTATTTTTCATACACTGCTTTGTACATAATCAATGGGCAAGTAATCCCCATCTCTCATCTGTAAAATGGGGACAATATAGAATCTCTCAGAAGACTCAGAGAGTTGCTGTGAGGATCAAATGAGATGGTGCTTATAAAGCACTTAGCCAATGACTCTCAACAAATGGTGGGTTCCTATTTCTTCAGTAACCTAAGGGAGTTAGTCAAGATTAAATTAGCCCAGGAGATTGTGTCATAAATATCCTTAATTTGAGGGTGGATTTTGGCAAACCCAAGGATGGACCAATAATTGCCATTCTTTTGGGAACTGCTAATGAAGTAAGCTTTGTGCAGGCCCTTCAGTGGGATATGCCACGGTCTGCTGAGCTGGACCTGGCCTGAAGTGCACGTGTGAGAAGAGCAGAAGTAAAGGGCAAGGGAGAGATGGAGACCAAAGTCCCTGGTCTAGAGAGCAGCACTCCTAGTGTGTGTGGTTTGTAGCATACACAATCTCGGTAAAAATAAAACCATTGCCTTTGAGTTGATTCCAACTCAGCAACCATATAGGACAGACAGAGCAGAGTTGCCCCATAGGGGTTGAAAGGCTGTAATGGCGTTGCAGGATGATAATGTGCTGAACCACAAGGTTGGCAATTCAAACCCACCAGCCTCTCCTCAGAAACCCTACACAGGCTCTCTGTGAGTCAGAATCATCTCGACGGCACTTAACAACAAAAACAATTCTTATGTAAGCACTGCCACACCTTTGTTCTGCAGACCATCAAAAGTTTGGTTAGCAGCCAAGCACTTGAACTCTGAACTACCAGGGCCCTTTCTCAGTAATAATAACGATTGTTTACCTAGTGTTTGGACTCCTCATGTGGCACTGTAGGATAAGCATTGGATTGCTAACCACAAAGTCAGAGGTTCAAATCCACCAGCCTCTCCTCAGAAACCCTATACAGGGTCGCTATGAGTTGGAACCGACTCCATGGCACTTAACAACAGCAACGTCTATTGTTTAGGAGTGCTGGTGGTGCAGTGGTGAAGCGCTCAGCAGCTAGTGGAATAGTTGGTGGCTTGAACTCACAGGTCACTTTGTGGGAGAAAAGATCTGGCAGTCTGCTTCTGTAGAGGTTGCAGTCTGTGGGGCAGGGTCGCTAGGAGTCGAAATCGACTCAGAAGGCATACAGTGAAAACACCCAACATTTACTATACACCAAGCACTGTGCTAAATATTTCACACACCATCTAGGTTTCAATTCCCTCAGCCATTCTATGAGCACTTATATCTGTAAAGAAATTTAGACTCAGAGAACTTAAGTAACAAGTTACTCAAAATATCATGCCAGAAAAGATTTAAACCCAGACATGTTATACTCCAAAAGAGTCACTGATTTTTCCTGAGGCTTCATATTCAGACTTGGAAAATTCGGGCAGTGGTGATTTACCACAAGAGAAATGTATTTTCTCACACTTCTGGAAGCTGATGTTGGAAATCAGTGTGTTAGTAGTACTGATTCTTAGGCCTGTGAGAGAGCCATCTGTCCTTTGCCTCTCTCTTAGGTTCTAGTGACGGCCAGCCGTCCTTGGTGGCTCTTGGCATTCCTTGGCTTTTAGATACATCACTCCAGTCTCCGCTTTTTAGATACATCACTCTGATCTGTTTTCATGTGGCCATCTTCCATCCATGTCTCTCTGTGTGTCTTGTCTCCTCGTTTTGTAAGGATATCACTCATATTGGATTAGGCTTATTCTACTATAGTATGTGGCGCTGTGGGGTAATGTGCCAGACTGCAAAGCTGTTTGAACTGCAAGGTCGGTGGTTCAAGATCACCAGCTGCTCCTTGGAAACCCTGTACAGGGTCACTATGGATCGGAATCGACTCGACGACACTCAACAACAGCAACAATTATAGTACAACTTCATGTTAGCATAACTGATTACAAATGCAAAGACTCTATTTCTAAATAAGGACATGTTCACAGGTACCACACATTCATGGGTACCACACATTCACAGGTCTGTTTGGGAGAACCCATAATGGGGCCAAATCAAGGTAATTACTGAATGTGATTCTTGGTGTGGGGATCTTGGGTTGGCAGGTATTCTATGTTCAAACAAATTATCCAAGTATCAAGGATGTGGACATTGCATGACAGAGACCCAGGGTTTACAGTGAAAGCTGAGTTAATAATTTTTTTCCATATCAAGTGATGAGTTTGGTGTGCTAAACTTTTGGCTATCAGCTGCTGTTGATGGTAATATGCCCTAACAAAGTGTTACACCTCAAAGTCAAGAATGGCACAACTACTGTTAATCTTAAGAGGTATTTGTAAATCTACCAAGGAAGTCAGCTTACACTTACTGCCTAAAAATAGCATAATTGCAGAGCTGTGATTTTGAGAGGAAAAGATACAGGTTAGAAAATACAGCGGTTTAGGTCCTACCAAACAAAAACAGAGAGAGAGCTAACAGCGGGTGTTTAATCACTGCTACAGTTAAAAGACAAAGGAGCTCTGGTAGAGGCCTCAAGGTCAGCTACCTTCATACTACCAGCAGTTTCGTGGGAGAAAGTTGGGGCATTCTGCTGCTGTAAAGATTTATAGCATTGGAAACCTGTGCAGTTCACTGTGAGTTTGAATTGACTCCACGGCACTTAACAACAACAACAACAGTTAAAAGACAAAGAAGCTCTGGTGGCATAGTGGATTATGAATTAGCTGATCTGCTAACTGCAAGGTCAGCAGTTCAAATCTACCAGCCTCTCCTCAGGAGAAAGATGAGGCTTTCTGCTCCCGTAAAGATTTACAGCCTCAGAAACCCTGTACAGGGTCACTATGAGTCAGAACTGGCTCCGTGGCACATAACCACCACCACCACCAGAGTTAAAAGACAAAGGAACTAGATTCTGGCAAGCTAATAGAATGAACAAGTTTAAGAGGGAATAATATGGAATAGATGTTTGTGTTCATTTTATTAAAAATCGAATTTGTTTGGGTTGAAGAAATAAAGGAGTCATTTATCAGGTTCTGAAATTAATATTTAGCAAATGTAATTGATGCAGGATATAACTGCTGTCCCTTGAAACCCAATGTTCTCTGGGTTAGTTATTGCTGTATAAAAAGTCACCTGAAAATGCACTTACTTAAAACCAAAAAAAACATTGATTATTGTTTATGAGTCCACAAGGTTGTCGGTTCAAACTCACCAACTGCTCCTCGGAAACCTGATGCACGGTCGCTATGAATTAGAACCAACTTGATGGTACTTAACCACCACAACAGGTCATCTGTATGATTTTTTCATCTTAGTTTAGCTCACTTTGCATCTGTGGTCTGTTATTTATTGATGGGCAGTTCTGCTCTTCTTTGCTTTTATATATATTTGGAGTCAGCTGGTAGCAAAATTGTTATATGGTGGCCTAGCAGAGACAACTGGGCTTTTCTCCAAATGCTCTGTCATCCTCTTGCAAACTGGCTTGGGGTTATTAACATAGCAGTGGCAGACTATAAAGAGAACAACTGGAAATGAACAGGGCCTCTTGAGACCTGGCCTTGGAACTGGCCCAACATAATTTTTGCCACATTCTGGCAAAAGCTTTAGGGAGTGGAGAACCAATCTTCTTCTCTTGGTGGGAGGAGCTTCAAAGTCACATTTTACGAGTGTAGATCAAGGGAGGGTCTATTTTTTTACATCAGCATACAACAATGTACTTAGTATGAATAGTGTGTTGTTATGAAGTGCCGTTGAGTCGGTTCCAACCCATAGTGACCCTGTATAGGGTTTCCGAGGAACAGCTGGTGAGCTTGAACTGCCGACCTTGCAGTTCAAACGGCTTTGCAGTCTGGCGCATTAGCCCACAGGGTCACTTTCCATGGAATTTAACTTCTGTTCTGAAGAAAAGGGTAATCAAGATGTTTAAGTGTTTGTTGCATCTAAATCTTTTCATTACAGATGGAGTCCAAGACAACATTTAAAGGCAATAAAAGTGAAATATGTTTCCATTGTTTTGACATGCTCAAGTGCCATATTTGGGGACCTGGACTTTTAAAATTAACTTGGGTTCTCATGTTCAACACAAGCCACAAGCTAAGAATGTCATTTGTTTGTTATCTCAAAATTCTGCCAAGTGCTATACAGGTTGTGTGGTTTCTAAAGCTGTAAACATTTGCACCAACCTTTCATCAGGAAATCAATGAAACTTCATTTCCAAAGTAATTAAGAAACAAAGCTATGCATATCCAATAATAAAATTAACTTAAATTACAGGATATTAGAGGCATAAACACATAATCAGTGATAACAAATGCATAAACAAGGGTGTGAAGGGGGTTGGCATTTTCATAGAAGTTTTGTATGCTAATGATGCTGCTTGCATGAATGCTTATATAAGCCAGGGTGCTGTTAATATAAGACGATAAATGTAATCCTCATGGTAACCACAAAGAAATTACACTAAAAATTATGCACAAATCTATAGATGAAGGAATAAAATGATTCAGCATAAAAATAATCAGACTCCAGCTTTCTGATTCATAGAAAGGATTAGTGAGAGCTAACAGTGTTACCCAAAAGGGGCAATGTTTTGTATTGTGGTAGGTAAGACGATGCTATGTGGCTCTTTGGATAACTTGATTGAGATGGTTCATCAAATTTCTTTCAAATAGTAAGTGTCACGGGTGTTCCATCTTTAATAGCAATAATACATTTTCTTGGGGATTAATTTTGCTTATGTAAAATAGTTGATTAAAATATAAACAAGTAATAGAAGTAACATGCTTTTGTTATGTGCCGTGGAGTCGGTTCCAACTCATAGTGACCTTGTACAAGGTTTCCGAGGCTG
>NW_006408532.1:23934048-23955036 GCF_000296735.1 Chrysochloris asiatica | reverse complement strand
AATCAAATAAAATAGATACAGCATTGGAAACAACTCAAAATCTACAGAAAGAGGGCCAAACGATTAATAATAGAATATTGTTTTTGTTGTTGTTGTTGTTATGTGCCTTGGAGTCGGTTCCAACTCATAGCAACCCTGTACAGGGTTTCTGAGGCTGTAAATCTTTACGGAAGCAGAAAGCCTCATCTTTCTCCCGCGGAACAGCTGGTAGTTTCAAACTGCTGACCCTGAGGTTAGCAGCCCGATTCGTAACCACTACGCTACCAGAGCTCCTTAGAAGTAACATGTAGATATGACAAAAGTCATGAAGGTACTATATAAATGACTAAACTTTGAAAAACACTGAACTAAAATAACTTTAAGTTTCCTTGTGGTTCCCAAATGATGAGTTTACTTTTTTCTTTTTTTTATCCTTTACTTTTCCCCATTGTTTTCAACTTCCTTTTTTAAAAACATGGTATTTGTCTATTTATCCCGTTCAAAGAACTCCAGAATCTGGTATTGGGAAGAGATAATTTTGATAAACCAATCGTTTCTGGGTAGATTGCCATGAGTGAAGGACATGTGAGAATTCACAGGTGATTAAGACCTGGACCTTGTCTTTAGGAACTAGCAGTATTTTTATGGTAGAAAGAAGATAATGACATAGTCATAAGATTTTATGTAGTTTATGTGTGTGAAGTTATAAAGAGTTCACAGTGAAACGAAAGCCTTCCTTTTCTCTAAACTCTCTTAGTGCCTTACTAGACAATGGCTTGTTGTTGTACCTTGAAGTGCCTTCGAGTCGGTTTCGATCCATAGCGACCCTGTATAGGGTTTCTGAGGAGCAGCTGGTGAGTTTGAAACACCATCCTAGTGGTTCAAACTGACCTTACAGCCGAGTGCTTATTCCACAGAGCCACACCAGGATTCCTCTTGCTTCTCAAATTCTTTGGTCTTGGAATACCTTTGCATTCTTAAAATTTAATCCAGGACACTCAAACACTTTGGTTTATACCTATTAATATTTATCATGTTAAAATATTTTTATTATTGATTTATTAATTCATTAAAAATAATGTAAACACATGAATTGTTAACAAAATAACATTTTATTTAAAATAACTGTATTAAAACAAAAAGTTAGTGGAAGCTGCTAATTTAGCCTGAGATTGAAATAATTGCACAAGAGCTTTTTTTTTCCATGTTGTTGTTGTTAAGTGCCATCGAGTCGGTTCCGACCCATAGCAACCCTGTACAGGGTTTCCGAGGGTGTAAATCTTTACGGGAGTAGATAGCCTCATCTTTCTCCCGCGGAGCAGCTGGTAGTTTCGAACTGCTGACCTTATGGTTCGCAGCCCGATTCGTAACCACTACGCTACCAGAGCTCCTTAGACAACGATTATTCTTCAGGGTGTGCTTTGTGTGGACTTTCTATTTTATCACATACAGTATTCAGAAGATGTGTGTATTCAAACTTCAATAGTTAACTAAGTTCATATCCTTACTGTTTTACTGAAGCATTTTGAAGTAAAAATGGTGCTTTTTGTATTGCAAGTGGTGGTGAGCTGTCCAGTGATTTTAATACAGTAGGTGCCTCAACCGTGATGCTTAATAAGCTTCTAGCAGTTGTACCTGCCACTGTACAAACAGGGCAAGTGTCAGTACTGTGAAAAAGGCCAATAATGTCTCTGTGTTACTATGACAGTAGACTTATCTGGAATCCCCAGGGGTCTGGGGGGGCATAGGAAGGATTCTGAGTTCTCACAGTGAAGTACAGGGTTTGGGAGTTATGTGTATTTACAGCACATATAGAGGACGAGGAGTCGTGGTGTGGTGTTGCAGGTTAATGTGCCAAACTGCAAAGTGGTTTGAACTGCAAGGTCGTTGGTTCAAGCTCACCAGCTGCTCCTCAGAAACCCTATACAGGATTGCTATGGGTCGGAACTGACTCGTTGGCACTTAACAACAACAATATAGCACGTACACGTAACAGCTACAACAATACTTGTAGTTTTTAAGTGCAGTTGAGTCAGTTCTTACAGATATCAACCCTGTAAAGGATTTCTAAGGAAATAGCTGGTGGGTTTCAACTGCTGACCTTACAGTTAGCAATCCACAACAGAGCAACCACCATAGAGTAATATGTGATTAAATATAGTTGCAAATTAGTTAAATGTAAAATTTCTTAGATTATATGAATATTATATGAATAGGGACTCCTGGTGTGACACTCTGGGTTAATGTGCTGGACTGCAAAGTCAGTTTGAACCACAAGGTCAGCAGTTCAAGCTCACCAGCAGCTTCTTGGAAAGCTTTTACAGGGTTGCTATGGGTTGGGACTGAGTTTATGGCACTTACCACCACCACCAACAAAATATGACTATGGAGCAGAACAAAGACAGTAAGCTGCCAAATATTCAAGCCAGATTCAAAAGAGGACGAGAAACAAGGGATGTCATTGCTGCTGTCAGATGAAGCTGGCTGAAAGCAGAGAATACTTTAATCCTAAAGGTACTTTAAAAATATACTAATACACAGATATTTCCCTTTCATTCTTTTATATTATGGAAATATTCCATAATGCACAAAGTTAAAAATTTTGAAATGAAGCACTGTTTATTTTCCATGTGGATGAATTAATGATAATACCTTAAAAGATGTAATTAACAAGAGTAATTGCTTGTAATTTGATTGTTTCTGTGTGGATTAATCAGGATACATAATTGGAGCTTCTGTAAATTTAGTAGAGACTTGGAAAAATGCTTTAACCCCAAAGGAATTGGATCCTCCCAAAATATTTGCCAATGTGGCACTGTAGGATAAGCACTGAACTTCTAACCACAAGGTTGGAGGTTCAAACCCACCAGCTACTCCTTAGAAACTCTAAAAAGGGTCACTATGAGTTGGAACCAACTTGACGCCGCTTAGCAACAACAAAATATATGTCAGCTGGTCTGGAACATGAGTCTCTGGTTTGGCAGTTATCTGATGTGATAAACCAATCAGCTGTAAGAGGACTAACACCCTTAATCCTATCATAGCCCTGATCTGTCATAAGGGAAGTTTTCCTGGGGCGTGGCCTACAACACATTGTATCTTGGAAGAGAGAAAAGGAGAGACACTTGAGCAGAGATCAGAAGGACCTATCATCAATAGAGAAGATCCAGAAGTGGAGTATATCCTTTGGACCCAGGGTCCCTGAACTGAGAGACTTTTAGATCCAGGGGAAGACTAATGACAAGAACCTTTACCCAGAGCCATTAGAGAACCTTAGCAAGCCTTTTTTCCTGTAGCTGGTGCCTGAATTCAGACTTTTAACCTCCTAAACTATGAGAGAATAAATTCCTGCTTGTTAAAAATTACCTATTTACGCTGTTTTTATGGGAGTAGTACTAAGTAACTAAGACAAGTATTTATCAGAAAGTCAATTAAACCTGTAGAAATGAATAATTTGTCTGCTTCTGCTTTTTATAAAGGAAGAAAATTCCTTAAGACTTCTTAATAATCTTACCCTTCACCAGAAATCCTTGCTTTACTACTTTCTAACATTTCTACAATGAGTTATCTACTTTACATCTTTAAGAAAGTTGTCAACAGAAGACTGCTGCGTACAGTTAAGAACTCTCTAGACACTGAGTCATTTCTTGTTCCTTCTAAGTAACTTTTCATTTTACAGCTAGAAGTTTGATTCCACCTTGAATAAGAAGAACCAAGCCAAGGGTGTTTCTTCAGAAGGGCGCTGTGGCTCACTTTCTTGCTCAACACCTCCCTTACATGCCTAGGTGTTTAAGGACTTCACCTGCCATTCCCTTTTCTTTCACCTCTTTAGCAGTACTTCAAGAGAATATTTGCTTCTCTAACTGAATTTTCTTGTCCTTGAGATCAATCTGCTATCTTGTATGCAAAAATCACTATTACCTTGCATCTCCAGTGGCCTCTAGGATCATGTGACTGACCACGGCACTGATCATTCCTTTTCAGAGCACAGTTTCTGAGAAATCAGCAGGACCTGCAGCCTCTTGCTGATGGGACTATTGATCCCTAACTCTTCCTTGCTAAACCGCTCAGTCAGCCCCAGAATATGTCAATAACACCACCACTGCTAAATTTCCACTTTCTGCTGAAGTCCATTTTGTATGTCTCCCCTACTAAGTGTTCTTAGTATATCTTTACACTGTATCTAAGGAAATTTTGTTTGTTGTCTTGAGTCTTGATCAAGTCAGTAGCTCCACTAGATAAATAACCTCTCCCAGTCCCTGTGGCTGGAGTCCTGGTATGGTGCTGTGGGTTAATGCGTTGGACTGCAAAATTGGTTTGAACTACAAGGTCGGTGGTTCAAGCTTACCAGTTGCTCCATGGAAACCCTATACAGGGTTGCTATGGGTTGGAACTGACCCAATGGTATTTAACAACAACAGTCCTGGTGTGGTGCAGTAGGATAAACACTGGAACTGAAAGGGCGTTTGAATCTCAAGATCGGCAGTTTAAGTTCACCAGCCGTTCCTCAGAAACTCTATACAGTGTTGCTATTAGAACTGACTTGACAGCACTTAACAACAATAAACTGTAAGAAAAAGTCAGCAGCCAAGGGTGATCCCTTCTGTATGGAACAATGGGAGGAGCTCCTAGAAGGTCAGCTCAAGGTCTTGAGTGCAACAATGCTTGGAATTCCACCATTAGAAAGCGGTTCCTTTTGCGTTCTTATTCTATTTATATTTGAACTCATGGTTGCTGTTATTGTGTCAGCCCATCTTATTGGAGGTCTTCCTCTTTGTTGCTGTCCCTCCACTTTTCCAAGCATAATGTGCTTCTCCAGGGACGGGTCCCTCCTGATAATATGTCCAAAGCATGAGAGACGATGTCTTGCCGTCCTCACTTCTATGGAGCATTCTAACTGTACTTCTTCCAAGACAAGTTTGTTTGTCTTATTGCAGCCCATGATACTTTCAGTATTCTTCTCCAAAACCATAATTCAAATGTATCAATTCTTTGGTCTTCTGTATTCAATGTCCAAATTTCACATGCATATGAGGCAATTGAAAATACCATGACTTGGGTCAAGCGTACCTTAGTCTTCAAACTGATGTCTTTGCTCTTGAACACTGTAAAAAGATCTTTTGCAAGATTTGCCTAATGTAGTATGTTGTTTGATTTCTTGGTTGCTGATCCCATGAGCACTGATTGTGGTCTTTTCAATTAGCACCCAAAAAATCATAAATATAATCTTTCAGTATATTTTGCATACACATCCCAATGTGTTATGTACACACCCACACCAATTTAAGTCCTGATGTGACGCTGTAGGGTAAGCACTAGACTGTTAACTGCAAAGTTGGTGGCTCAAACCCACCAGCTAGTCTTCGAAAACTGTATCTATACAAGGTCTTTAGAAGTCAGAACTGACTCGATGTCACTTATTAGCATCAGCATACACACACATATCATATAAAAATTAAAGGTCCCCTTTTAAAGGCAAATTCTTTGGGGAGGCATTAATAGATTAGCGACATAGACCCTTTTCCCACACTCATCTTTTGCAGATTTTCTAATGAGCTGCAAGAAACCGTAGTGTCATCTGGTTCAACCTACTTATTTAGAGATGAGGAGTCTGGGGCTCAGAAGACAGTAGTGCTTTGATAAAGGTCTCATAGCTAGTTAGTAGTAGAGTTAAGATCAGAACTCTGGGTCTCCTGCCTCTTTTCCAGAAAGCTTTATGTATCTTAGGAAGTCCTGAGGAGACGACTTTCTTTCACATGTGTCAACTTGTATTAAATTCCACTCCTAAAAATAGTTCATATAATGCAGCTTGATTAGTGTTCCTCAAGAGTCACTGTAATCCTAGCGATGTCAGGCATTGGGGTAATTATATCTAAAACTTCCTCTTGGGTTTAAGTTGCTTCTAAGAACCAATGGTTATTTAAAACAAAGTGGCATGTGTGGGTAGTAGTGATATCAGAAAGAGAAGAATTTGAACATTTGACAGGTATGGACTTTTTTGTTGTTCTTCTTAAATCCACTACAGATAATGGGATGGTGTTGGGTAATAGATGTGTTGATGTGTGAGGGAAGGAACCCCAGATAGTATGGACAGGGAATGAGAAAAGAAGAGGACAGTTAAAAAGACAGTTGTGTTTGCAAATGCTCCTTAGATCCAATACTACCCATTGTCTGTTGTGGAAAAGCCTAGGGGGAAAACTTGCCCCAAGAAGGGCAGTGGTGTCAAGAAGGTAAGCTCTCCTCAGTCTGGCAATGTGGAACAGGGTCATGGATTGTTCTGGTACTCACAAGCCGACCAGACTCCTCTTACCATGTATAGAGTTATCCTTAGCAGTTCTTGATAATTCACCTCAGTAAATTCTAGAGTTTTGAGTTCTCAGTATTAATTGTCTATTTTATTTCAATTTGTCCATTTGAATAGTTTCCTTCTATAATCCAAGACTGTTTTGAAAACATGTCATTGTTGTTGTGCTTTAGTAAAGGATTTAATGTCTCCTCTAGCCATAGTCTGTAACTCCCACCAAACAATGTTTCTGCCCTGCAGCGTCTGAGTAAAGAAGGTCAGAGAAGATACTGATAGGATGACAATTCTGTTGTGGATATTGACAGAATTTATCATAATTGTAAAACCTTGAAACTCTAGCATGGGTATAAAATGAGCCATCTCAGAAGCAAAAGGGGGATCTCACTACGATCAAAGAAGGGGAACCAGGAGTGGAGTGCATTATTTGGGCTCCAAAGATCCCAGGGCATTGAACCTCTTCAACCCAGGGACAGAAAACTGTGACACTGAAGAGTGGCAGAAGAACAGCAGTAGAACCAAAAACCAAAGCAGGAGACAGAGTGGGGCCTATTTCAGCCCACTGAGCAAGTAATACGGAATGCCTTTGGTCAGGAGTTAGTTTGAAGAGTAGGGTATCTGCAGGTACTTAATTGGGAAGGCTAAGTTTTCTGAACCATGGAGCTAGAGCTTTCAAGCTGAGTCTTATGGTGGCATGGTATGTCCTGTAAACATTTAAGCCTTAAAAGAGTTTTGTAATATTGGTTGGGTAGAGAGAGGCCTACCTCTAGGCATGGTGAGGAGAGGCTGTCCTGGCTGGAAATACTGTGCCCCGAGCATTTCAGACTCTAAATTGTATCCTGCTCACCCTCGGAAACCCTGTACAGGGTCGCTATGAGTCGGTTCCGACTCCACGGCACATAACAACAACAACAACAATCCCCCTAGTTAGCCCCATAACTGTGAGTATGGTGTTTGAGTTCTGTGTACCCATTGCAGTGAATCCAGATGATAAGTAGAGAGTATCATGGGAGGGTTGGTTGGCACTATTTTTTGCAGTGGCCATTGAGTGTCTTCCAACTCATAGCAACCCCAGGCCTGCAGAATAGAACTTCTCCATAGGATTTTCAAGGCGGTGTGAATAATAGCAGGCCTGTCTTCTAATGTTCCTCTGTGTGGCTTTGAACTGCCAACTCTTTGACTAGTAGTCATAACCATTTGTGCCACCCAGAAACTCTTGGAAATGATCTTCCCTGCCTCATGGGAAATAGGAATTTCTGCAATCAATTTGTCATAGATCTGTAACCTTTGAATTATAACGTGCTTCACAATGTCCCTGGGTGCTTACCTAAAAGCACAAACACCTGAGTCCTGCTTTAGATCTACCTGCTCAGAATACAGCAAAATGGGGCCATGGCATATGCATTAAAAGTGAAAAAACCCAAAACATCATAACGCTTCCTACACTTACCCTAAGATTTTGATGTTATACCAAGTTTCAGATACTTGTCAGAGGGGCATAAAAAAAAAAAAAGATGGTTAGAAGTAATACGGTTAAAGTATTCAGGGAGTCTCTAATCCCAAGCTATTCATTCATTCTTTTATAAACATTTATTGAGCACTTCTTAATTGTGTGCATAGAATGTTGTTAAGCTTCCTGGGGACTTGAACAAATGACTCAAATTCAGTTTTTGCCTTCAAATTGCTCACTGTTTGGTACAAATAAATATGACCACATCTATTTACAATTCAGTCGTCTTTGGAACAAAATACTGAATGTGATACACACCTTTAGTAGAGTTGTCAGGGGAGTTTCACAGAAAACATGACATTGGAGCTCACTTTTAAAGAAGTTTCCTACATTATTGGGCAGAAGAGGGAAAGAAAATTCTAGAAAAAGAGAACTGCTTATGAATTGAGAGGGTACAAGATTTAAGAACACTTTTGGTCCCTTTGTGGCTGAAACATATTTAGTGTGTGATGCTGTAGGATAAGCACCTGATCACAAGGTCGGTGGTTCAAACTCACCAGCTGCTCCTCAGAAACCCTATAGAAGGTCGCTATGAGTCAGAACTGCCTCTACAGCACTTAATAAGAACAACAAAAGGGAGAAAAAACCTGGAAAACGAGTGTACTAAATAAAGAAGTTAACAGACAATTGCATTAGAGTTATGGACAAGAAGCCTGGTTGCATGTGTGAAATCAGTGTTTTAGAATTGGTTACTGACATTTTGGGTTTAGTTTATTATTAGTGAATGTAGACTAAGCCCTGGGCCAGTTAAACCAATCAGCCGCTCCCAGGGAGAAAGATGAGGCTGTCTGCGCCTTATAAAGATTGAGTCTTGGAACCCCTACTCTCTGCTATAGAACCACTATGAGTTGAATTAGGGTAGATGGCAGTGGGTTTAGTCAAGTCCCTGGGCACTACAACTACAGTACCACCCTTGGCACCTCTTTCTGGTCTCATTTTATAATAGTTCATGCATTCCCTCAACTGCAAGCTCTTTCTTTCTTCTTTTGTCCTTAATTTCTCCTCTTCTGTTTCTCGCATGCTCTGGATCTGAGGCATTGATTGAGTCTGCAATTCCTATTATGCATGAACCATCTTATTAGAATTTATAAGCCTGTTCTTCTCAATATCAATTCTAAATTAACAGTAATAATGCTCAATGAAGCTACAGCAATGCGGTAGAAACTGTTTACTGTCGTCTAATTAACAGATTGACCTATGAATCTAACTCAGACATTTCTATCATTTACTAACAGACTAACCCGTGAGTCTAACTCAGACAGTTTTTTTTTTTTTAAGTTTTCATTTTTTATTAATATTAGGAAAACTTAATAAAGCTCTGTCTAGATTTTGACATAATGACTGTCAGAGTCAGTCATGATAATTGCTTATTTTGTATTGTCTGTGTGTCTTCTGTCTTCATCAGTAACAATAAAACAATCTCCACTTTCAGTGCAGGATACTAAGCTTCCACTGTTTAAAATTATTTTTAAACACACACACACACATAAATGCTGTTGTAACGTACCTTCCAGTTGGTTCCCATTCATAGTGACCCTGTATAGGGCTTCTGAGGCTTTAAATATTTGTAAGAGCAGAAAGCCTCATTTTTCTCCCACAGACCGGCTGTGGTGGACACGAACCACAGACCTTGTGGTTTGTAGTCCAGTGCTTATTGTATGGAGCCACCACAATAGTTTCATGAATTAGAATTTGGAAGAGTTTTATGTTTTAAAACTTTACTTTACCAGGACTCCTGTGAGTTTAGCAGAATGTTATTGTTACTCTTCCATTGTAACAAGGGGGGGTGGGGAAGAGACCTCGTCTGATTAGCAGTTTGCTATAATAGATTCACTTAGAACTCTAAATATTTTCCATCACCAACATGATAAACATATTTAATGTCACTGAATTGTGCATGTGAAGAATGTTGAAATAACTGATAAATGTTTTGTTACATATACATTTACCAATAAAAAACCCTAAACTATTAAATAATGCCACTGCTAAAGTAGAAAATTTAAGTGTGGGAATTGCCTTTTGGTATTCATAATTAAGATAACATTTATTTGTAGTAATAATTCAGCATTACATCTCCCTAATAGATGTACTGAGCAAGCATCGCAGTGACAAGATAAGTTGCCCTGTTTTGTTCCATATGTCTGTGTTCTAAGTATTCCATAGTTTTAATTGGTTCCCTGCAGAATAACATTTACAAGCATATGGTATGGAAAATGCTGACTGCTTTTGTTATCCTGTGTTTTATTACTTGTGGTGGCCCTGGCTCACTTAGCCTTTATATGTGATTATGAGGTTATTTAATGCAGTTCACCGTGTACTTTTTCTTAACCTGCCTACTGAGTATGAAAGGCCATCAATACGATATAGTGTCTCTGGTAACCAGCTCACATCTGGGCAGAGAAGGAATTCACAGACGCTTTCTTCGTCAGTTTGTGCTGCAAGATGCTTTCTGCCTTCTCGCCTTGGAGCGGGTTTCTCAGGCACTGTGAGGCTGCCTTCAATTATGCTTCAGAGGACAATGCGCTGTTGGGAGCCCAAAAGAGCCAAGAGGCACAACAGAACTCACTGGTGCCTTGTTTGGGAGATTTACCAGTGATCCCTTGAAAAGGGATTACAGATGTGAAATTAGTCTCATGGACTGACGAGAGGACCAGCTGTATTTTTGGATATTAGAGCTACTTTGGCACTTGGGTGGTTTCCTTGGGGAGAGTTGTGGTGGAGTGGCGCTGAATTATTAATATTTCTGAGACTATGTACAAGTCTGTTTCAAAAAACAACACAGCAACCCTGTTTTACTGTGGAAAATTCCAAACCTAGACAAAAGTAGAAAGAATTGTGTAATGAACACTCTTTCAGTGAATCTTTGATTTTGTATAGTAATTAGCAATGTTTTGCCAATTTTATTTCATCTATTCCATGTAGATGGAATAGAATATGGTATGGAAATTTTGATTCTTGTGGTATTTTAAAGCAAATCATATAGCATGTCTCTTCACTTGTAAAGTGTACTGTTTGCATCTCTCTCCAATTAGGAGTCTGGGTGTGTGGTTTTTTAATGTAGTAAGAAACATCAAAAGAATTGTAGATGCTCCTGTGATTCCTCAGCCTGAGCAATTCTCATCCCTCTTCCATTCTTCTCTGAGCAGCCTTCCCAACACTTCAGGGAAGTCACTGGCTTCTGTACCCAGTGCACTCACAACATTTTCAGTGACCTGTAACAGATAGCTTATCCCACTGTTATTTGTTAGCAGGGTGATGGAGAAATGTACAAAGACTTTTTGTGCACCATTTCTCTATCTCTCCTACCTTTTATCTGCCATTCCATAGGAGAGAAGCTTTTCTAAAAGCCATGATGGGAGGTTTGGAATGTGTCTCTGAAGATGCATGACTGTGGGGCAGTCTGTGCATCACTCTAGCAGGAGGTAGCTGGTAAAGTGAGTGAACAACCCTTCAAGGGACTACCCTTCTGGTTGTCAAGGACTTCGGCAGGCCACTCTTGTTGCTTTGTTGTTGTTAAGTGTTGTTTTGTTGCTTCTGATTCATATCGACCCTGTATAGGGTTTCCTAAGAGTGAATGGTGGGTTTGATCTGCTGACCTTGTGGTTAGCACTCCAGTGTTTATTCTACAATGACACACCAGGACTACATAGTAATCGTAGTTTCTCCAAGATTATGAAAAGTTGACCTTGGTGATTTTTAACTCTGTGTAGGAGGTAGATTGTATTAGAGTCCAAAGGGCCTTGTAAGGTACAGGGTTACCACAAACTACACATAACTGTCAGCCAGCAGAGAGTAAGGAAGTGATGAAATGCACAAGCTTTGGAGAAGGACAACTTTGGGGTCTTGGTGGCAGCTGTTCGTTTCCTGCTTGGGACTCTGAGAGTGTTGTGAAAGGAATCCAGGATTAGAGAAACCACATAATTCTGCTAGTTGTCCTGCAATTGCATTGGAGGTACCACTGTGGAAGGTGGCGTTCGATGACAATGAGCACTGCTGGTTGTCACTTATCAACGGGTTCTTGCCACTTGGGTTTATTTCTCCAGTTACTGGTAGGGATTTACCAGCGAAGTAGTGGGATCTATGAGCCCGGCACTCTCATCTGTGAGTCCCACATTCTCACTATGCCTTTTCTTGGCCCCTACCCTATGAATACTCTCCTACCGCCACATCCACAAGGCCTTCCAGTCAAAGATTTTTTTTTTTTTTTTTAATCATCCTTTCTGCTCGGAGACTCTGAAGTTCTTGATGTTTGTTGTTGTTGTTGTCAGGTGTCATCGAGTCGGAACTGACTCATAGAGACCCCATGCACAGCAGAACGAAACAATGTCCGATCCTGGGCCAACCTCACTACCCCTGCCACACTTGACGCCATCAATGGTGCCATCTGGCCGATCCATCTCATTGGGGGTCTTTCTCTCTTTCTCTGACCCTCTATCCTACCCAGCGTGACATCCTTCTCTAGCGACTGTTCCCTCCTGACAATATGTTCAAAGTATAAGAGACAAAGTTTAGCCATCTTGTCTGCCCCTCTTTCAAAACAGATCTATTGGTTCTTTTGGCAGTCCATGGCACTTTTAGTATTCTCCTCCAACACCACAATTCAAAGGCATCAATTCTTCTATGATCTTCCTTATTTACTGTCCAGCTTTCACATGCATATGAGGTTATTGAAAATAGCGTGGCTTGAGTCAGGTGCACCTTAGTCTTCAAGCTGACATCCTTGCTCTTCAACACTTTAAAAAGTTCCTGTGCAACAGATTTGCCTAATGCAATACGTCGTTTGATCTCTTGACTGCTGCTTCTGTGAACGTTGATAGTTGATCCAAGAAGAATGAAGTCCTTGACAACTTCAATCTTTTCTCCGTTTAGGTGCACTAAAATTTCCCTTGATATACAAAAAGAAATGTTGAAGAGTCTTAGTCTATGTTTTTCTTTTGGTGAAAGGATCTTCTGAAACAAAAACAAAAATAAAGAAATCAACAAAACTTGGGAGAGGAGCAGAGGGCAGGATTTTGATCTGTTGGTGATGATAAACATTAATTACTAAATCAAGTCCAGATCACTGCTAAGATGTTATTATTCTCATCAATCTTCAAACCAGAGATTTACTACTCAATTGCTATTTGGAGAGTAATTTTCAAGTATTTATAATAAGGATTTGTTTCTACATTGCTACCTCGAACAACTTCATATTCATGCCTTAGGTATTGGGTTTGCATTACTCAGAAACTGAAAATATTAGTTTACTAACAGTTGGAAAATATTTGGAATTTTCAGAGCAGACAACTCCTGCTAAGGAAATGACTTAGAACAGAAGAACATTATTTAGGAAGAATATGATCTGAAAGAAAATAAAATGGCAAGAGACATTTGAATCTTTATTTCACAGTTTTTGCATAATCCATTATTGAGCATAGCCACTAGCCCCAAATGAACAAAGATTTTACAAGAAGAGTAGAAAATTTAAAAAGCTGATGCCATCCATTTTACAGCTATTTAGATAGGGCGAAAGATTTTGATGGTCTGATACATTTTTATTATCCACTGTTAAAGTGTTCAGAATATTTTTAAATCTCTGATTTGTCAATCTCTGGACATGTAGTTTGACAGAAAGCCCAACATAGCACTCAGTTAAAATTGAAATAACAAACCCCCTCTAACAGCACTTTTAAAAAATGTAACTAATTTATTTTACATCAGAGGCTTTCAACTTTGTTCAAATATTTCTGTATTAAAGGCTCTTTGCATAGTCTATTCAGTTGATTATGCCTCTTGAAATGCCAAAAATAATAATATTTAAATTGATATATTGAAAATTTTCCAAGTTAGGGGCTCTGTTTGGAGACCCCAGGCAATTTTCACAATAGAGGCAAGCAGACAAAGAGAAAATGTTTGAGCAGTTGAAAGATAGAATATTTGATACTTAGAAACACAAAAATCATATTCTCCCAAGGTTGGAAGGGACTGATTTTCATTCCCTTCTGATATTTAGAAGACATGAACTTCCCTGCTCTGCCCACTGTGATGTTAACATGCTAAAATTTTTCAGTGATTAATTTAATAAGTTAAAATATCAGCGAAGTAATACAGAAATTATTCATGCATATATTTCTAGGTCTTCATCTATATTCTATTCTATTAGTCTGTGCCATGAAACATGTATTTTAACAAACTTTTATTGAATACCTACCTACTGTGTACCAGGTATTGTTTAGTTTTGAAAGCAGCTTTCTGGTTTCAAATATATTGAGAGACAGGAAGAGAACAAGAAAACACGAGAGGTCACCTGGAAGGTGAGGCTTCTTCTGTCACTGAAAAACACACAGTGTAATAAATAATAGCATCATTAAAAACTGTCACCTTTGCAAAGTACAGTGATTGTTCTGCATATCCCCTCTACATGCTCCTCCCTGCAAACCTACATAACTTCATCACACTGGAAACCCATCTTCTCCCCTGCCTGCTCCAGCAGCTTCTCTGTTCATTACTGTCATGTCTGAGCTAGTTTCAAACACGCCAGGTGTGTGGTGTCACCTGCCTGATGTCCGTTTCAAATACAGACATTTACACTCGAGAGTATTAAAGCAATAGATCTTCCTGTGACAACAGAAAGCTGACTGCAGAAAAGCAAAGCTTCTGGGAAAAGTCTTCTGAACACATCTTGGCTTTTTCATGGGTGGAGAAAACTTGACTAATTAGCTTCAGCCCTTCTAGATGGAGGAAGAAAAAATAATTTAAGTATGGCAAACAACCTGTACCACATAGCAGCAGGCTTCAGACAAGGGAACCTCTTAATAAATCTTGATCTGAGAGAAGGCCCATGAAAGAAGTTTCTGTGAACTTAATGTAGAGCAGGCTTTTTTGTTTAAAAATTTGTTCTTTTTTTTCCCAGAAGGATCTGTTAAAGAAAAATGAAAATGTTTGTGAATCAGTATTTCATTAAAAATAAAGACAGTTGAATCAAGAAAAATGTAGCTTCCTACAAACTTGTACTAATTCTAAAGAAGAGAAAAATAACAATAAAATTTAGAGTTGTTTATTTATTAAAATATTAAATTCAGGGCAAATTTGGGAAGCAATAACATAAATATAATTTTCTAATCCTCCCTTACCCCCCACCCCCTGGTTGATACTGCATTTTGATGCTAGATGAATCAGCTGTTGCCTGTCCCTAGGTAGGAGTCTTTGTCCCTAGAGTTCCTCCAGCATTGATCTTGCAGAATGACTGATGTGGATGGGCTTCTACTTAACAGAATTCTCTCAGCCCAGACCAAATCTCTGAGCACTGGTATGACAATGTTGGATAAGTACTGGACTACTAACCACAAGGTTGGCAGTTCAAACCCACCGGCTACTCCTTGGAATCCCTATTCGAGGACGCTTGAGTTGGAACTGACTCGACAGTACTTAACAATAACCATGGGCCAATTTTTAGAGCAACTTTTCAGGATTAGTGACAGATACTCAAGCGCAAAGTCCTCCATAGGAGTTGTTGGTCACTTCCTCCTGGCCTCCTTATGCACTTCCTTCAAGTGACCATTAGTAACGTGGACAGAATATATCTGAGAACATTCATGGACACTTTACAAAGCACTCCCACACAAATATGATAAGCATTTTTCCTGGGAAGGTTCTGTATTCTTCAGCAGAGGACCTTGAACATGTGTTTGGAATGGTGGGGAAAGACAGGTAAACTAAGTAAGTTTCAAGAGCATTATACCTTTGGTTATTTTGCGTCTCTTTTGTTTTGTTCTTGATATAACACCAGGTGTCCTGAAGTCAACACTGACTCATGATACTCCCATGAGTGTCTGAGTAGGAATGTATTCCATGGGATTGCTTTTTCTCTTTTGAAGTAGATCAGCAGGGCTTCCTTCTAAGGTGACTTTGGGTGGGCTAGAACCTCCAACTTTTCAGTTAGCAGTATAGAACACTGGCTGTTTACATCACCCAGCAACATCAGTTTAATATTGTTGTTAAGTGCCGTCCAATTGCTTCTGATTCATAGCAACTCTGTATAGAGTTTCTTCTGAGGAGCGGCTGGTGCATTTGAATGACCAGATACTGTCAAACTATTTCCAAAGAGATTGTAATATTTCCAATGTATAGGAACTCTTGTGTGTGTTAGGGATATTGTTCTTTCAATGACAAGATGGTGCAAATATTATTGACTACCGTTCCGTGGTAGAAATATGAGGCTTTCTGCTCCTGTAAAGATTCACAGCCTTGGAAACCCTATGTTTCACTGTGAGTTGGAACCGACTCCACGGCACATAACCACCACCACTGTATTGTATATTTTGTATCATTCTTTATGGTGCTATTGTCATACCAAAATTGTACTGTTTCTAACACAACACCTAGCAACAATAACAACAACAACAACTTTTAATAAGTTTTATAAGTTTTAAATAAAAGCAAAAAACATTGACACCTTAGATTTAATTGTAAGGTGTATTATCAGTTTGACATGAAACTAATTACAAAACAGAGGAGTAAATGTATTTTAGTCAAGAGATAAGAGGCCATCTGTTCTCCAGCCGAGTCTGACGTGTATTAATGCAGAATTTTCATGAAGCAAAGTCAGTAGAGGAGCTATAGTACCGAGTGTGCTATTCTTAAGTGTTCGAAAAACATCGCATTAAATAATGCATACTTATTGCATACTTAATGCCACTTACAGAATACATGGCACTTATGGAATACGATGCCCAAGGACAAAGGATTAAGTAGTCTCCTTTTGCCATTACCAGAGATGAATATGTTCACAATGTTTTCATAGTTTATTCATCAGTGAGAGCAGGAGGAAGTTCCTAATAGAGATGCTGAGAAAAATTCATAAGAATAATGTGACCATGTGAAGACAATCATGTTTAATGTCCATATGAAAAAATGACCCACAGCATTGATAATCAAACTGAATACAAATTAAACCTTAAGATATTCTTTTATCAATACCTAATGGTTATGAATCGGGCTGCTAACTGCAAAGTCGGCAGTTAGAAACTATCAGTGGTTCTGTGGGAGAAAGGTGAGGCTTTCTGCTCCCGTAAAGATTTACAACCTCGGAAACCCTGTACAGGGTCTCTATGAATCGGAACTGACTCCACGTACTTAACAACAACAATGATTAAATACCCTGTTGAAGGTTTCAAATTCAATTATTTCTGTGGGTGGGAAAGTAAATTTCTACAACTTTCCTGGTAAGCATTAAAATACTTACATTATTTGACCCAGACATTTAGAATCCAGGAGTTTATCCTGAAGAAATAATTAGAGATGGGAACAAAAATATTATCTCCCAAATACTCACTGGAATCTTATCTATGCTATCAAAAGAATAAAATAACTTAAATCCCCAACAACAGGGCACTGACTTTATAAGGTCTGATGATGCGATTCATGTTAAGAAATATTAAAATACACTAAATGTTATTGTTGTTAAGTGCTGTCAAGTTGGGTTCTGGTCCATAGCGACCCTGTGTAGGGTTTCCAAGGAGCAGTTGGTGAGCTTAAACCACAAGCCTCCTGGTTCAAGCAGACTTTGCAGTCCAGTGCATTAACCAATAGCATCATTCATTTATTCATAATTCTTTTCAGTAGTTAGCATTTACCACGTGCAAAGGAATAAACTGCAGTTTATATTTTAGCATTTTAGAAGAATCTTGGATTGTTGATAAGTTAAAAAAAAAAAGAGAGAGAGAGAGAGACAGACAGGCTACAAGATCTATAACATATATATTGCATCAACGAATACTCTTATAGGAATAAAAAAAAGATTGGGAAGAAAACCTTAAGTGTTCTTAGAGAGATTAACTTTGGGTCTTAAGGTTTTCTTTTTTTTTAGTTGATAAATTTTACAAATATTTTATGTTTAACATACATTTATTATATAAAACAATGCAATCTTAGGTGGCCTGGGTGTAGGGTTTCTATGTGTGTTTAGCAGAGATGACTTTAGAGCTCTTTTAGTTGTCTTGCCATTGATCGTTTTGTAAGAGAAGCTCTTCTAAGCCTTTCTAGAAGCTCAGTTATGTCCTGAGTGGTTTTGAATTTTGGAAAGATTCCAAGCTGGATGTCTGAGCACAGTGAAGAGGTGCATTATGGTACAAGGTCAGAGGAGACAAATGGAAGGAAGGGTGTGGACTCAGATGCATGTCCAATGAGGCTAAATGATGAAGATAGGGTTCTTGAGTCTGAAAAGGGAAATGTTGAGAGATGAAAAAGACTCTAAAACCATTCAAGGACAAACTCCTTGAATGGAACATAGCAAGGAAGTTAGAAGGAAGCCGGATCTAAAGAGGAAAGTTACTCTATCCAATAAGTAACCAATGTATGAACATATTTCCTCCAGAAGAGGGATGGCTGGAAAATGAAAAAAACTTTTAAGAAGTGACATAGGTTCATTTTCTTAGGGGCTTTTTGGGAAAGGAGACATCCTTGATCTATTGAGGTTGAATCAGTGGAGGAAAAATATGCTGCCCCTCAGAACTGTCCTTTGAGACTGCTGTAAGGAACAGAATCTGGATTAAAATTTAAAATCATAATAAATCTGTAAATAGGATAACAGTTCATGCCCAAATAATTATTATGGTTCAGAAAATGTATATAAAATATACACTCCATATGCAAACATTCCATTTTCAAAATCAGCAGCGAACAAGTTGAGGAAGAATGGATTCAGGGCAGAAAGGAAAAGAATGGTTGAGTCCAGGCCCAAATCTCTCAGCTGAAAGGCACCTGGCCTGAAGGGAACTGGAGATCCAAATGCTCATCCGAGAAGGGCCTCAGGCAATACTTGGTTTAGGTTTTGGTTCCCCCATTGCCCACCCATTCTGGCCTTTTGCTTTTGAAAACATGGAAGGAAGCTCAAGTGCACAGACCTGAACTGTTTATAACTGAGTTTATTCAGACTGACCTCCTCCAACATCTTTCTCAAATGAGAGGCATGGAAAACCATTTGCCATCATGTGGACTCCGACTGATGGCGGCCCATGTGTGTCCGAGTAAAACTGTGATCTCTAGGCTTTTCAGTGGTTGATTTTTCAGAAGTAGGTTTTTTCTCAGGTGCCTCTACGTGCTCTCAAAGTTTCAACTTTCCAGTTAGCAGTTGAGCATGTTTATTGTTTGTATCACCCAGACCTTTTCTATACCACCTTGTAGCCAGCTGCCAGACAAGCCCATCCTTCATGGACTTGGAGTAGAAGGTAGTCAAGGGAAGCCATAGCTCAAATGCCAACCCTTTTTTGTGCTAGAGTTTTCTTAGCAATGGCTTTCCTAGACATTCAGGATACTTCTTTTTCTCCTATTTATTTATTAATTGGTTATCAATGAGTCACTAAAGTGAGGAAAGAGATTTTCCCTTTTCTATAACTTTTGTCTACAATCATTTGGAAACAAAATGAACTTCAATAAATTATTTATGGGAGAAAAGTAGAATTTATAAGAAAAGAGGATTAGAGAGGATGGGCATTGAGAAATCATAGTAACTATATTGCAAGGGCTCATTTATTATAGGACTTCAGATGTGGAAAATTATAGGCAGGAGCAGGCTTTGCTTTTGAAGGAATGGAGTTATGAAAAAGTGAATGGAGGGAGCTTTGCTTAGAGTAGTACCCTGAAGCCTTCTTTCTGAGTTGTTTCCTGTGGATGTGTTTGAAAGTCCATTTGCCGAACAAGCTCAGTCTCCTTTAATGGACAGTTGAATCTAAATGCTTAGGCATTTTGGTGGCTTTTAGAAAGAGACAGGAAATGAACTTCATTAAGAAGTCTTATTTTAGAGGTGTATAGGATTACACTTTGAAAGCATATTAAAATGGAATGCTTTGGAATGCTGTCATTTCCATGTATTTCCTATTGTGCATTCATTATGGAAAGATTCAGTTCTGCTAGTTGGAAACTAATCTAGATGACAAAGCAGTGTGGTTTCTATTTCAATGGATTATCAATATTCCCTTTTTTGTTGCTCTTTGACAATACTGGATTCAGGCATTTGCTATGACTCTTTGTCTCCTGAGATCCCTTAATACTTGATGTGCTGTGTCAATACCAGGGAGTAAATATTTATTTACCAAATCTGTTTACTCTTGGTTAGCAGTTTGCAAAGACACTCTTAGAAAACGTACAGAGTAGCAGTAATTATTGAATCTGTAGGGCATGATCTTACTTCGGGACCTCTGCATCTGCTGTTCCCTTGGCCTGAGGTATTCGTTGGCCCTGTTCCCTCATTATATTCAAATGTCACCTTCTCAGTGAGCCTCATCTCCAACACATCTTATCCCTTTTGTGGTTTTTTTTTTTTTTCCAGTTATCATTATCCAGTGTTTTTGTTCTTTGTGGCCCCTTGAACTAAAATAGGACTCCACAAGGACTGGGTTTTAATTTTTTTGGTTGACTGCTACCTTCCTAGGGTTTAGAACAGTGCCTGGTGCACAGAAGTTTCCAGAAAATAGTGAATAAAAAGCATACATGGAATTGATACAGTTGCACATGTCACATTTATTTGGGAATGATCTCTCTGTGAATAATTCAGACTCCAATTTGAAATGTGCCAAAAACCAGTTGCAGGCTTCTAGAACTTGCCCAGTGAAATAGGCCTCTTGTGGAGCCTTCACAGTGTATAGGACCTTAAGTGGAATCCTGAGCCCCTCAGAACCTTCTTAGGTGGGACATCCCCACCAGAAAGGACAAACAGACCAGCCTGGAACAGCTAGAGCACCAGAAGATACATCTTCAAAGAACGATCAGCAGGAAAAACCCCAAACAAAAAATGTCAGTATGATTGGCTACTACAAGACTTAGCAAGTTGTTCTCCAGGAAGCCATCAAGGCAAACAATCCAGTCCCTTCAGGGAAAATCCCCCTCTAAGACTGAAACTGAAAGGGAACACACAGACAAGTATGTAAGCTTGCTGATGACCACATTTGACTGCTGGTGAGTGGAAGAGGGGAAAGGCAGCAATGAAGAAATGGGCTGAGTTCAACCACGTTCCATAATCTTCCGTTGACCCGGAGATGAGAGAGAGAAGAGGAAGGGATTGTTGGTTCAAAGTGTGCTGAGACCTGCGGACTCTGGGGTCCATGGACAAGAACATAGCCATGGAGGGCTAGAGCTGAGAGTGAAGCATCCAGCTGATATGAAGTGATGAGAAATGCACAAAAATGCCCAAACTTGCAGATAGTACTCATTTGACCTATAT
>NW_006408532.1:23880273-23929658 GCF_000296735.1 Chrysochloris asiatica | reverse complement strand
TATATGATTTGTTTTATGTAAAACTGATGATCTGCCCTGTAAACTTTCACTCAAATCACATTAAAACAAAAAACAAAAACAGTTGCCCTCAAGTCTGCTCGGACTCACGGTGACTCTGTGTGTCAGAGTAGAACTGTGCTCCATAGGGTTTCCAATGGGTGATTGTTCAAACATAGAAGCATTTCTTCTGAGATGCCTCTGGGTGCACTTGAACTTCTTCTAATCTTTCAGTTAACAGTCAAATGCTTTAAACCCTGCACCACACAGAGATTATCAAAGGACATGGATACGAGAATTGAACATCCTAATTCTTTGAATATGTGGAGATATGACATAGGAAGGGGCCAACGGATGTGCTATGAAAGGATCAAAATATTTTTGTGATTAAGAGTCTCCTCCCGAGTTCTATGAACCAGTATTATGACTTCTTTCCTTGTGTCAATGCCAAACTAATTGGACCCAGTGCCTTAAGAACCTCCCGTTACCCAGTCAAACCAAGCCAAATTCACTGATATTGGGTTAATTCTAATTCATAGCATCCCTATATAGGATTTCTGGAGATTGCAAATCTTTAAGGGAGTAGACAGCCTCACCTTTCTCCTAGTCTTGCAGTTAGCAGCCCATTGCCTAACCCAGAGCCTCCCCAGGGATCCTTTTACCAACCCCTTGTTGTTGTGCTGTTGAGTCAGTTCTGAGCCTTTATTGGGTTTCCGAGGAGCTGCTAGTGGGTTTGAACTATCCACCTTGTGGTTAACAGCCCAGTCCTGATACTACAGTGCCCTACCAACCCTAGACATCCTAAAAATCAATCCCAGAAGTTTTTCACATGGATGGTGTCTTTGCCAAAATCAATTGGTGAGTTCTTGACTCCCAATTTGAAGAATCAAATCATACACTTTCCCTGAGTTTACCTACTAAATAATTTCCTGTTTTCATCCAAAGAATGCAGGAGTCTGTCTGAGCAACGTTACTGTGAGTATATTTATCTTTTGCTGTTCCTCTTCTTATATTTTGTAACGGATACTTATGGGTATTTGAAAAAAAAATTTAAGCCAATTCTGCCATGTTTAAGGCTCACTGGTTGGCATCCCAAGGTACTTTCTGATTTCCATATTCATTCTGTCTGGTCCAGTCTTCTCAGCCAGCCTGAAATTTCCAGCCATCTTTTTGGAATGGTGACATAATCTATGGAAGGTCTCTTTAAAATGAAAGGGCCTTATCTTGATGGAAAGCTCATTAAATTTCCATCGGTTAATGAAGTACTCATTGGCAGGGAGTCCCTGGGTGACATAAATGGTTAACTAGTCAAAAGGTTGATAGTTCAAACTAACCAGAGGAGCCTCTGAAAATATAGACCTATACAGTCTGCTTCTGAATGGTTACAGCCTTGAAAATGCTTTGTAATAGTTCTACTGTACACACAAGAGGTCACCATGAGTCAGAATTGATTCAAAGTGACTAATATCATCAACTCATTGGCATGGATTCTCCATTGTAGTTGCTAATGGAGAAACAGATAGGTCCCTAATAGCACTGGCACCAGGCTGGTACATCTTGGTGGAGGACAGTGGTTGGAGGAAGAATTGGGCACTAACTGGGAACGGCAGACTGAATGTATGGCATTGGAAAAGGCCATGACTATGTATGTGAGAAGAAGGAAGATCAGAGGAGGAAGGAGAGAGCATGAAAAGAGAGGCGTATGACACCAAGAATATCCTCAAAGTTTTGCACTGGGGTCTGCTATGAGTCCATTCAGTGTGAGAACCTTTACTTTCTCCTCTACCCTTTAATTATTATTGTTGTTAGGTGCCATCGAGTCAGTACCTACCCATAGTGACCTTATGCACAGCAGAACGAAATACTGCCCGATCCTGGGCCAACCTCACTACTGTTGCCACGCTTGAGTCCATCGAGCTGCCACTTGGACAATCCATCTCATTAGGGGTCTTCCTCTTTTTCTCTGACCCTTCACCCTTTAATGGAGAGGAAGAAATAGATTTAATCTTACCAGGCCCTTGAGTTGTCAGAATTGGTCCAGCATATTTTGGTTTCCTAATCCATATTTGGTTTCATTCTTTTCCCAAGTAATAATTGAGTTTGGGCTTGTAAGTGAATTGACACACAAATATGTCTGTTTCCCCCAGGTCATTTTGATGACAAGATGAAAGTTGAATAGAGTTGTGCCTAGTAGGAAATATTGAATCTTGTTAAACAAATAGATAGACCAGCTTCGGGGTAATTTTGGTGTTATAAATGGTTGAAGCCTTGCTGATTTAGAATGTATATTCGACATTTTCTTTTTACCTCCATTCCTGAGCTTATACAGGACAGGGGAGACACACAACTCATTGTACTGAGTTGTGGGTTCTGGGAACAATCCTGGCCTCACCATAGACTCTATTGACCTGTAAAATATGTCATTAATCTTTTTACTGTCTGCCTTACAGTGCTTTAGAGGAGACATGAGGTAATGTCTATTTAGACCTTTGAGCTTCTCAGAAGAATGGCTCACTACAGTAATAAGATTTTCTAATGAATCTGTTTATGTTGTAATAGCATTGATTCCATTTGTCTAATTTTCTTTAGGTGCTTCTAGAATATTTAACTGTCTTACCTAACACAGCTTTGATAGTGGGAGGAGCTATGCCTCAATTATAATCCTCATAGGATACTCAGCTAATTCAGTCAGTTATTGATTTATGAGTTTAGGGGAAGGAAGTTGGGAGAGGAAGAAATAGGAACTGGACTGGGTGGTGATGAGTGAAGGGAATTATGGTCATTTCAGGGAGTTTCTATTATACTTTTTAAATGTTGTTTTGCTAGGATCAGTATATTCTCAATATACTGATTTTTTTAAAATATAAGTTTATTTGGATAAATTTAACAATATTGCATATCGAGAGACTCATCTGCAACACTGATTCTATAATTTTGGTTTGTAACTGATAGACTCTTAATCTAGTCCCCTTAGAGTTTTGCTTTAAAATATTCCTTCAGCTACAACCTGGTTGTTTAACAACTTGTTTCTGATTATGATGACAGCTGTTGTTGCTGTTAATTGCTATCAAGTCAGTTCATACTTTGTAAAGGGTTTGCAAGGAGCAGCTGGTGGGTTTGAACCTTCAACCTCTGGTTAGCAGTACAGTTCTATACAAACACTAACAGACTTACAGATTTATTTTTAAAATGTCTAGTAATTAAATAGTGAGTAATTGTAATCATGACTAATTGCGACTATCACAACTGTAAAGGTAGAAATTTTGTAGCAAAAAGTGGGGAGTAGTTAATTTTATAGTCCAGAAACAGAGGACCATAGGACCATCAAGGGAGAAGAGCACAAGAGGAATGTGGTACACTATTCAGAGAAGCAGCGACACCAGAGATGGAGGCATAAATGAGGACATGGAGAAATAGAACCGCTGAGGACTCTAGATTCATGGAAAGAGAAAGGCTGTGTGCTGGAGGCCAGGTGGCAGCCTTGCAGAATGTGCCGTTTGGTTGTTTAAATTATATATATATTTCTGAGTGTTTTTGTGTACATCAAAAAAACCCCAAGAAACCCGAGGGATCAGAAGCAACTACTGTTGATTGATGATGCACAGAGAAGACTGTAATCATTGCAGTGAAACGATGGTGTCAAGCCATGCTCTCCCATGAAAACTATCACTCACTTCACAATAAAAACTTTAAAAAAAAGTCTAGTAAGCTACTAAAAGATGCTTTATTGTTGCTCTGCAGATAAAGGAATAATAATTTAACTGTTTTTGCTGAAACAGTCTTACCTTTTGCATAGTCGTCAGAGAAGAATTGCAATAGAGTTGGCTTTCTAGTTGGTTCTAAAGAAGGGAGTTAAAAAAAATGGAAACATCTGTCATTTCTGACATTACCATAAAAATATAAATATGTTATAGGTATTGAACAGTTTTGCTATAGCATTTTCTAGAAGTTGTTTGTTCTTTGCAATCTCCAGCCCAGAATTTCAAAAGGCCAGTCTATTATAAAGAAGTATTTTAGTAACTACTGAGTTAATCAGAAAAAAAAAAAGATTTTTTTTTTTCTCTTTCAGAGAACTGATTAAATATATTTTAAAGAGTAACTGTCTTGTGTATTTTTAGAGCAAGGATAAGACTCATATCTCTTCCTCTGAGGTTAGAAAAGTGCAAAGAGAAAACATTAGCTGAACTGAAAAAATAAATTCCTGACAAATTGTGTGTTTATGTGTTTACATTGAATTCCAAGAACATTCGAATGATGTTATTTATTTCACAAATTAAGATGCCCATCTTATATAAGGAAATGATACTGAATACTACGCAATTGCTCCTTAGAACAGAATTAATCTTTCACTAAAAATTCAGAATTTAGAGGTACTCTTAATACAATCACGTTTTTAAAATGACAGTTCAGTACTGGTCTTGTATATTTCTGAATATTAAAATTATATTCTCATGTAAAAATTTTATGGTAAATTTATGAATTTCTGGCACCGTGTCTGACTATAGCTAGAACATGCTTTTTAAAAAAAGATTGAAATGTTTTCTGTTTAGACTGATCCATTCAAGTTAAAATTTGATGTTTCGTTTGAATTTGTTTCAGAATCGAAGCAAACGCCTGGAGAAAGTCCACGTGGTTATTGGACATAAGTCATGTGACTTAGATTCTCTCATTTCTGCCTTCACATACGCCTACTTTCTAGAAAAGGTGAGGGGAAAAACAGATTATGCTTTTTGTATTTTAATTATTGCGTAACTTTTAAGAACAAACATTTTCTGGAAAAAAGAAAGAACCTCTCAAGTGAATTTTTCATGTTCTTGTTTATTGCTATAGAGACTGAAATATTACAGTTTGTCAATTGTCAAATATTTGTTGAACGCTTAGTAGATGTTAGACATTGTTCTGATTATTTCAGTGACTCTTCATAAAACATCGTTTAATATAGCCAATATTGTAAAATTTAAAAAATAGTATAATTTAGTTAAAATTTATTCTTATGAGAGTTAAGAGAATGAAAATAAAGGTCAAAATTGTTTTGTTTTCTTTTACTATTCTTGCATAGTCTGCGCTTGGGGGTAGAAAAATACGTACAGAATAAATGACATGAACATTACATGAAAGAATAGAATTTTCAGTAATAGCTATTACATGTCAAATCTACATTCTATGACTCTTACATTGCTTTGCCGCTAGCTTTAACTGTACAGCAAGAGCCAGCTTATTTAATGATAGTCTTTTGTAAGCAAAACTTTTTCTGCTCTGTGACGTGTTGTGCTCTGTTGTGTTGTTGCTGTGTGCCATTGAGTTGATTCTGATTCATAGTGAGTAGAGCTGAGACAAAGGTAGACCTGCCGCGTAGTATTTCCTAGGATATACTCTTTTGTAGTCCTGGTGTGGCGCTGTGGGTTAATGCGCCTGACTGCGAAGCCATTTGAACTGCAAAATTGGCATTTCAAGCTCACCAGCTGCTCTTTGGAAACTCTCTACAGGGTCGTTATGGGTCCGAACTGACTCAACGGCACATAACAACAACAATCTTTACAGAGGAGTCCTGGCTAATACCCTGGACTGAAAAGTCGATTTGAACTGCAAGCTCACCAGCCGCTCCTTGGAAACCCTATACAGGGTCGTTATGGGTCGGAACCGACTCAACGGCACTTAACAACAACAAGGATAATCTTTATCCTTGGCTCTGTAAGATAAGCATTGGACTTCGAGTCACAGGGTCAGTTTGAGCCCACCAGCCACTCCATGGGAGAAAAATGAGGCTTTCTGCTCCTGCAAAGATATAAAACCTTGGAAGGCCTGTACAGTCTCACTGTGAGTCAGAACCCACTTGACAACACGTAAGAGCAACAATCTTTACACGATATGATCACTGGGTCTCTTCTCCCGAGGAGTAGATGTCGGGTTCGAACATCATTCATTCTGTGCTCAGTGTGCCACCAAGACACCTTGTAGCATGTCTATAGAGGTGGAAAAACTTTTCAATAAATTACTTTAAAACTTCATTCTATAAAATTTGTCAGCTTCTGATAATACTTTACCTTGTTTTTATGTGCTGTGGAGTCAGTTCTGACTCATAGCGAATGTGTGCATGGTTTCCGAGGCTGTAAGTCTTTATGGGAGCAGAACGCCTCATCGTTCACCAGCAGAACAGCTGGTAGTAAGCCTGAAAAAATTAATAAATAAAAAAAGTACAATATGAGTGCTGGGTTGCTGTTTTGTTTCATCAGAATTTTTATTTTCTGGAGTCTGATTTGTTTTATTCTCCTTTTGGTTGGGTTCTTGGCCTCAGAGAGTATGCATAGCTGATCTAGAGTGATTAAAATTCGCATGAAAACCAGTCTTCCAGAATGAGCTGTGGGAGGCCAAGAACTGCTCTAGGGCAGCAGCTGACAAAAATACCGATCTCTACATGTGGGCTGTATATCAAATCTATCTTAAAAGTTGTTGAACTTTACAAGGAGATTAATTGATATGTGAAGATAAATGTGCTTGTGTCAAGGCATGAATATAAAACACTAATCTTATTAAGTGGATTTATATATTTTTTAACTTAAAAATGTTGCTAATCTAGAGAGAATTGAACCAGATTGATTTTTACACTGATAGTGGTGTGCACTGTGGCGCTGTGGGCTAATGCGTCAGACTGCATGCAAAGCTGTTTGAACTGCAAGGTCGGTGGTTTAAGCTCACCAGCTGCTCCTCGGAAACCCTATACAGGCTCGCTATGGGTAGGAGCCCACTCGATGGCCCTTAACAACAGCTACTGGTAGGGTAGTGGTTACGAATCCGGCTGCGAACCACAAGGTTAGCAGTTCGAAACTACCAGCTGTTCCGGGCCAGAAAGATGAGGCTTTCTGCTCCCGTAAAGATTTTCAGCGTCGGAAACCCCATACAGGGTCACTATGAGTCGGAACCGACTCCACGGTACACTACCATCAACCACCACCATTACTATAAGGAGCTCTGGTAGCCTTGTGGTTATGAGTCGGACTGCAGGTTAGCAGTTCGAAACTACTAGTCATTCTGCAGGAGAAAAATGAGGCTTTTTGTTCCCATAAAGATATACAGCCTCAGAAACCCTATTCAGGGTCGCTACAAGTTGAACTGACTCCACGGCAAATACCACCACCACCAGTACTATGGAGTCCTGGTGTGTCGCTGTGGGTTAATGTGCTGGACTACAAGATTGGATTGAACCGCCTTGTCAGTGGTTCAAGTTCACCAACCTCTCCTAGGAAACCCTATACAGGGTTGTTATGCGTCGAAACCAACTCACCTGCACTTAACAACAACAACAACTACTACTATAACTATGGAGCCCTGGTGTGGCACTGTGGGTTAATGAGCTATACAAAGTCCATTTGAATCACCAGGTCAGTGGTTCAAGCTCATCAGCCGCTCATTGGAAACCCTATACAAGGTCAGTATTGGTCGGAACCGACTGTATGGCACATAACAACATCAACAACTACTATTATGGAGTCCTGGTGTGGTGCTGCAGAATAATGCACTGGACCACAAAGTCAGTGTGATCTGCAAGGTCGGCAGTTCACTATGAGTCAGAACAACTTGACGGCACATAACAACCACAACTACTATGGGAGCACAGTGGCTTTAGGATAAACACTGGACTTCAAAACACAAGGTCGGGGGTTTGAGCCCACCAACTTCTCTGTGGATGAAAGATGAGGCTTTCTGTTCCTGAAAAACATGTACAACCTCAGAAACCCTATGCAGAGTGGCCGTGAGTCGAAACCGACTTGAGGGCACTTAACAACAACAACTACTAACAGCGACAATGTTTTGAATATGTATAAGGACATCTAACAAAAGATACGGGAAAAGTGACGGATAAAATAGAAAATAGTAACTCATCAGTTGTCATTAAACCACGTGACTCCTGGTGGCCCCATATGTGTCAGAGTAGAACTGAGTTCCACAGGGTTTTCAATGACTTTTCTTCCAAGGTGTCTATGGGTGCACTGGAACTGCCAACATTGTGGTTAGCAGTTGACTATTTTAAACTATTCGTGCCATCCGGGGAGGGACAAAAATATATGATAGCTAAAAATACAGACATGTGTGACTTCTTTTGTCTTCTAAGGTTTTTTACTAAGCAGGGAGACAAGTATGAAAATACCAAAAGGTCAAATACTAAAATTTTTTTGTATGTCTGTGACTTCCTCTTAGTTTTTTGGACCTGACCTCCTCCCAGATGTCTGTGTCTTCCTTTTAATTATTTCTGAGAACCTGGCCACTCCCTCTCAGGATATTAATACATGGCATGGCATGAGTATAGTGCTTTGCAACTTCATCATACTTCACTTTATTTGAATCTTCCCATTCTACATATGGGAAAACTGAGGCTCAAAGAAGGAAATGGCTGTCTCAAAGTCACACAGCAGAAGCTGGACTAGAACTCAGGTCATTTGGCTCCAACTCCAGTGTATAGTCCTGATAGGATAGGTTTACATGCTCTTGACCTATATATTGCTTTCTTCTTCTACACTTAAGATTCAATAGCAGAGTTAGATATAGCTCTATCAATTAATTAGGAAAAATGGTTTGCCACAGAAACTACTAGTGATTATTATGTAATTGTGATTCAGTATTTGCATGACAGTTGAGGGAGTAAAAATTCACTTTGTTGTAGCAGCTTGTGCTTTAATTTATATACTATAGAAGGGGATGCTTCATTCATTTATTCAACATTTAGTAAATGTCATCTGTATTCCAGATTCTTTTATTCCCTGGAATACATAACTGAGGTGCCCCCGGGTGGTACAAAACGGTTAACGTGCTTAGCTGCTAACCCAAAGGTTAGTGGTTTAATTCACCCAGCGACACTTCAGAAGAAAGGCCTGGAATCTACTTCTGAAATATCAGCCACTGGAAACACTGTGGAGCATAGTTCTATTTGGACCCACTTGGGGTCCCTGTGAGTCAGAGTCAATGTGACTGCAACTGGTCACATAACTGAACAAAAACAGATACAAAGCCCCACTCCCTTACAGCAAATCAGGGAAGGTGGATGATAAAGAGGGTGTAACTGAGTAGAAAGCATGTGCATATGGCAGAACTGTTGTTGATGGTGTGTGAAACACGGCCAGATACTAAAATTCACTGTTATTGAACTCTCTTTCTGTCAGTGATATTCAGTGTTATAGTGCTATACATTCAGTCATTTTCAGAAGAATCTTAAATTCTTTCAGAAAAAAAAAAAAACTTTATTATTGTTCATCTGAAAATTTATAACTCCTCACTGGTAGCATAGTAGATTACAAACGGGTCTGCTAACTACAGGGTCAGCAGTTCAAATCTACCGGTTGCTCCTCAGGAGAAAGATGAGGCTTTCTGCTCCCATAAAGTTTTTCAGCCTCAGAAATCTTGTACAGGGTTGCTATGAATCAGAACCAACTCGATGACACACAGCCACGAACTACAACTACCACCCATCCCTTAGGATCCCTGGTAGATCTATAGTTAAAGCACTCGGGCGCTAACCCGAAAGGTTGGCCATTTTAATCCACCACTACTCCACAGGAGAAAGATGTGACAGTGTGCTTCCATAAAGGCTTATGGCCTTGGAAAATCCCTATGGGGAAGTTCTCTTCTGTCCGTAAGGTCACTATGAGTTGGAATTGACTGATGGCAGTGTTGTTTTTGTTTTGTTTTTTACCCATCCCTTTGGCCCCTGGCTAGTACAAATTATTTATACTTGGATTCCTGGTGTGGCACTATAAGATAAGCACTGGACTGTGAACCACAAGGTCAGCGGTTGAAACCCACCACCTGTTCCTTGGAAACCCTATACAGGGTCACTATGTGTCAGAATCAACTTGTCGGCACCTAATCACAGCAACTAACTTAAGGGTTGATAGTTCAAAACCATCTAGTAGTGCCATGGAAGACAGTCCTGGTGAATTGCTTCTGTAAATATTATAGCTGAGAAAACCTTATGGAGTAGTTGTACTCTGTGATACATGAGGCCACCATGAGCCGGAATAGACTGATGGCAATGAGTAGTAGAGACCCATCCCTTATTTCTACCTAGTGCCTCAGTTTGCTTTTAATCAATACAGAGCTTTGTTACTATGTTGTTGCTAAGTGCTGTTGAGTCAGTTCTGACTCATAGCAACCGTGTATAGTGTTTCCAAAGCTTTCAATCTTTGCAGGAGGAGAAAGCCTTTCTTTCTCTCATCCAGTGGTTAGTGAGCTCGAACGGCCAACCTTGTGGTTCACAGTCTAGTACTTATTGTAGGGTGCCAGTGTGCTACTCCAAGAGTTGTTGTTAAGTGCCGTTGAGTTGGTTCTGACTCATAGTGACTCTGGTAGTGTAGTGGTTACGAATTGGGCTGTGAACTGCAAGGTCAGCAGTTCGAAACTACCAGCTGTTCTGCAGGAGAAAGATGAGGCTTTCTGCTCCCATAAATATTTACAGCCTCGGAAACCCTGTACAGGGTTGCTATGAGTCGGAACTGACTCCACGGCACTTAACAACAACAACAAATATATATATATTAAAATTGTGGAGAGGCTGTTGTTGTTGTCATCACAGTAACCCTCCCTGTATAGTTTCCTAGGAGTGGCTGGATTTTGAACCACCGACCTTGTGGATAGCAGTCCAGTGCTTATCCTGCAGTGCCACACCAGAACTCCAGAGGGAGTTGTTATGCGCCATCGAATGGATTCTGACTCAATATTGTGACCCTGTATAGGAAAGATTTACACCCTCGGAAACCCTGTACAGGGTCGCTGTGGGTCGGAACCGACTCGATGGCACTTAACAACAACAACAACAATAGGATTTGCAAGGAAAGACTGATGAGTTTGAACCACCAACCTTGTGGTCAAGTGTTTATCCTACAGTGCCACACCAGGACTCCAAGAGGGGCTGTAGTAAGACATAAAATATTTCAAGTAAGGCATGAGAAAGTTCACTGTCGTTTAAAAACTACTAGGGGCTGCTTCCAAATGGGTACTGCTCAACCCATGTGGTTCAGGAAAAGTTAATTATGAATGTCAATAGACTGAGAGAAGTCATGCTTCCCATACCAGTTACCTTGGGATTCAGAAAAATGTAGTTGGGTGTTTTTTTTGTTTTGTTTTGTTTTCCCTCCTGCTGTTTTCAGTGATGAAGTCAACTTTTTTCTTGGTAGGTCAGTCCACCTGGGGTTCTCTGTTTGCCAGTACTGAACATCCCGAGAACTGAATTCAACTATTTCACCGAGACGAGGTTTATTTTAGAAGAGCTAAATATCTCTGAATCAGTTCACATATTCCGAGATGAAATTAATCTGCACCAGCTAAACAATGAAGGGAAGTTATCTTTAACACTGGTTGGTAGCAACGTGCTGGCCAGGTAAGGCTTCATGTGAGGCTCTGCGAGACTGGTCCTTTGATGAAAGCTCTTGTGGGCATAGTATCACCTTGTTCAGAAGTTTCTGGGTGGTGCAGACAATTAATGAGCTCAACAGGTGACTGAAAGGCTGGAGGTTCGAGTTCACCCTGAGTTTCCTAAGAAGAGCCTGGGGATCTACTTCTGAAAAAATCAGCCTTAGAAAACCCTACTCTGACACATATAGGATCACCATGAGTTGGAATCAACTTTACAGCAGCTGTTTTTTTTATTAAAGCAGAGAGTTTTTAGAGAAAAGGGAATTTTTTTTTTTTTTTTTCTCCCTTCTGCAAAGTTTGGGCTCTGCTGATCCTCTGCATTTACTTTTGCATTTCAATTATGGCATCTTTAGTGTAATGTTCTTTAAAAAACGGATCAAAATTATAATTTTAAATTAATTAACTTCAAGTGTTTTCTTATCACAATGTAGTAGTTCTAATGGAGATTGGAATATTGGAATTAAACACTAAATTAAACCAAAAGATTTTTTGGAGGGAGTTTGTGGTAGTGAAATACAAACTTATGTAGAGATAGGTTAAGATCATTGGTTTTGTCATTCATTGCATTTTATACTGTATGAGGTAGAAGAGTTTTCTTTTTTTAAAAGTTCATGTAGTTCAAATTCCTTTTGTGGACAAGAAACTAAAATCTAATATCTCAAGTGACTTGCCTAAGGTTCCACATGTGAGGAAGCTTCAAAATCTTTGTGGAAAAATTTTGATTATTTTTTCAATTCCATTTCCCCCTAAACATTTAAAGCCCCTTGTACAGTGATTAATATAGTTTGGATAGTACTTGAGTTGTCAATAAGTACATTAGAGTCACTACAAGTATCTAAAGGCATATAAAGATGAACAAAACAAATGTTCTGCCTTCAACCTTACAAACCAGCATAAAAGGGGACCAGGCAATATTCAAATTTTTGCACCGATCAATAAAGCCAGTGATGATGAAATCGAAGAAGTCTGTTAACTTCTTCAGTGTGAAATTGATCAAATATGCAATCAAGTTGATTAGAATATGAAAGCTGGAAACAAAGAGGAAGGATCAGTGGCTGGAAAATATGGCCTTTGTGATAGAAACAATGCTAGAGATCACATGATAGAGTTTTGCAAGATCTCAGTGACTTATTCATTGCAAATACCTTTTTGCAACATAAGAACTGGCTATGTACCAGGTGGCATACACAGGAGTCATATCGACCATCATCTGTGGGAACACATGGTGGAGAAGCTCAATACCACCAGCCAAAATAAGGCTAAGGGCCGATGGTGAAACAGACCATCAGTTGCTCATACACAAGTTCAGGCTAAAGCTGAAGAAAATGAGAACAACTCAATGAGAGTAAAGCCGTTTGAACTGCAAGGTCGGTGGTTCAAGCTCACCAGCTGCTCCTCAGAAACCCTACACAGGGTCGCTATGGGTCGGAATCGACTCGACAGCACATAACAACAACAAATGAGAGTAAATATATGACCTTGAATATATCCCACTTGAATTTAGAGAACATCTCAAGAACAGATTTGATAGATTAGACAAAGAAAGTCAGACATGAAGCAAACAAAAGGTCATTAAAAAGAGAGGGGAAAAAAAGAAAGAAAAATCCAAAATGGATGTCAGAAGAAATCCTAAAACTTGCTCTTGACTGTAGAGATGCTAAAGCAACTGCAAGAAATGAGGAAGTAAAAGAACTAAACAGAAAATTTCAAAGGACAGCTCAAGAAGACAAAGTCAAATATTATAATAAAATATTCAAAGACTTGGAGTTAGAAAACAAGAAGGGAAGAACATGTTCAGTATTTTTCAACCTGAAAGAAATAAATAAAAAATTCAAGCCTTAGATTGCAATATTGAAGGATTAGTCTAACACTAAGGTTGGTAGTTCAAACCCATCAGCTATTCCTTGGAAACCCTGTACAGGGTCGCTATGAGTACAAACAGACTCAACAGCACTTAACAACAACAACAACAAATGATGTGACACTATAAGATAAACACTGGACTACTAACCACATGGTTGACAATTGAAACCCACCAGTTGCTCCTTACAACCCTGTTCAGGTCACTGTGAGTCGGAACCAACTTGACAGCATTTAACAACATAAATAGCAACAATGGACAAAATGGGAGTGCAGTGGCTCCGTACACTGAACTGAGATCCACAGGGTTGGTGTTTGAGCCCACCAGCCATTCCATGGGAGAAACATGAGATTTGCAGTTGCAGAAACCCTATACAGGGTCGCTATGAATTGGAACCTACTTGACAGCATTTAGCAACAACAACAATGGACAAAATACTGAATGATGCAGTAAGCATAAAAAGAAGAGGAAAGGAATACACAAAGCCACTGTACCAAAAATAATTGGTCGATGCTCAACCATTTCAGGAGGTAGCATATGATCAAGAACTGATGTTATTGAAGAAAGAAGTCCTCCAAGCTGTACTGAAGGCATTGACAGAAAAGAAAAATCCATATAAAAGGGTTTCAGAGAAGATATTTGTACAGGGATATTTAGCTTTGTCAAACTTTGTCTCTCATACCTTGGACATATTGTCTGGAGGGACCAGTCGCTGGAGAAGGATATCATGTTTGCTAAGGTGGAGCGTCAGAGAAAAAGAGGAAGACCCCCAGTGAGATGGATTGGCAAAGTGGCAACATCAATGGGCTCAAGCGTGGCAACAATGGTGAGGTTGGCCCAGGATCTGGCAGTGTTTCGTTCTGCTGTGAATAAGGTCTCTATGAGTCGGTACTGACTTGATGGCACCTAACAACAACAATTAAACTTTGTTGCAAACACACCTATGAATTTGGTGCAGCATACAGTAGACAAAATGATTCAAATATCTTAAGGCAATGAGTTGCAGAGCTTGGCTCAGAACCATAGTCTAAGGGGACACCATGGTCAATTGATACAGTCCACAAAGACAGTGTTCTACATCTTACTTTGGAGAGTGGTGACTGGGACGTTGAAAGTTCCTGAGCAGCTATCCAAGGTGCAACCATTGCTTTCTCCATGTGCAGAAGAAAGAAGAATGATGACAATTTAAGAGGCTTAGAATCAACTAGTCCAGTGAACCCCAGGAGCATGCGAACATCAGTCACCATGACTCTGAGACCAGAAGAACCAGATGGTGCCCACCTACCACTACCAACTGTTCTGCATAGGATCACATTAAAAGGTTCTAGGTAGAGTGGGAGAAAATGTGGAAAATAAAAAAAGACTGGGCTTACTGTCAAGAAAGAGACTGGAGAAACCCAAAACTATAGCCCTCAACTATCCTTCAGGTAGGAAAGGAACTCACCCTTGTGGCCCAATTTTCAGCCAAGCAGCAGGTAGGTATATAGGGAGGAGCAACAACAATAGCAAGGTATACTCATCATGGAATGGTCAATCATTCAGGATCAAAAGGGCAACATTTACCTAAGAACATAGTTGATGGGAAGATTGGTAGAATGGAACTAGGAAGCACAGGGAGGAAGCAGTATAACTGTTGTTACATGGAGGGGATTGCAGTCATTGGGATGACACAACGTGTATGATTTGTTGAGTATAAAGCTGATGATCTTGTCTGTAAACCTTCACTCAATTCACAATAAAAAGTTAAAAAAATACAAGAAATAAGGCTCCAGGAACTGATGGAATGCCACTTGGAATGTTTGACAAACTGATGCAGCACAGGCGGTACTCAGTGTACTATACTATGTCAAGACTGATTGAAAGAGATCCATACTAGTGCCTATTCCAAAGAAAGGTGTCCCAATGGAATTTGGAAATTATTCACAATATCAGAGAATACCAGGAAGAAGGTTATTTGTGCCTTATTAATTATGCAATGGCATTAGACTGTGTGGATCAAAACAAACTATGTGGGGTAACAGTGGAAAGAATGAGTATTCCAGAACACTTCATTGTGTTCATGAGGGATCTAAAGATAGGTCAAGAGACAGTTGTTTGAACAGAACAAAGGGATAATGAATGGTTTAAAATCAGGAATGGTGAGAGCCAGGTTTGTGTTCTTTCACCATAGTTATTCAATCTGTATGCTGAGCAAATAATCAGAGACGCTGGACTATATGAAAAAGAACGTGGCATCAGAATTGGAGGAAGACCCATTAACAATGATATACATATAATACAACCTTGTTTACTGGAATCGAAGAAGACTAAAATACTTACTGATGATGATCCAAGACTTCAGTATGGATAGCACCTCAATGTAAAGAAAACAGAATTCCTCACAACCAGACCAATGAATAACATCATGATAAGTGAAGAAAAGATTGAAGTTGTCAATGACTTTATTTTTCTTGGGGCCACTCAACACCCATGGAAGCAGCAGTTAAGAAATCAAAGGACGCATTGCAATAGGCAACTGCTGCACAAGACCTCTTTAAAGTGCAAAAGAGCAAAGATGTCAGCCTGAGGACTAAGGTGCACCTGATCCAACCTATAGTATTTTCAGTCACCTCATGTAGATGTGAAAGTTGAACAATGAATAAGAAAGACTGTAGAAGAATCGATGCATTAGAATTATGGTGTTGGCAAAGAATATTGAACTATCAGAAGAACAAACAAATCTATCCTGGAAGAAGTATAGAATGTTCCTTAGAAACCAAGATGGTGAGACTTTGTCTCTACGAGTTTGAACATGTTGTCAGGAGGGCCCAGTCTCTGGAGAAAAACATTATGCTTGGTAGAGAGGAGAGTCAGTCAATGAAAAAGAAGATGAATTGATGGCAGCAAAGTGGTGGCTGCAGTGGACTCAAACACAACAGCAATCTTGAGATGGCACAGAACAACAGTTGCTTTATTGGAGTCCAGGTGTGGTGCTGTGGGATCAGCAATGTCAGAAGTTCAAATCCTCGGAAACCCTATACAGGGTTGCTGTGAATGACTTGACGGCAGCAGCAACAATTTTTTTTTAAAGGAAGTATATTTAGGTATGGCTATGCAATAATACCATGTATGCAGTTCATACAATTTTAAAGAGTTTTAAAATACAATCTGTCTGAGCATGACTGTTTTTGTCCTCATGCTGTTTGAAACATATAAGATTCTTTTGAATAAGATTTATCAATCAATTTTTGACAGCTGATCTGGAGTTATTGGTAAGCTATTTGACTGCCTTTAATTATTAGTGTTCAGGACAATCACATGCTTGACTCAATTTTTGTGTTAACTTTTTCAAGACTACTAATGCCAGTATGGCGTCCTGGTGTGGCGCTGTGGGTTAATGTGCCAGACTGCAAAGCTGTTTGAACTGCAAGGTCGGCGGTTCAAGCTCACCAGCTGCTCCTTGGAAACCCTATGCAGGGTTGCTGTAGGTCAGAACCAACTTGATGGCACTTCACAACAACAACAATGCCAGTATACCCAAGACTACTAATGCTAGTCATAGGAGTGAACTGTGAAACATGTGTCATTCCAAATCTTAGCAAGAGTTTTTTTTTTTTTTTTTTAAGGCTGATTTTGAGATTGAAGTTGTGAGTTCTGGCTTTGGGATTGTTTATGAAATATGATACTTAAAAAAAAAAAGGTAGATTTTCCATCTATATTGTCATTCATTTGTTTTTGAGAGGCACAGTGAATAACTTTAGTTTTCTTATTCTTGCTTTTCTTTCTGTTTTTGAAATAAAAGCCAACTCTATTTCCCATGGAAAGGACGATGATGGAAGTTTGCCCAATAGTATCCTTTTTTCTATTAGTTGTTGGATGAAGACAACAAATTCACTCACTAGCTTCATAATCATGGTTAAATTTCTTAACTTTTTTCGGTCTCAGTTTTCACATTTTTAAAATGGGGATTTTAATAACACCCATTTCATAGGATCATTTTATAGTATAAAGCATGATATTCCACCTACAGTGCTTGTAGCATTGCCTCACATCTAATAGAAACTAGATACGTGTTATCTATTTTTATGTTAATTCCTGTACCAGGCAAATGGTTAACATGCTCTGCTGATGATCAAAAGGTTGGAGGTTTGAGCTCAATTCAGAGGTGCCTTGAAAGAAAAACCTGGCAAATGGTCTCCAAAAAAATCAGCCATTGAAAGTACTGTGAACAATTCTACATCGAAAACACTGCAGATACCCATGGGATCACCATGAGTCGAATTCAATCTATGACCACGAGTTGTATTATTTTAAATGATTATTATTACCATGATCTACTAGGAAAACAAAAGATGGAGTTACTAAGGTGTGAAGATAGTCAATGAATCTGGGACAAGGGAGCAACTAGTGAAATGAAATGTAGAAGGCTACTAAAATAAAGTTCAAGTCTTCGGAGTCATTTGAGCTTATGGATAACTTTGTCTGTTGAGAATAGAAAAAAAGGATAGAGGATGTCATTTGTGTTGGAAGAGAGATTACGTCGTTATAAAAACAAAATAAGAAGAAAATATGTCATCTCTCTCTCTCTCCTTTATGTACTTACAGTGAGGACAAAACTTTAGAATCAGCCGTTGTGAAAGTCATTAGTCCAGTTGAGCAGAGCAACGCTGGGGTTGAGTTCCAAGAGTCTTCCTCCTCCCTTGTGGTGAAAGAGATTCTTCAGGAGGCCCCTGAGCTCATCACTGAGCAGCTGGCCCATCTCCTCAGAGGTGAGCGATAAGTCTTCTTAGCAAGTACTGGAAGGCTTAATGGCATGCCACTGTATCTGCTCATGCAGAAAGAGTGCGATCCATTCTTGGGTTAACAATCCCTTTAAAGACCTCAGGAAGCTTCATCATAGAAGCAGGGAGTAAAGAATTTGTGAAAGGGAAGTATTCTATTGAATATTAAAAATGTACATTTAAACATAGACACAAAAGATCTTTGCTGTTTCAGTGGATCAGAATATTAAGCGGAGCTGCTACACCTCACTTGCGGAGTTGGTATGCTAGCTCCTCTGGCCATTTTAACTGCTTTGACAGAAGTGATTCTTGTCCAGTGACAGCGTGAGTATGGTCCAGAACTCTGCAAACCCACATTGAAATATCTATGGACACTTATTCTTTTGTGGTTAATACAATAGGGCAAAACATACACCTTTCCTTTTGATGTCAGGGCTTGTCTAGTCCCAATTATCACCTCCTTCACCACCATGTTATAACATAGTCCGTCTTCACTCAGCCTCCTGGAAATGCTGGGGTCTGTAACTACTGCTATTGCTGCTGTGTGTCATGGAGTTGGTCCCTCTTCATAGCAGCCCTGTATAGGGTTTCCAAGACTAAATCTTTACGGGAGCAGAAAACCTCATCTCTCTCCTATGGAATGGCTGGTGGATTTGATCTGCTGACCTGGTTAGCAGCCCAACGCATAACCCACTATACTATCAGGACTCCTTGGGGGTCAGAGCACAGCATCATAAATTATTTGATTAATCTTTCTTATTGGTGGCACCATTACTTCCAAAGAGTAGTTTGCAAGCTGACAATTTGACTTTAGGGCCAGATTCTCACAAAAACTCACCTGTTCTCTCATTTCGGGTATTGTTTTGATTTTGTATAAAGTTTGTGTTTTTTGTTTTTTTTTTTTAACAATCCATTTTTCACATGGGTTTTCTCAGCGTTATTTATAAAAGAAAATAAAAACTAGTAATTAAGAGACTGAAAGAATTGAAAAATGTTGGAGAATATGAAGAATGTGTTCACACAACTTTTTGAGGGACTCTTTCCTTCACTCTCTGTGTCTACCACTATGTGAAGGAAGTGGGATACAAGAGTTGCACAGTTCTTATAAATGTTTTAGGAGCCCTGGTAGTGTAGAGTATTGTGTGTTGGGCTGCTAACTGCAGAGAAAGATGAGGCTTTCTCCTCCTGTAAAGATTTACAGCCTCAGAAATCCTCTCTTCTAAGGAGCACTCCGGCTGTACTTTGTGCAGGACAGATTTATTTGTTCTTCCGACAGTCCTTGATACTTTCAATATTCTTTGATAACACCAAAATTCCAATGAATCGATTCTACAGTCTTCTTTACTCATTGTCCAACTTTCACATGCACATGAGGTGATTTAAAATACTGTGTCTTGACTCAGGCACACTTTGGTCCTCAAAGTGACATCTTTGCTCTGTAACACTTTAAAGAGCTCTTGCAGTAATTCATCTTTTGGTTTCTTAACTGCTGCTTCCATGAGTGTTGACTGTGGATCCAAGCAAAATAAAGTCATTGACGATTTCAATCTTTTCTCTCATTTAGCATGATATTATTTATTGGTCCAGTTGTAAGGATTTAAATTTTCTTTACATTGAGGTGTAATCCATACTGAAGGCTGTAGTCTTTAATCTTCATCAGTAAATATTTGAAGCCCTTTTACTTTCAGCAAGCAAGATTGTGTTATCTGCATATGGCAGGTTGTTAGTCTTCTTCCAATCATAGAAACCATCTTTTCTGATTACTTGCTCAGCATCCAGATTGAATAAGTATGGTGAAAGGACACAGCCCTGGTTTTAAGGCATGCTGAATCCCCTTATTCTGTTTGAACCGCTGCCTCTTGATCAGTGTACAGATTCCTCATGAGCACAGTTAAATATTCTGGAATTTCCATTCTTTGCAATATTATCCGTAGTTTGTTGTGATCCACACAGTCTAATGCCTTTGTGTAGCCAATAATACACAAGCAAACATCTTATTGGTATTCTCTGCTTTCGATCAATATCCATCTGATGCCAGCAATAATATACCCTGTTCCATGTCTTCTTCTGAGTCTGGCTTGAATTTATGGCAACTCCTTGTTGATGTACTGCTACAACCGGTTTTGAATTACCTTCAGCAAAATTTTATTTGCATGTGATATTAATATTTTCCCATAATTTCTGCATTCCAGTGGGTCACTTCTCTTTGGAATGGATGCAAATATGGATCTCTTCCAATTGGTTGGCCAGGTAACTGTCTTTTCCAAATTTCTTGGCAAAGATGAGTGAGTGAGTGCCTTCAGTGCTGCATCCGTTTGTTGAAAGATTTCAAGTTTTTTGTGTGTCAGTTTCTGGAGCCTTGTTTTTCGCCAATGCCTTCAGTGCAGCATGGACTTCTTCCTTCCATACCATTAGTTCTTGATCATGTGTTATCTTTTGAAATGATTGAATATTGATCCATTCTTTTTGGTACAATGATTCTGTGTATTCATTTCATCTTCTTTACACATGTCTTGCATCATTCAATATTTTGCTCATGGTTGTTGTTAAGTGCCATGGAGTTGGTTCCAACTCATAGTGACCCAATATTGCAATCCAAAGTTTGAACTCTTTTCTTCAGTTCTTTCAGTTTGATAGATGCTAAGCGTGTTTTTCCCTTTTGGTTTTTTAACTTCAGGCCATTTCACATTTCATTATTTTACTTGACTTTGTCTTCTTGAATTACCCTTTGACATTTTCTGTTCAGCTCTTTTACTTCATCATTTCTTCCAGTTGGCTTTGGCTTCTCTGCATTCAATAGCAAGTTTCAGAGTCTCTTCTGACATCCATTTTGGTTTTTTCTTTCTTTCCTCTCTTTCCTTTTGCTTTCTTCATATACGATGTTCTTGTTGTCATTTGACAACTCTTCTGGTTTTCAGTGACTAGTGTCTAATGAATCAAATTTGTTCTTGAGATGATCTCTAAATTCAGATTAGATATACGTAACAATCAGGTTTTGGCTCTAGTAGGCTTGTTTTAATTTTTCTTCAGCTTCAGCCCGAACTTGTATATGAGCAATTGATAATCTGTTCCACAGTTGGCCTATGGCCTTTTTCTGGCTGATATAGACTCAAACATACCAATGATCATGAAGATGATGCAGAACCAGGCAGCATTTCGATCTGTTTTATAATAAAACCTGTGAAAGTCAGAATGTGTTTGGAAGAAATCAGTCAGAGAAGGAAATGCGTATTTTCTTCGAAATTGAGAATGATTGAAACATGGTGCCTGTACCCTTTGAAAGGTAGAAAACTAGGAACCTGGAGAAACAAGGCAGTCCTGTGGTGTTCTGACTCTCCTAGGTTACACGGTACATCAGGTCACCAAAGGTCAGAGCTGACTGGAGGGCAACTAATGAAGACTGCCAAGAGAGATACTGTCATGAGAGAGCCATGTTTCACCAAAGGCTCAGAGGTAGAAGATGTAAGTGGCTTGTTACAATGGAAGGAGGGCTAACGACTGCATGTGTGAGCATATATGTGTTCATGTATGTGGAAGGGAGATGGGACACAAGTGAACCATTTTGATAAGACTAAACCATTTTGACAAGACCCAAGGGATTAGGCTTTAAACGATTTCTGAAGAGTTCACAGTTAAGAAACACTTTTAGATAGTGGGCCAATTTTTTTTAATTCCCTTAAATTTTCACTTAAAAATCTTTACAAAGGAGCTCAGGTAGCGTAGTGGTTATAAATTGGGCTGCGAACCTCAAGGTCAGCAGTTTGAAACTACCAGCTGTTCTGCAGGAGAAAGATGAGGCTTTCGGTTCCCGTAAAGATTTACAGCCTCGGAATTCTCGTACAGGATCACTATGTGTCGGAATCGACTCCACGGCACATAACCACCACCAAATCTTTACTAAATATAAGAAAAAGATTGAGTCAAATTTTGCTGTACTGTAAGCTCAGTCTAGAGTCCTGGTGTGGTGTTGTAGGATAAGCACTGAATTACTAACCACAGGGTTAGTGGTTCAAACTCACCAGCCGCTCCTTGAAGACCCAATAGAAGGTCACTATGAATCGAAATCAACTCAACTTCTCTTAACAAAACAACAAACTCAAATTTAGATACCATAGTTTTTCTTTCATTTTTAAAAAGTATTTACTCAAATTAAAGAACTTAAATGATACAGAACAGAAAATATTAGAAATTCCTATATAATAAAAAGTGAAAATAAATTAGCCAACTCCATAGACATTTCCAGTTAAGCATTAATACAAATATAGTTATAACATACATACATATGATTCTCACAAGCACACAAAAAAATCAGAGATACTAAAATATTCTCAAGTTTTAAAAAAGTGTAGAATATGTTTCACCATCATTCTGTATGAATGTAAACCTGTGATTTAATTCCATGATTTTATCATGTCAGAAGCATAGTTGGTTTTCAGGTTTTTAAAAAACCATCTTGATATCTTAACGCATTGGCTTATTCATGATTAAGGTATTTTACCTACACAGTAGTTACTCAGTGTGAACAAAATATTTTAATTTTTATTATTTGCTGTGATGTTTTAAACTTCCAAAGTCTTTTCAACATAAGAAAATAGCTGCACACATTTAAATGTCTTTTCTTATAAAACACAGTATTTTTAAGAATTCATGATGATTGTCTTTGTGGTTCCTAGTAATAAGTCCGGTGTTATTTTTCCACATAGTATAAGTTATATTATGCAACATGAAGGAGTGCAGAAAGACCCAGTAGTTCTTAAACAATGTTACCCATAACCATATAAATACCAAATACAACAACGGCCAACAATCTTCGTAGTGCCCTTTCACCTCACTGAAGTTGAAGGCTCTCCCTTTGGATATTTTCCCACTTCAATGTGAAGTAGATTGTTAGGATTTCATTAGTGGCTTCATTATGTGGCTTTTTGACAAGAAAACAGAAAACAAATTGGTTTTGATTTCTTCCGCAGTCAAAGCTCTCAGAAGAGACATTTTTTTGGAAATCATATGATGTTTTGAGTAACCCAACATTCCTTAGTAGATGAAACTTCTCAATGCAATTGCAATAAATAAGCATCTATATCCTTAGCTATATTACCAATGTATCCTGGAACCAAAGTAAGATGGTTTTCCTGTTCCCACAATCCACTTAACTGTTGGTTTTAAAATCTGAATATTTCTATCAGTTATAATTTCTGTTTTGGATGATAGCTCTGACCACCACCTTTTAAAGACTGCTTGAAGCCAGTTGAAACCAACGAATACATATTCTTCAAATTTGCTTTTAAGTAGTGATTTTACTAGTGGCAACACATCTACACAGCAGCCAAGTAAGATTTTTTTTTCTTATAAGTAAGTATTGTTTTTCTTCCTGTAAACTATTGGTGAATACAGGAAGGCAATCAACCACAACTCCAAGATCTTCTGTCTTCACCAAATAGGCCACAAGTTCACTTATACTTTTCTTTCTCCAAAAGGTTAAGGCTACATTCAACCTCAAATTCCTGCTGAACAAAACTTGTCCCATTGTTTCATGGTCCTGAGAAAGCTCAGAAAAAAAAGCCACTATAGTTTGATGACGGGCCTTCTGTCTATTTATGTAAGCAGACAATTGTTTTGGAGATGTCTTAATCTCCTTAATGTTCTTATTAGTGAAAGTATAATTCCTTTTTTTTCTAGGAAGATCAATGGAATGATCCTCAATATTCTTACAAAGTTCCATTTTTTAACATTTTGGATTTCAGATGCCATAATCTCTTAAATACCAGCGCCTCATGGTGTTGTGGCACTGCAGCCCACACCTGGCTTGAAGAAAACCTCTAGTCCTTCTCTCACCATGTGCACCTGATTCCACAGTTTTTCAATAATGCTGTATGTAACACCATACCTAAAAAGATTTGTGGTTTTTATTTTAATCCTCCAGTAAATAGAAATTTCAATATTTTTTACTTTCATAATATGAATTGTTGTTGTTGTTAAGTGCCGTTCAGTCGATTCTGACCCATAGTGACCCTGTATAGGGTTTCTGAGGAGCAGCTGGTGAGCTTGAACCGCCAACCTTGCAGTTCAAACGGCTTTGCAGTCTGGCGCATTAACCCACAACACCACACAAGGGGTATTGTAAGCAACTGTGTTGCTTTGTATTTTGGGATGTTTTAAATGATCATTACTTTTTCATGGACTTTAGAGCGTATGTGTGCTCTTCTAGGGTTTGAAAGAATGTGCCATTTTTGTGCACACCTCTGCCATAAGGAGTTTTGAAAAAAAAAGTGTCTGTTACCAGATGTCATGAGACCAGATATGTAAGGCTGAGATTTAGAAGTCTTTAAAAGCATCATAATTAGACCTCTATGGAGGAAATTTTATTATAAACTTTGTACTAAAGCAAATCCAGCTTTACTACGAGCCAGGTACTTAATCAGTCTGATGAATCTTTGTTTCTCATTCCCAAGGCCATATCCTAAAACTTGTCACACAGAAGCACATTGATGTACCATAAATGGATTTCAGATGGGCAAAGATACTGATTTCCCTTGGTTCATGGAGGGGAACACCAAATATGCCTTTTAGCCCATTATGCTGCAAAAGAAGAAGTAATTGCCAATATGTTCCAGAGTGTGAGAAAGGTTGAGGAGCATGCATTACTATACTTCTGCCTCCTTTAATGGCCATATTCAATCAGTCCACATCAGTCTTTTTTGCTCTAACAACATTCCTTGTTGGAGAAAACAGAAGTCATCAAATATAAATTTTCTAATGTTCGTTGTTGTTATGTGCAATCAAGTTAGTGCTGACCCATAATGACCCTGTATAGGGTTTCCAAGGAGTGACTGGTGAGCTTGAACCACTGACCTTGCAATTCAAACCTACTTTGAAGTCCAGCTCTTTAGCCCACAGTGCCACACCAGGACTTCTTATATTACCAGGCCCTAGTCACAATCTACCAACATCTCAATCCATTATCACTTCTGATATTATTAATAAAGTGTTCTTGCCAGATATGAATGTTTTTCTTGCATTCTAGATCCCTTTCTGTCTTTTCTCCTCTAAAGTTTTGAACCCACAATGATCTCATTTGCCTTCTTCAGTCTGCTGCACCCATCTCTTCTGCTCTACCAGAATCTTTCTTTAACATTTTTATCACTTGCTATATTGAGAAGGATATCATGTTTGGTAAGGTGGAGGTTCAGAGGAAAAGAGGAAGACCCCCAACAAGATGGACTGGCCAAGTGGCAGCATCGATGGACTCAAGCGTGGCAACAATAGTGCGGTTGGCCCAGGATTGGGTAGTGTTTCGTTCTGCTATGCATAAGGTCTCTATGAGTCGATACCGACTCGATGGCACCTAACAACAACAACATCTCCTATGAAAGGAGCTCTAGTAGTGTAGTGATTATGAATTGGGCTGCGAACCGCAAGGTCAGCAGTTCGAAGCTACCAGCCGCCCTGCGGGAGAAAGATGAGGCTTTCTGGTCCTGTAAAGATTTACAGCCTCGGAAACCCTGCTCATGGTTGCTATGGGTCGGAAGCGATTCAACGGCACTTAACAACAACAACATTTCTTCTATGAAAAAGAAAACAAACAAACAAAAAAGCCCAAACTTTGACCCAGATTACCTTCCAGCTGTACTTTCTTTTCTCTTCTTTCAAAAATATATATGTATATATCTATATATATGTCTATATATATATCTGTATGTATGTATATATGTATGTATATATATGTATATGTATATATTTTTTTTTGTTAATTTAACCTTTCTTGTGGGGGTAGGTAGGTAGGAATAAGGAGTGTGAGAGTAAGGATTTAGGACTATGGTTAGGTTAGGTCAGGCCTAGGACTTCGTTTAGTATTAGGGTTATAGTTAAAGACTAGGGTTAGTATTAGAAGTAAGGGTTGGGTTAGGGCTAGAAGTAAGGTTTGGTATAGTTTTTAGGGTTATAGCTAGGTGTATATTTATTTTACTGAAATCTATTTGATTTCCTCTTCTTTTGGAAATTGCATAGCTGTATTATTCCTTCTATTTACTTTATGACTTTTTTGTTGTTGTTGCAACGATATCTCCGGCTCTCTATACTGCCATATCTGGGTTGAGTTCTAGGTGATATTGTTATGTATGTTAGTCTCAGCTTGTCTGCTATTGTTGGTTCTCTGTCCAAAGAACTCCTTTTAGTATTTTTTGTAAGGTTGGTATGGTTTTTACAATTTTTTTAAATGTTTCTTTATCTGCAAATGATCTAATTTTGTTTCTATATTTAATGGACAATTTTGCTGGATGTATAATTCTTGGTTGGCAATTTTTTTTTTTTTAGAGTTTTAGGTATTTTATTCCATTGTCTTCTTGCTTGCATGGTTTCTGCTTAGAAACCAGAGATTAGTCTTATTAGTTCTTCTTTGTAGGTAACTTTTTCATTTTCCTGAGCTACTCTCAGGATTCTTTCCTTGTCTTTGGTTTTGAGACATTTTGATTATATTAAGTCTTGGTGTTTTTCTTTTGGGGAATAACCTTTTTGAAGTTAGTTTAACTTTTGAATGGCTGTCTTCTCATCTTTCATGATTTTAGGGAAGTTTTCTTTCAACAACTCTTGGACAATATGTTCTATGGTTTTGTTTTTGTCTCTTCCTCTTAATAATGTGCCATGTAAATCTTTGGCTTTCTTTAGCCTTTTTTGGTTTTTTTCCTAAATGTTCTTCTAGCAGATGAATAGGGAGAGATTTTTTCTTCAACGTTAGTAATTTGGCCTTCCATTGATTCAGTTCTACTTCTTTGCCCTTTCACTGTATTATCTATTTCTGAACATTTAATGTTAATCTTCTGGTTTTATTAATTACTGTTTTTGCGTGGTTTTCATTTTAAAAATTTATTTTGTCAGTTTGTTTCCTGAATTCTTCCATTGTTTTGTCTGTTTTCCTTCATTTCATCTGTATCTTTCTTGATCGTTCTTTCAATCTGTTGTGGTGCCTAAATAGCACTCTTTAGAATTCCTTATCAAGTAGCTCTAATACCATTTATGGTGTTATATTTTCTGACTCTACATTTTGGTCACTTGTTTGAGTCACTTTGTATTGTTCTTTGTGTAAATTGAAATTGTCTATTTTCTCTAAGACATTGTGGTGTTGTATTTATAGTCAATTGATTATTGTATATTGGTGTGTTCTCAGGCACTCACCACCTATCTCCTGGTGGATGTGGTGGAGACTGGAAGTCTGAACACAGTTCACTCTTCACTCTTTACATAGCGCAGTACATGAGGGGTACTCTCACCTCCCAATGCAGGAGTGCTACATTTGGCAAATAACCTGGCAGAGCAGAGGCTGCAGAGGAAGGGGTGCCACTGGCTGCTGAGTTGGCGAGGGTAAGGACTGGCCACACCCCTGGCTACTATGAGGACACGGGAAAAAGGGAAGACTGCATCCCCTAACCTCTAGCCAGGTCTTGTGCCTGCAGGCCACCGTATCAACAGTTGCTCACAAAATCCCAAGATGGCTACAATGCTCCATGCTAGCCTACAATCCACAAATTTTGCTTCTCCCTCACAGCTTCCTCTTCCAGTCAGCATCCCATCCACTTTTCTGTTCTACCTTCGGAAGTTCAGGCAGGGTTCGAGGGTCACTATCAGTATCTGTTTCACTCAGTCCCCCGTGTCTTTGCTGCAAAGAGTCTGCTCAGTGTATCTGCCTACTCCACCCTCTTGCCAAGGAAACTCCTTGTCATCTGTTATCCCTTTTGTGCGGTGTAATACATATCTAGAAGAGAATAAAAAACATAAATGAATCATCTGAAAGTAAACAACCTTCTACCAGTTACCCAGGTCAATAAATAGAATGAAAAGACCCTTTTGTTCCCCTTTCCCTCATTATTCCCTCCTTCCCTCCCTAAATAAAGGTAACAGTCATCCTGGTTTTTATGATATGATCTTCACTGCTTTTCTTCATACCTTTACCATGCTTACATGCTTCTCAGAACACTACAGATTGGGTTGGCCTGCTTTTGCATATTATGTAAATGGAACCATATTGTATGTCTTCTCACTGTCATTAGAGCTCTAGATTTATGTTAAATGTATTTACTTGTATAGTTCATCTATTTATCTATATATCATTTATTTGTTTTATTATTTATGCTCTACTTTCTTCCATAAAGTATTTGAGGGACCTTATAAAACAAGCATGCATGTAATGCAATGGAATGGGAGGTAAAAAAAGAAATCAGAGTTAGGGAAAATAGAAACATGTATATCAAAGGAATAAGATTAATTTGTAACAACAAATTTGAAGTCAGAACAGTATTCCATTTGCAACTTTGGATATAGTTTCTCAAGCCAATGAAAGGAGCCCTAATGTGGCACTGTAGGGTAAGCACTGGACCACAAGGTTGGTTTGAACTGTGATGTTGGCTGTTCAAATCCACCAGCTGCTCCTCAGAAATCCTATACAGAATCTCTGTAAGTCAGAACTGACTCGACGCTACTTAACGACACAGCAAGCCAATGAAAAAGCAGAAAAGTGGTTAATGATTATATTCCTATTATTATTATTTAAGCAAATGCACATACCAGTTAACTCACTACAGCAAAAAATCAAGGAACATCCCAGCCTTTACAGCACACTTGAAAACAGCGTCTTGTAATGTAGGTATCACCCAATCACAGCCCTTTCACACATGCCGTGGCTGTTTATACAGGAATTGTGCAGAGTGCAATCAGATTATTTTAAGAACTTACTCATTAATCAGTGTCACTTTTAGTATGGTAACCTTATTTTCTGTTCCAAATGTATTTTCTATGCATACTGATATTTTTCTCCAAATGCAAGAAATTAACATGAAAATCTTGTCATATCGGAATCCTTTTAGACTTTTTTTTTTTTTCTTGAATGTTTTATTGTGAATTATGTGATAGTTTACATGGGAGAACATTAGTTTTACATTCATTTTATCGTATATCGTCTCATTTCTATGGTTACAATCCCCTCCATGCATCATCAACCAACCAATCAATAATTAAGAAAATAATTTTTCTTAATTACATTTCTCAAAACCAAAGGGTATACCCTGCAGTCCTTCCCCCATACCCCCCAGGTATTTAGCACACAGTCGCTCTCCCTCTCTGGATCTAAAGTCTCCAGTTGCTCCATCGCTCCACGTCATCACCTCTGCCTCCATTTCAGGCATCACTGCTTCTCTGGGTAGGGTCCCGCTCTCTGCTCTTCTCCCTTGATGGTCCTAGGGACCTCCGCTCCTAGACTGAAAAGTTAATCACTCCCCTCCTTGCTATAAAACGTCTACCTTTACATTTCCAACCCTCACAATCAGTCCTGATAACAATTATTCACTATTGTATCACAAGAGACCCGTCTGCATTTCATTGCATCAGCCCCGCCTAGACAGATTGAATACTACTCACTGGAGATTCTACTTTCCTCCAGGTCCTCTGGATCTAGGTTCCCTCTTGAAAGCTTGTAAGCCAGTCACTTCTTGCCTTTGTAGCCCCCCGCCCCCCATTTTGGATAGCCAATGTCCAAGTTGCCCATCCCTGTCTACTCTGTGTGTGGAGGGGGTGGGAATGATTCTTGCTGTAAGGACTTGTTCCCTCTTTTGAGCTACTGCTTCCATAGGTGTAGGTCAAGTTCATCAAATTGTATGAGAATAGTTTTTTGTTTTTTTTCCTCTTCTTTTTACTTTTGGTTGAGCTCTGATCATCCAGTCACTGAAGCCAGGGTAAGTGGGTATTATCTGCAAGTGTAGGTGTTCTTACGCATATGTCCTCTCTTCTTATCAGCTGGACCCTTCACTCTCCACTCTGGTCCTCTGTGGCTATGTCACTGACTCTGGGCCCAAGATTAGACTTGTTTTTACCACTACATCTATCTATTGAAGTGTTTGCACTGGGGGATAATATTTTATTCAAATATTGAGGTAGAACTTGGTGACTATGGATGTTGTTAAAAGATAATTTACATGCCCATTAATAAGTGGTGTCATGTTGCCAGTATAAAACCTACCTGCTTAGGTTCCTGTACTGTCATTGTTCTCTAGTGTCTCTGTATCCTCTGGGTGCTGGCAGTCGGTTATGGATATAAATGTCAGCAGGTGATTCAGTCATGGCTAATGAGTGTCCAGGCTTTGCGAGGGACTTAATAGAGTGGCACAGATTTACCTTTGCTTAAATTAATACTTCTTGCAGCAAGATCAGTGGTTCAAATACACCAGCCACTCCTCAGAAACCCTATACAGGGTCACTATGAGTTGGAACTGACTTGACGGCACTTAGCAACAACAACTATAGATAAGACGTACAACAGATAAGTCCTGCTGTTTGCATTAATTTTTCTTAGTTACATTACTCAAAACTTAGAATTTTCAGAATACAAATCATTAGTGTCACTTTGCTCTGAAAAGGCACAACCTTAAGAAGCATATTTTCTAATTATTTGTATAAGAAGACACACTCATTTATATGCAATTGTAAATACCCTCCTTTCCGGAACTGCAGCTTTTATGTTTTACCTTCAACTCATCATTTCTGTTTTTGTAATTTTTGTAATGACAGTTCTCCTTTTGCTTCTTTGCTTTCTTCTTTCTCTTCCTCTTTTCTGTTTCACTTTTGCCACCCTGCCGCCCTTCCCCTAAGTTCTTTTTGTTATCATTTTCAAACAAGTTGCAGGTTGCTGTTGTTGTTAAGTGCCAGTGAGTGGGTTCCAACTCATAGAGACTCCATATAGGGTTTCTGAGGCGCAGTTAGTGGGTTTGAACTTCCAACTTTGTGGTTAGCAGTCCAGTGATTAGCCTACAGTATGAATGTACCTAAAAGTCACATTATACAGTCATGGTTGGTGCTTGACTATATGCTGGATTTGTGCCAAAAGCAAACAATTGTAGGTCTGTTGGACTTCTCAACCTGCATTAATTCATTTCCCCAGAGATGTGTACTAGAGGACTATTGCCAAACTTAGGTTAGATCAAAATGCTGGATCACCACATTGGGAATTTGTGGGTGGGTGTCCTCGTAAATGCGTGTTTGTCTGTGTGTGTGTGTGTGTGTGTGTGTGTTTAGGACCCAGTCAGCAATGTTGAGATTCCAGTCATTGATGATCAGGCACATTTCCATCATAGCTACATGCTACCCAAGTGGCATTCACTCTTATTTGTATAAGGTTTTGACCAAAGCCAGAGGAAGAAAAGTGAGATAAATAACAACAGTTCTTCTTAGCTCAGGCTTGTGCAAAAACTGTTTTAGGTTTTTAAAAAGCAGAATCTTTTCCACTGGTAGTTCCATTTGACATTTAATAAAGAATAGTTGCTTACTATTTTAGTAGCCTAGATTAACAGCTTCAAAAAGATCCTTTTAAGGAGGTCAAATAGACAAGGAACAGAGCCAGGTTTGCTCATGCTTGTGTGTTCTCTCTCTCTCTCTCTGTCTGTCTGTCGCCCAAAAAGTGATTCATACTGCTCCTGAAATGGTTAGAAAGTCCAAAGGGAATTACATTGCCTGTTTTGCTTAGGAAGAGAGAAGACTGGTATTGGAGGTGGGGAAAAGAAAGAGAGAGAAAAAAAAAAGAATCCTCAACCTCTGGGCATTAACTATTTCTCCTGGTGTATGAAGATAAGCCTTATTTTAAAATTTACATATTTTAGATTTATAAGATTATTAAGCACTTGAATAATATGCCTTTTAAACCTTTTCAGATAAAAATGTGAGCTAAGTTTTATATATTTTTTCTTTCTCCTTAACCCCCCACGATTCATTTCTTAATTTATTTGTTTCAGTATGAAAAAAAAAAATCAATCCCAGATGAAACAGAAAAAGAATTTAAATCCCTTCTTTTCTTCAAAATATGTCTTTACTGTGCTGAATGTTTTCCCCAAACAACTTCTGAGTTTGTTAGATTGTGTGTGATATTAATAAACAGCAATTGCTTTTGGCAAGAGATCCTTGCTTCTCCATTTTTTTTATGATTTTTTTTGTCTATTAGAATGAAATGTTTGTTACAATTTCACTATAATTGCCTTCTTTGCTGCTTGTTACTCCCCTGTGGCCTGTGACTAGCTGGAACACTTTGGGTACATGTGTATGGATTTAAATCTTTCTTTAGTTCTGCAGAATTTGCTGGAAGTTAAGTCAGCTCTCGGTACAAAAACCGGTTTGAATAATCTGTGAAGTGTCTTTGGCTGGTGTATATTTTGGTACTGACATTTAACTATGTGACTAAGTGGGTTTCTAATATGAGATAGAAAAAGTTTGGCAGTACAAGTCCTTAGGGTGAAGCTGGGACATAACCTGTCTTTCTTGATGTTGACACTATTCTCATCATGACCATAGGAGAAGCTCGGCAGGGTGAACATCCCCTACCACCACCCCAGTGTGTAACGATGCCATCTTCTTTCTAATTGTTATATCAAATTTAATCAGCTAGCCAATGTCAGAAGTCTTAATAATTTATTGAACTGGTCTGTGGAATTGTTGATTGCAGTATCTGTTAGCTGAATTGCTGAAGACTGCTTCTATATTTAATGCATTTAAAAAATGAGATGCCCAAATCAAAGAAACTGTGTTCTTATTTTGATTGCAAGTCAAGTACATTTTTTTGGGGGGTCAAATTCATTGCTAAGTATTTCATATTTTTGATGTTAGTATAAATATTACTATTTTTAATTTGATGTTTTAGTTAGTCTTGTTTAGAGAAGGTCTGATAATTTTGTAATGTTGATCTTATATTCAACACAGTTGCTAAATGTACTTATGCTAAGTTTTTGAGTTTTTTACATAAACATGTATTATAATTAGATCATCTGTAATACATAATTTTTATTCCTTCATTTCCTTTACTTTTCTTTTTTCTTGCCTTATTGCTCTCGCTAGGATCCACAGTGTAGTTTTGAATAGAAGTAGAAATAGGAGACATCCTTGTCTCATTCTTGATTTGTGATGGAAGATTTTCAGTATTTCATAATCAGATATGTGCTGTTTTTATTTAAAATTTTTAAAAAATAAATGCTATTCATCAAACTAAGGAAATTCTTCTTTACTGAGATTTTGTATGATGATTTTTGTTGTTCTTGCTAAGTGCCATTGAGTCTGTTCCAACTCATAGTGATCGTGTATAGGGTTTCCTAGGAGTGGTTGGTGAGCTTAAACTGCTGACCTTGGGATTCAAACCTACCTTGCAGTCCAGTGCATTAACCCACAGAACCACAACAGATTCCATATAATGATTAAGTGTTGTTGTTTAAAAATCAAACAGCTTTTCTACATCTACTGTGATGATCTTGGGATTTTCCTTCTTTATTAATGTGTTGAATTATATTGATTGATCTTTGAATGTTAATTTGTCCTTCATTTCTGGGAAAATCTTTACTTGGTCATTATGCAATACTTACTAAATTTGATTTGATATTATTTTATTTAAAATTTATGCACTAATGTTGATTTTCTAGTTCTCTTTTGTTCTGTTTCCCACGCTTGTGATCAGTATTTTTCTGTACAATCTTTGATCAAAGCACTCAGTACTGGTAACTGGGAACCACCCAGTATTTCTGTCCTCATGGCATAGCATAAGCATAGGAAGCAGCTCTTCATGGAGGCAACCGATAAATCTTTTTTGCAATGTCCATAATAAATATTAGTATCAAGGTTATTCTTTGGAAAAAATTTTGTAAAATGATGCATTTCTTTCTTAAATCTCAGCTATAGATTTTAAACAGTATTTTCATTTTTAAATACATATAGAACCATTCAGGTTTTTATTTTATTTCCTGTCAATTTTGACATGTTGAATTTTTCTTATAGTGTCCATTTCCTTTAAGTTTTAAAACATGTTAAAATAAAGTTATTATTATCTTTTTTTTAAGGTTTTTATTGTGGATTGGATGAAAGTTATTATTATCTTTTAATAGTTAGAATAAGTTATTCCACCTTTTTATTAATAATATTGATGAATTATGCCTTCTCCCTTATTCTCTAACCACCACCCCCTTGAGCAGTCTTCAAAGCTACTCATATTAGTCTTTTTTTAAAAAAAGTTAATGACTTTATTAATCTACACCAATCCTCATTTTATTTATTTTCTTAAACTTTTTATTGTGATTGAGTGAAGGTTGATGGAACAGATCATCAGTTTTATATCCAACAAATCATATATTTCGTTTCAATGATTGCAGTCCCCTTCCCTTAACATCAGTTATCCATTTGTTCCCTGAGATTCTTGTTTCCTTTCCATCCTCTCTCCCAATCCCTCTGAGCTTTGTCCTTAGGTAAATGATGCCTTTTAGATCTCGAATGGTTGATGATTCCAGGGTGAACATGCCTCACTAGTGTTGTCCCCTCTGTATATCTATCCACCTCTTCATCTTCCTGGTATTCTTTCAGATTTGCTTTCAGCAAAGATCCATCTGACATGAGCAGTGATGCCTGTCATTCCATGTCTTTGTCTGAATTCAGCCTGAACCTCTGGCAGTTCCCTGTCAATGCACAGTTGCAGCTGGTTTTTAATGATCTTTAGCAAAATTTTACTTGCATGTGATATTAATGATCATGCCTGATGATTTCCACATTCTGCTGGGTCGCCTCTGTTTGGAATGGGCACAAATATGGATCTCTTCCAATCAGTTGACCAGGTAGCTGTTTTCCAAATTTCTTGGCCTAGATGACTGAGTTGCTGCAGTGCTGCATCATTTTGTTGAAAGATTTAAACTTATATTTCATCGATTTCTGGAGCCATGTTCTTTACCAATGTCTTCAGTGCACCTTGGACTTCTTCCTTCAATACCATTGCTACCAAGAAATCAAAGACATACTGCATTCAGCAAATCTGCTGCACAAGACCTCTTTAAAGTGTTCAAGAACAAAGGTATCAGTTTGAGGACTATAGTTCGCCTGCCCCAAGCCATGGTATTTTCAGTAGCCTCATAGGCAGCTCAAAGTTGAACATTGACTAAGGAAAAACACAGAAGAATTGATGCATTTGAGATATGATGTTGGAGCAGAATATTGCTAGTAACATGGGTTGCCAGAACCAACAAATCTATTTTGGAAGATTTACAACTAGAATGCTCCTTGGAAACCAAGCCGGTCTGACTTTGTCCCTCAGACGTATTATCAGAAGGGACCAGTCCCTGGAGAAGGACAAAATTCAGACATATTATCAGAAGGGACCAGTCCCTAGAGAAGGACAGAATTCAGACATATTATTAGAAGAGACAAGTCCCTGGAGAAGGACAAAATTCTTGGTAAATGGAGGGTCAGCAAAAAAGAGGAGAACCCCAACAAGATGGATTGGCACAGTGGCAGCAGCAATGGACTCAAGTGTATCAGCAATTGTGAGGATGGTTGGTGTTTTGTTCTCTTGTGCATAGGGTTGCTATGGGTCAGAACCAATTTGGTGGCCTGTAACAACAACAACATGTTGCTCTGATGGCTGTATAGGGTAAGCACTGGACAGTGAACTACAAGGTCAACAGTTCGAGTCCACCAGCCACTCAGTGGGAGAAAGATGTAGTTTTCTGCTGCTGTAAAGATACATATATAGCCTTGGAAACCATACAGATGGTAACTATGAGTTGGAACTGACTTAGTGATATACAACCACCACCACCATCATGAGTCAGAACTGACTCAATGGCACTTAGCAATAATCACATGCTCCACCACATTCATGAATATGTTTTCAGTGAAGGTAAACACTCATGTGTAGTTATCCTCTGTCAGACCTTTATATATTTGTAGGTATATTCCCACTCACAACAACAACAATATTCCCACTCTAGCACTTATACCCATTCTGTGTGTATATCTGCCCATGTATCTACCCATTGTTGTTGCTATTATGTGCCATTGAGTCAATTCTGACTAACAATGACCCTGTATAGGGTTTCTGAGAAGCAGCTGGTAGGTTTGAACTGCTGACCTTGTGGTTCGCAGTCCTGTTCTGATCCTATAGTGCCACACCAGGATCTCTGTTATTGTAAGATTGTTTATATAACGGTATTTATCTCATTCCCTTTAACTCTTGCACTACGCCCTGTGTCTTCCACTGCCGTCATCATTCTGCAAGCATCCTCTTATTGTATATTGCTTTCCCTGTCACTCAAGTAAAAATGTGTCTCTACTTTTAGTCAGTTAATTAGGGTTCATAGTGACTCTTTTTTTTTTTTTTTTAAGGTTTTATTTGTGAATTGGATGGTAGTTTACATGGGAGAACATCATCTTTACATTCATCCTGTTTGTACTTCGTTTCATTGCAATGATTACAATCCCCTCCATGTATCATCATTCAACAGCATTTGCGTCCATTTCTTCTAGTTTTGTTTTTGCTTTTTTTTTGATGTACACCGAAGCACTCAGGAAAATGCAACCATTTAAACAACCAAATGGCACACGCTGCAAGCCCACCCTCTGGCCGCCAGCACACAGCCTTTCTCCCTTCCTGAGTCCAGGGTTCCCAGCTGCTCCATCTCTCCACGTCATCGTCTCTGCCTCCATCTCTGGCATTACTGCTTTTTTGGATAGGGTCCTGCACTCTGCTCTTCTCACTTGATGGTCCAAGGGTCCTCCGCTCCTGGACTGCAAAATCAACCACTTCCCTCCTTTTGTTACAAAATGTCTACCTTTACATTTGCAACACTCACTATCCGTCCTGAGAGCGGTTATTCACGGTTGAACCACAAGAGTCTGTCTTATCCCTATTTTCTTTCACCAGCCCTGTCCAGAGAGGTTGGAAACCACTCAGTGAAGATTCTACCTTCCCCTACACCCTCTGAAACTAGATTCCCTCTTGAAAGCTTGTAAGCCAGTCACTTTGTGCCTTTGTAACCCTCCCCCATTTTGGGTAGCCAATGTCTGTCAACCCTGTGTACCAAGGAGGTGGGAATGATCTTCGCTGTAAAGATTTGTTCCCTCTTGTGAGGGAACTTACTACTATGCTTACTACATCCATAAGTATAGGTCAAGTTCATCAAATTGTAGTGGATTACTCTTTTTATCCTCTTCTTTCTTCCTGTAGTCGAGTTCTGATCATCCAGCTGTTAAAGCTATGGGTGTTCTTGTACACCTCCCCTCACTTCATATCAGCTGGACGCTTCATCATAGTGACTCTTGAATGTTACAGAATGTTTTTCATTAATTTCGAAAACTGTTAGATTCATTACCTTTGCAAATATTGTTTTATCTCCATTCTTACTCTCTTTCCTACATATAGTTTAGATCTTTCTCCATGTGTCCTGTGTCTGTTTTGTTTATCTCTGTAATTTTTATTCCATGTTTCACTGTAGATATTCTGGCATACTTCCCGGTGCACCATTTCTCTCGTTGGTTTGAAAGACTAATCTTCTGTTAAGCAGCACATTTTTGAGTTCTTATATTTAAGTTCTTGAATTTTTCTATTTTAAAAGTTTATTTTATTTTGTATTTTTTAATTCATCTCCAATTCTTGATTGTAATTCTTCAGCTAATGTTTTGATTGTCTCTGGTTGTTGCCAGTCTGTTTTTCCTCTTGCCTTTTCAGTGGTTTGGCTTTACTTCCTTTATGCTTGCTAATGTTTTACTGATCACTGAACATTTTCTATGAAAAATATAGTGCCTCTGAGGCTTTGAATGATGAGTTTTTTTCACAGCTTTGATCCTCAAAGGCAGTCAGGAAAAGGAAAGATCAACTTAATCTGTTCTATGCTTAAGCTGACTTAAATCAGAATTTCAGTCTTCACGAAGTCTTGTCTATTTTTGCTTTACCCTTTTTCTAGGGCCATCTCTTCCCATTGCCTTGGAGTTGATTTCCACTCATAGCAGCCTGATAGGACCGAGTAGAACTGTCCCATAGGGTTTTAAAGGCTATGGTCTTCACTGAAGCACACTGCCACATTTGTCTTAAACAGAGTGACTCACAGACTCAAACCACTGACCTTTCAAATAGTAGTAGAGAGCTTAAGTGTTATGTCATTACCTGGGTTCCTTTCTCCTAGAGGTTGACAAATTTTTTCTGTAAAGATAATAAATATTTGAGGCTGTTCAAGACATACATTCCCTGTCACAACAAATCATCTCTATGATCAGAGCACAAAAATAGTCATAAACAATGTATAAATGAATGATCATGGTTGTGTCCCAATAAAACTTTATTTATAAAAACAAACAGTGGGCCATATGCGATCCACAGACCATAGTTTTCCAAATCTTCTAGGTTATGGGACTTTCAGGGTTCCTGTCTGAAAATCTCATCTATTTAACCAAGATACCTCCATGGAGGACCCTGAACTCCAGTTTTTGTCCCCTGGTGTGGTGCTGTAGATTAAATACTAGACTGCTAACTATAAAGTCAGTGGTCCAAACCCACCAGCTGCTCCTTGGAAATCCTATACTGAGGATCTATGAGTTAGAACCTACTCCACAGCGTGTATCAATAACAAGCCCTTTGAACTTGCTGACAGATATGCTACGTCTCAAACTTTGTATACAACTAATGAATTAACATATTCCTTGAGGAAAAAAAGCAAAATTAGAAATTGCATTCACCTCTCTATTCTTACTTTCTATTCCGGTTCTTTCTTCTCAGGTACTTTTGCCTGAGTGGTTCTTTGATACTTTTGCAGATTTTTTTGTATCTTGATTTTATGTAAAAAAAAAAAGTCAAACCCCAAGGTGTATTTAGACCAACTTTATCTTTCAATGTTGTATTTTCTGCCCATTAACTGTTCCTTCTTTAGTTCTAAGCTAAAACAACTTCTTACCTGATCTTCCCAATGTAACTTTTCTAATCCATTCCTCACATAGTAGCCTGAATGATTTTACAAGACATACATTTTAGCATGTTAACTATCTACTTAAAGCCCATAAATGACTCACCATTTATCCTAGAATTAATAAAACAAATATTAAGATTGTTTGCAACCCCCCGTCTACCACTCTAGCCTATTTTTAACATTTCTTCTCCAAAATGATACAAAATGCCTTACTTAATTGTTTTCCATTCCTTCAACTGCCCCATTTCTCTCCCACCTATGTGCCTTTGCACATGATCTGCTTGTGTCATAATTTCCTTTCACCGTGCATGTATCCTAAACCTCTAGTTATCTTGCAAGTGTCAACTGAGGTTAACTCCAGAAAACCTTCTTTACTCCAGTAGATTCAGAGTACTGTGCATTTCCCTAATGACATTTCTTACCCTCTTATATTGAAATATAAGTGTTTATTGTAACTTCTATTGTACTGTGAGCTTTAAGAGGCAAGGCTATCTCTATTCCGATCTTGTATCATTAGCATCTGGTATATAATTGATACTCAACAATTGCTTGTCAATCACCTTGGTCAATCCCTTAGTTGTTGACATTGGGGCTATGAGATCCTTTAGTTGCTACAGGATAAATTCATCATGAATCAACAAAATTATTTGAATATGTTGATGATATTTACTTTTCATTATGATGATTACATTAATTTTATCCTCAGCATAATCTGGTAAGTTGGGAAGACAGTATTATTTCTCTTTTAACATGTGAAGATGAGAACAGAGAGACCAGATGACTTGCCCATGGTCTTCCAGCATGCTTAATGGTGAAAACAAATCTAATCTCTAGATTCTTAAGTCTCAGGTTAAGTGTCCCAATGTGTGGCCTACTTTCCCTCACTCACTATTTTACTTCCTACATCTCCTTCTACATCCTTACCTCCTTTATTTCTATTTTACTGTCCTTCCACCATGACTAGGGAGTTCTGGTCCCATACTGGTTACTAGTTGGGTTGCTAACCTCAAGGTCAGCAGTACGAAACAACAAACCATTCTATGGGAGAAAGATGAGGCTTTCTGTTCCCATAAAGATTTATAGCCTCAGAAAGCCTATGCACAAGCAGAACCAACTCCACGGCACACTACCATCCCCCCCATGACTAAGCCTATCCTACATTGAAAACTAACGAGATATGATGATACAGTGATTAATGATTCAGTGGTTAAGCCCTTGGCTGCTAACTGAAAGGTTGGTGGTTTGAGCCCACCAGCAGCTACTTAAGAGAAAAGTTTACTGCTGTTATTTCCATAAAGAGTACAGCCTTGGATATACTATGGTGGTGGTGGTTATATTATAGAACAGTTCTATTCTGTCTTAGATGGTAGTTGTGAGTCAGAATCAATTCAATAGTACAACAAGTAAAGGTTTTTAGAGAGTTTAGTCATCCAACATTTTCTCAACACAAAGTCACAAAGACTGATTTCCCCCTCTCCTTGTGACTCTGTTTGTCCGGGCATGGAGTGCAGGGAGAAGGGGTTGCAGCAGGTTGTAATTCTTCCCTTTTAAGGCAAGAATGTCTGTAGAAATTCCAGGAGTTTTTGAGAGGGCATTCATACTAACAAGTTATGCTGTTGTCTAAACCTATGCTTCAACCAGCTTATAAATCCTTATAACTGAATGATAGTAAATGACTTCAAAACTGTGTGTGGTACTTAGAAAGTCAGCCAGTGGCCTCCTACTCAACCATCTCGTCAGATCCCTTGGTTATTGGCAATGGAGTGATGGGATCCTAGATGAGTGAGAACATTGTGTTCTCTGTGATTTCTTAAAGCAAATAACGTAGGCTATGTTTTAAAAGAGATTCCATTTTGAAATAATTTAAAAACATAGTACATGTGCTTTTGTAGGGTGGGCAAAGGTATCATTTTATTTTTTGAATTATGAACTCTCGGCCACAGTATGTGCTGGGAGTCAGAGGCTTGTCCTGAAGGATTTCCTAGGAGTCACTCCTTCCATCCTCACAAATAGAAAAAGATTCCTTTATAAACAAGTGCACAAACATTAGTGAGAGAAAACAAGGTTATCTTAACAATCTTCAAAAACATTTCTGGAGTTATTCAATATTTTCTAATTCATAGTAGCATATTTCCCCTGCTGTTGATTGGGATGGCTCTCATTTCCTATCTTGTGAAACACTAAAACTACAGACATGAGAGTCCTATTGTAAAGATCCAAACCACCAGTTGTCATTTTCTTGTATGCTGCTACGTTCTGGTGGCCCTTGGTCTAAGCAAGAAGTGAGAAGGGAAAATATAAGAAGCCAGAAAACACTGATGTGGGGGTCTGTGTTTAAAGGTTGTTCTTATTTGTGTGTTCCAGGCAGCATCCTTTTCCAGTGTCTGAACATGGAATCAGAGACGATCTCAGAGAAACAGGAGAAAATCCTCTCCATTCTGGAGGAGAAATTTCCCAATTTGCCTCCGAGAGAAGCTATCATCAGAACCCTACAGGAGACCCAGTTCAGTGCCCAGGGTGAGTGGTTTTGCCCCCCAGTTCTCTGTAAAGGGGGGTGCTTTGCAGGACTCAGCATTAAAGGTACATGTCTTCACTCTTGTCTGTGTATTGGGGAGATTTTCAGGTGCATATGCTGGCTTATCTGAAAACTGGAAACCTGTAATGTAGACTCTCCTTTGAGGCCCTTTATATGCATGTGTAATGAATCCACATGTCTGATATGCATCCCAGAGTCTCTTATTGGCACAAACATTTAAGCACTCCATTGTTAACCAAAGGCTAGTGGCTTACACCCAGTAAATGATACCTAAGAAGAAAGTCTTAGTGACCTACTTTTGGAAACTCAGTCATTACGAACCCTATGCAACACAATTTTGACACACATAGTAGGAATCAATTCTCTGGCAACTTTTTAATTTTTTTCTTTATGTACCCTAAATGCACCCTTGCGTGAAATTTCTGTATTGAGAGCGTTTTATTTTGAGAATGTGTCAGGAGCAATGCAAAGCACAATGGGATTTTATACATCAATTAATTTTAGAAAGAAATGGTGGTAGTGGTGGTTATGTGCCGTGGAGTTGGTTCCGATTCAGCGACCCTGTACAGGGTTTCCGAGGCTATAAATATTTTAAGGGAGCAGAAAGCCTTATTTTTCTCCCGAAGAACTGTTGGTAGTTTTGAACTGCTGACTTTGAGGTTAGCAGCCCGACTCATAACCACTACGCTACCAGAGATCCTTTTAGAAAGAAATAGAGAATAAATGGCTGAACTGATGAAATTGTTCTGGAAGTCTAGGCTCTATCAAGAAACTTACGAACATTACATTTCCTTTGACATCTACTTTAGTAATAAATAACTACAATTGGGTGCTTAATATATGTATATAGTAAAACCTGCAAATGCCAACACCTATGTAAGGTAGAAATCTGTCAGTGAAGGAAAACGTAAACATTTTCCACTAAATGAGCATTGGACTCCTGGTGCAGCACTGGATTGCAAACCACAAGATCAATAGTTCAAACCCACCAGCTGCTTCTTGAAACCATATACAGGGTCTTTATGAGTCGGAAATGACCACACTTAACAACAACAACAACAACAAAATGAGCAACAGAAAAAATGGTAAGACTGCAGCTCATCAAAGGCAGAAAACTTGTGAGACTCAGAAAACCAAGGCAGTCAGTCATGTCGAGTTCCAGCTGTTACAGGTTTCATGGTAACAGCTTCTCGCTCTCTTTGCGCGGATTAGCTCACTAATTCTCAAGACAGCCCTAAGAATCAGGTATTTTTATTATCTCCAACTTCCAGATGAAAACACTGAGGCACAGAAAGACTTCTTTGCTTTTCCCTGATCATATACATGCAGATGCCAAGTGGACAGGCCAGGATTTAGGCCCAAACCATAGTCTTTAAGATACAAAGTCGGAATTTCATGGGGTTTTTCCTCAGTCTATGATCCTTGAGGGGCACAAACTTGAGTGGAAGTAGTTGGGATGTGATTCCAGAAACAGAAAGTGTAGAATTTCACCTCCGGCGTCTCTCACCTCAGGGGTGATATGTATGCTGAAACCCACTCTCCTGGACTGACTTAAATGATCAGGAAATGTGTGAGTCACTTGATATCCTGTCTGTAGCTTGAAATCTGTCATAATGGAAGTACTGAACCACAGCAATTAACTACTATACAACAGGGTTTGTGTAGTGTGTGTGTGAGCGATGAGTGGTTATTTAACATTTATCAGCACCCCACTGGAATATTGAGGACTGCTCCCCAAACCAAACTAGGTGCCATCAAGTCATTTACAAGTCATAGAGACCCCATGTGTGTTAGAGTAGAATTGTACTCTGTAAGGTCTTCAAGACTTTGACCTTTTGGAAGCAGATTCTCGGGCCTATCTTCCAAACTGCTTCTAAGTGGAGTGGAACCTACAACCTGTCTGTTAATAGCTGAACATTTAATCTGAACTCTTGAGGAGGGGAGGGCTGTTCTCACACCCACTAAACCAAGTCATTTCCATCTCATAGTGACCCTACAGAGGGTTTCTAAGACTGTCAATAGTTACAAAAGCAGACTGTCTCAGCTCTTTCCTGTGGAGAGTGGATTTGAACCACTAGCCTTGTGGTTAGCAGCCCAATGCCTAACCCAGAGTGCTACCAGAGCTCCTTGAGGGCTGCTCCCAAGATGGAAGTATTAATTCAACAACATTCCTAATTTGCCTATGACAAAGGGCTCACTAGCTCTGGTGGCCAGAGAAAGTCCTTAGGAAAAGAGTTGGTGCTCATGGTTAAGAGCTCAGTTCACTGAGATGAGAAAATCTGAGGAAACCTGGGTGGGGCATATCAGCTATACTTTTGTTACACTGTTGTTCAGTTTCATTGAGTCAGTTCCGATTCATAGTGACCCTGTATAGGATTCCCTAGGAGCAGCAGATGGGTTTGAACCTCTGACCTTTCAGTTAGCAATTCAGCACTTATCCTACAAGAGTTCCATGGATATATAGCTGCACATTGGACACATTTTGTGATTGGGTTTCAAAGCCAAACCAAACTTTTAATGTCGCACATATTCTATAAATCACTTTATGCTGCAGGATGATAGATGGTGACCTTTCAGTCTTTGGGCTAAAGACAATGCTTAGTAGCTGTCTACTTCCCCATGCTGCAGTAATTGACAGCGAGTTTTAAATTGGCAATCAACTCTGATAGCTTAACATGTATCTGGAAATGATATATGTGCTTTCCTAGTTCTTCCTTATTATGACTCTTCTCCCCCAGAGGTTAGGCCTAATCAGAGATAATAACATAGGTTGGGAATCAAATGTCAGTGTCAGCTGTTTCTGGTTTCCAATGATAGATTTTATTAAAGCACATTTATCACATATGTGGTTCTGGATAGTTTAACATTCTGGATTATCCTTCCCAATATTTAAGAAAATCAACAGTTCCTATTTGCCTGTCAGAAGCAATTCAATAGTAGTGTCTGTTACTAAGGTTGTTGTTGTTGTTAAGTGCCATTACGTCAATTCTGATGCATAGCCACCCTGTACAGGGTTTTTGAGGATGTTCATGTTTACTGGAGCACAAAGTCTCATCTTTCTCCCACAGAGTAGCTGGTAGGCTCGAATCACTGACTTTGTGGTTCACAGTCCAATGCTTAGCCTACAGCACCACCATGCTCCGTTACAAGAGTGACTAACATATGATCCTTTCATGGGTCACATTTGTAAAATGCATTTCGAGTAAAATTGTACTGAAAACATGGAGGCTCACCTAAACGTTACAGAAGATAGATTTCTTGGTGGTATTTTTCTAGTTGGCATGGTTATGATACCTGTTCATTTTTGTATGCTCTTCTTTTCTCTGGGCTTCCACAGTTTTACCTTTGAGTATTTAAGTCTTCTGGACTACCTTGGCCAATGGGAAGAGGTACAAAACCATGTGTGTTTGTGTGTGTGTGTGTGTGTGTGTGACGGCAGGAAAGGATGTAGGGGTGGGATGTGGAAGGAAGGAGAAGAGAGAAGCAGTAGTATTTCTTCTTTGCACCTTTCTGAGTTTGGTGCTAAGTTTCCGGCAGCATTTCTTACCATTGTTCCAGATCTCTTCCCTTCCTCTTGCTAATCTCTAGGTGCTTCACCATGCCTTATTCACTCCCCCCATCCTTCCCACATCTCTGTAAGTGCCCTGCTATTAAAGAGTCTTTCTCTGTACTGTTGCCCTTGTTACATGCTATTGAGTCAGTTCCAACTCAGAGCAACCCCATACAGAGTTTCTAAGGAGCAACTGGTAGGTTTGAATCACTGGCCTTTTGATTAGCAGTCTAGTGCTTCTACAGCGCCACACCAGGACTCCTCCTTTATATTATATGGCGTTAATTCTAAATTCTGCAGGGATTCTAACTGATGTATAGGAGGGCAAGTTAAAAAATATTGCCACCAAATCATAGACTCATTTATTAAACAAAAGTAATAAATGTGAAGCTACTATTTCTCTACACATCCGCCATCTGGGTCTATATATGTCTGAAGGCAGTGTTTCCATCTTTCTACTCCTCCCCTGAAGAATTTTGTGCTCTTCGATTTATACCCTATCTACCCTAGAGTCCTAATCCTGCCCTTTCAGGCTTTCTTTTTGTTGTTATTCCACAAATGCAAGTAATTTTTAAAAGGAACAGGATTCGAGTCCCTCAAGGATGCCACTTTCCCCAATAAGATTCTCATAGGACAGACCTTATTGCCTTTGAAGAATGTGTGGTGTGTTCTCATGATCGAAAATTCCTCAGTGCAATTTTCCTGGGTTTTTTCTCACTAATGCAGATTTCAGTTTTCTTAGAACTTCTTCCTAATAAAACCTATGATTGTCTTGTGTCTTTGGAGAAAATCTATCAAGATGACCTTTTCGAAATCTCAAAATGCAATGGCCATAACCTTCTGATCTGATCTCTTCATCTTGAATTTTACTGGTCTAACAGATCTCCTTGGAAGCCACTGTTTTGATTGGATCTTTTTTGAAAGGTACCCTAATGAGACTAAGACAAGTATATCACTGTTAATACTTGTCTGCAGCCATCCACTGATCACATAGACTGCTAAAACATGTTTTATTTGGAATAAACTTTTACATGGATGAACTGGAGTAACAATACTTTTTGACTTACCCTCATATATCATGAGTATTGTAATTTTAACTGAGTGTGTTTGCTTGTTATTGATACATGCATATTGATTGGAGATGGTTGTGTGCCATGGAGTCGGTGCCAGCTCGTAGAGACACTGTGTAAGGTTTCCGAGATTGTAAATATTTACGGGAGTAGAAAGCTTCATGTGGACTATTGTTTTTAAGTGCCATTGAATCGGTTTGGACTCACAGCGGTCCTGTATAGGGTTTCCAAGGAGTGGCGGGTGAGCTTGAACCGCTGACCTTGCTGTTAAAATTAACCTTACAGTCCAGCTCATTAACCCACAGTGCCGTACCAGGACTTCTTCATGTAGATTAGAGAGAGAGATATTGAAATTAGAAAGTATGGTGGCTCCATACGATAAACATTGGACTGCAAACCACAAGCTCTGTAGTTCGAATCTGCCAGCCTCTCCACGGGGGAAAGATGAGACTTGCTGCTCCGCAAAGAGTTAAAAGCTTTGGAAACCCAGGGTCGCTGTGAATTGGAGCCAACTCAATGGCAATTAACAACAAAAACATATTGAAATTAGCAGGATAAGTTCTTTAAATAATCCCCTTATATTACAAACAAGCAAACAAACAAAAATCCCCTAGTTATGACATGATTGTTTCTCCCTTTCACAGGTTTAAGTATTGAGCAGACAATGCTGAAGGATCTTAAGGAACTGTCAGATGGAGAAATAAAAGTGGCCGTTAGTACCGTGAACATGACCCTTGAGGTAAGGAAGGATGGGGATGGTTTTTTAAGCAATGATAGATTCTACAGAATAGTAGCAGGAGCAACTGGAATGGATCCTACCCTACAAGTTGGTGTTAGTCTTGCGCTGTGTGAATACTTCTCACTGATGTAATCTCACTAGGAATATAGGTTGTTATTCTGGTTGAAAACACAATGTTAGGTCAATGAAAAATATCATGCCTGTGTTCTCAAGTTGAATACTATTTCTTTCGTCTCAGTAAAAAAAACAAAACAAAACAACCATCTTATGTCATAGACACTTGGGTGTGTTTACTATGTTTAATAGCAATCATAATATACATGTGATAAGGTTCACACTTTTTTTCTGCATTACCTCTTATTTTCACAGAACTTTTCTAAGATACTGAGTTTCCTTTGGACTTTGAATACTATTTAGATATCTGTTGTTTCAGTAATCAATGGTGATAACTCTAATATTCATAAGGAATCTCTTCCCAATCTGTTGAATGACTGACTTAGAGTGGATGCTACTCCTGTTTTGTTTCTTTGGTAAATGATCATTTGTCTACATGAGGGGTTTTCAGTGACTTTGTATGTTAACCTTAATTAACTAAACTAATGGGAACTGTGTTTAACAACTGTATATTAGTGCTGTGGAGAAGTCTGTGTATTTCTTGATTGTTGCAATGCCTTGATCAAATGCTCCATTTTTGGTTGATGTACCTACTCCCAAGTCAAGCATATGTTTTGGGAATTTTTCCTTCCATTTTCAGAATTTTATTTTGTTTTTATTTCCATTTTTTTTAACTCATGGCAGTCGTGCATATATCAAAAACTATATTTCTGTGGAATGGCAAAGATGCATATGGATATCCACACCTTAGAAAGTCCAAAAGCAAATCAGGTGCTTTTTTCCTATGATATCTTTGGAATATGTTTTTCCAGTTGATTCAGCTCCTAGATCGATATGAGTACGGGGTAGCAGACCCAAGAGAATCACATTGTTATGATCATAATTTGTAGGCCATATTGGATGTAGTTAGTAGATGGGTTCAAGTGTTTCTGTGGACATTTAGACTGATAAGTGCTCAATATAATTAGCTGTTGATGTGAAGCAATACAAGAAATACATGCAATTTGAGATGTAGTAACTAGATAATCACCTTCAATTAGAAATCTGCTTTGTCTCTAGAAATCCAAGAGAAACATGGATCTTGCAAGGGTCAGTAGCTCTGAGAATCATTTCTACTAGTTCAAGCCTTAGGGTTTTTTTTCTCTTTCCCAATCCCTTGTCTCCCTTTATTTAATAGCATCTTATTAGGTTTTAACTGCCTTGTTTAGAATTCCTTACTAAATTAACATCGAACATCTTGTAATTGCTTAGGGAACTGTCTGTAGTTAGCAAATTATTATAAGGCTATTAATATAGACATAGCTTTAATGCACCTTCATTTATACATTATAGGGACATATAAATGGCTTTGTCAGATATGTTAAAGTCTAAATGTTTAGAGGCTGGGTAAATCAATAGATGATCATCTTAATTTTGACAGCAATTTGCACAGAGGTCCAGTAATTAATCAGGTGGTTAAGTACATCGCTGGGAGGGTTAGATGGTCTTCTAGGAGGAGGGGAGAAGGACACTTGTATGTATAAATGAAGTTCACAGTTTAAACTCTCAGTAGCTGAATTAGAGCTTTTTACTTTTTTTATAATGGAGCTACGGGAAATAGAGCAAGAACTCCTGGGAGCGTTCCGTATCTCCCTTGAAAGAGAAAATGCACGGTATTTTATCTGTCTGTTGGAACAACCTCCAAGTTCAGGGTAGAGTTTGGTTTTCCCTTTAAGTTGGCTCATTCTCATATATGATAGCATGTCAGCATTCCTTTCTCGTTTCCATTGACCTCACTTTTAAATAGAACAACAGAATCTTATTTTGTATATCTGGAAACAAGAGTATAACCTAGCTATAGTCTCATAGAAATTCCTAGCTATATTCTCATAGAAATGCTCTTATTGCCATGAGTTTTTAAGTCTCATATTCCCCCTGAAACATGATCAAGTCCTAGATACTTCATTATGCCTTTTATAAATTAATTTTTTTTAAACCCCCACCCTCTGAACTCTTTCAAAATTTAGTCTAAGTAACCAATTTAGGGCTTAAATCTATATACTATATATTCCATCAATTTTAGCCTTGTTTTGTATATTTAATCATGTCTAGTAATTTAGTCACACCTGACTCAAGCCATGGTATTTTCAATAACCTCATATGCATGCGAAAGTTGGACAGTGAATAAGGAAGACCAAAGAAGAATTGATCCATTTGAGTTACGGTGTAAGAGGAGAATACTGAAAGTACCATGGACTGCCAAAAGAACAAACAAATCTGTGTTGGAAGAAGTACAGCTAGAATGCTCCTTAGAATTAAGGACAGCCAAACTTTGTCACACACACTTCAGACCTATTATTATCAGGAGGAACCTGTCACTGGAGAAGGATACCACGTTTGGTAAAATGGAGGGTTGAAGAAAAAGAAAAAGACCCCCAGCGAGATGGATGGGCACAGTGGTGGCGGTGATGGGCTCAGGCGTAGCAACGACTGTGAGGTTTGCTTTGGACCCGGCGCTGTTTCCTTCTGTTGTGCATAGGGCCGCCATGTGCCTATACCGACTCAGTGGCATCGAACAACAGCATCAATAGCAGCAATCCAAACTCACCAGCTGCTCTTTGGAAATCCTATATAGGATTGTTATGAG
>NW_006408532.1:23819245-23880173 GCF_000296735.1 Chrysochloris asiatica | reverse complement strand
TATATATATATATATACTATTAATGAAAATCATTTTCCTGGTAAATTAGAAGATTAACAGTTAAAATAAAACTGTCTCTGTGAACCTGTTATGGGCATTGTTGGTTCAGTGGTAGAATTCTTGTCTTCCATGCAGAAGATCCAAGTTCGATTCCCAGTCAATACACATCATGTACAGCTACTAACTTGTCCATCAGTGGAGGCCTGCATGTTGCTAGGATGCAGAAAAGGTTTCAGCAGAACTTCCAAACTAAGATCGATGAGGAAGAAAGATGGACTCAATAACATGAACCTGTAAACATGTCAACTGTTAGTCCCACATCTTTTAAATTTAAAATAAATATATCTTTAGATATTTGAAAGGATTTTAAACTCTTGATGTTTTGTCTCCTTTATTTGGATCTGCTTTCTCTCTGGGTCTCTGGAGAGTTCTGCTGTGCTCAGTCTGGCCGCCTCATGACCAGACACTTTGCTATTTGAAACCTGCTGGAGACAGAGAACACATGAACACGTTCTGGTGAAGTGACTCACAGGCTGCTGACTCATCTTGCCTGCCATGCCCAGAGATTACAGGTCAAGCCACCCCTTGGAACACTGCAGGGGGAGAAACACTGTTAGTTTTTTCCATCAGCAGTCAGAACACAGACCAGAATGATTTCTACAAATCACTGCTAGCCTCCTCCCAAACAAAAGGCGAAGTTTACTCAGCCCTCAGTGAAGCATACTTGAATTGTTTTTACCAGTGATTTAAGACTGGTCTGAAATCTGATTTACCCATTTTGATCACTAAATATGATTCCTCATTGTCTGAGCTAGGAGTTTTTTAGAGGTCAAGATGAAGATACTTTCAGAATGTCTCCCTTATTCAGAATGCATAGTAATGTTTTGGCTAAACATGCAATCTTTATTTTTGATGAGCATATTGTGAGGTTTGCTTTGGACCCGGCACTGTTTCCTTCTGTTGTGCATAGGGCCGCCATGTGTCTATACCGACTCAGTGGCATCGAACAACAGCATCAATAGCAGCAATCCAAACTCACCAGCTGCTCTTTGGAAATCCTATATAGGATTGTTATGAGTTGGAACTGATTCCATGGCACTTAACAACAACAGGCAGTATCTTAAGTTAATTGAGGGTATTGATAGTATCTTTTACTCCTGTTTCCCTTCTACAAGGAAGACACTTTGAAAAAAATTCATGGCAAAACTCCATAATCTTTTCATTCCTTTTTCCTGCAAATGATTTGAAGCCCCTTCTTGGCACAGTGCTGGGCATATAGTAAGGTGCTTAGTAAATACAAATACTTAGTTAACACATTTTGGTGTTTACAATTTGTCTCTGTGATACCTGGCTGTTAAATCCTTTCAAATTTAAATGAATCCGTTAGAAAAGCAAAGTCGACTTGCTAACCATCCAAGGAAGGCAACCTTCTTTGTTCCTTTTAGCCTGGAGGAACCATTGGACTCTTAGTGTGGTGCTATAAGATCAGAACTGGACTGTGAACCACAAAGTTGGCAATTCAAACCCACCAGCTGCTTCTCGGAATCCCTATACAGGGTTACTATGAGTTGGAATTGACTCAACAGCATGTAACAGCAATGGAAACCAACTCAGTAACTCAATGGCACTTAACAACAACAACAAAGATGGAGTGGGCAAATTAACTTTATTCTTGGAAGGCGCCAACTGAAGGTTCTCTGGCATGTGAGGAGTATGAGAAAGAGGATTCCCTTTTTCTAATGGTTCTTTACAGTTGCCTGATGACCCAATTAATTTTCCTGGGTGAAAATATCCAGGAAATTAGACGATTGTGTCTTCTTTTTAATACTTTCTAGAGGAAATCACTCTGATTTAGGGGCAGAAACCACTGAAATTGACAAATATGTTCACTCTGACATTCTCTATGTCTAGGAGAAAGCGGCAAAGAACCTTTTCCCTAGAAATGCAAGGCTTTCTCATTTTTATTTCAGCATACCTCACAAGTGATTGCTGTACTCCACCTAAGGTTCTATAAATCACTGAAAGAGTGACCATAAACAGCACATAACCTTAATCATACAGAGTTTTCAGGTTTTACAATGAGAGATGCTCACTAGATAAGTAAAAATGAATGTGGATTTGAGACCAATAGAAATGGCCTTATCAGAAGCATGGGCAGTGGGGCAATCCTCCTTGCAGAGATCATTGGAAACTAGGACCGTAGACAAGACACGGTAGTCCCATTTCACATGCTTCCAGGCTGTTCTGAGTCTGACTTTAGCACAGCCCTGTGGGGCTGATGGAAACCCTTCTCTGATTATCATTGTACCTGGTCCCTTAAGCCATTTTCTTTGCTTGCCAATTTACTTATCAGAAGGAAATGTATAGCTATCAAAGCATGTACTTAACTGGAACAAACTACAGCTTTATTCTTTTTCCCAACAAAATACAGTGACAGTTATGCTTCCTGGGTCTAGCTTACTCCCTAGTAAGCGGAACATTAAATTATCAGAGGGAAGTAACAGTTTTTTTCCCATTTTAATACGGTACCTTCCACTGAAGCAACTAAGGCTGCTTGTGGCAGCATGACATTAACGATTCCTCTGCTAACTCCATGTGCAAAGTACAAGGTCGGTAGCTCAAGCCCACCAGCTGCTCCTCGGACACCCTATACAGGGTAGCTGTCAGTTAGAACTGACTCGACTGCACTTCACTCCAAATGCTATGTCATAACATCTCCTCTGTGTATCTCCACAAAGGCTGTAAGTCGCTTGTATCTTCACCCTGAAAGATTAGCCACATACTGATGCATCACTTTTGATTATGATCAATTAATTACACTAAATTTATTCATATATATATATATATATATACTATTAATGAAAATCATTTTCCTGGTAAATTAGAAGATTAACAGTTAAAATAAAACTGTCTCTGTGAACCTGTTATGGGCATTGTTGGTTCAGTGGTAGAATTCTTGTCTTCCATGCAGAAGATCCAAGTTCGATTCCCAGTCAATACACATCATGTACAGCTACTAACTTGTCCATCAGTGGAGGCCTGCATGTTGCTAGGATGCAGAAAAGGTTTCAGCAGAACTTCCAAACTAAGATCGATGAGGAAGAAAGATGGACTCAATAACATGAACCTGTAAACATGTCAACTGTTAGTCCCACATCTTTTAAATTTAAAATAAATATATCTTTAGATATTTGAAAGGATTTTAAACTCTTGATGTTTTGTCTCCTTTATTTGGATCTGCTTTCTCTCTGGGTCTCTGGAGAGTTCTGCTGTGCTCAGTCTGGCCGCCTCATGACCAGACACTTTGCTATTTGAAACCTGCTGGAGACAGAGAACACATGAACACGTTCTGGTGAAGTGACTCACAGGCTGCTGACTCATCTTGCCTGCCATGCCCAGAGATTACAGGTCAAGCCACCCCTTGGAACACTGCAGGGGGAGAAACACTGTTAGTTTTTTCCATCAGCAGTCAGAACACAGACCAGAATGATTTCTACAAATCACTGCTAGCCTCCTCCCAAACAAAAGGCGAAGTTTACTCAGCCCTCAGTGAAGCATACTTGAATTGTTTTTACCAGTGATTTAAGACTGGTCTGAAATCTGATTTACCCATTTTGATCACTAAATATGATTCCTCATTGTCTGAGCTAGGAGTTTTTTAGAGGTCAAGATGAAGATACTTTCAGAATGTCTCCCTTATTCAGAATGCATAGTAATGTTTTGGCTAAACATGCAATCTTTATTTTTGATGAGCATATTCTTCAATTACATTGAAGGTGAAGGTGACTTTTCAAAGCCATCTTTTTGTCCAACCAGTGGAAACACATGCTGTCTCTCCTTCAAGCTGTGTTTTCATTTCTCTTTGGATCCCATTCTGCCAGCTCCTTCTTGCTACAACATTAAGAGTTGACATTTGTGTTTGAGATGATAAAGTGACTTACCCACATTATCTCATTTCATCCTCCAAACAGCCCAGTGAGCTAGAGGTCCTAGGATTACCCCTGTGTTGGCTAAAGTAGTGCTAGTAGCTGTAACAGATAAACTTGAAATCTCAGAGACTCAGCATAGAACTTGTTTATTTTTTGTTCATGCAAAAAATGTTGCTAGATGGGTGGCCAAGAGTGAGAGTCCATCTCCAATACCTGTCTCTCAAGATTGCCCTGGTGGTTAGTGTCCATCTTGCATTCCAGAAAACCTTGGAGGGTCAAGGATGGAAGGTTTTATGGGTCTGATCTGGATGTGGTACTCATCACTTTGCTCATGTTTCATTGGCTCAGTCACATGGTAACTACAGGGAGGCTGAGGAGTACCATCTAGTTATGCACCCAGGAAGAAGAGCGAGTTTGAGGAGTGATTGTCCAGTGCCTGCTACAGTCTCTGTCTTGGATGTGAGGAAGTTAACAAGGTTATATCATTGTATAAGGCAGACCCAGGATCAAAATCCAGATTTGTCTTACTCCAACATCACACTACGTTACTTGGGAGTTGGTGCTGGAGGGAAAGATTAAGTATAGAATTTGAGCTTGCAGAGGGGTTCACTAGTAAGCTCATCAGTTATCAATCCAATTTTGTGGCTGCTTGTTAAGCAATCTTTGGCTGACTCTCATCTTGAGCTTATGTTTGGTACCTAGCCTTGTTTACACTTTATCTTTACATTTGTGCTTCTTTAAAAGAAAATATTTTCATTTTTGTACTATAAACACTATTACAATTGTAACTGTTCATTGGGAAACTCATTTCTGTCCCCTGATACAGAGGAGGTTTGGAAAAATAAGTCAGATAGATAAAATTAATCCGAAAAAGATTGTGGGGCAAGAAAGTAAAGAGGGCATGCCATATAAAAAGGGAAGAAGTCTTTGTTTCTCTGTCTGCCCTAGAAGTCAAGGGTATGTGTATGGTAGTTTACCTTGTTATGGAGTTAGCTTTTTTAAATTTATTATTTTTTTTAAATGAAGAGTAGCTGAGTTAGTGAAGGATGTTAATGGAAGATACTTTTAAAAAAAAATTTGAACCGCCAACCTTGTGGTTCAAACCGACCTTTCAGATAGGTTAAGGTGTTCTCAGTTCCTGCTTACCTGGAAAATCCAGTAGGGTTTAAAACCAGCTAACCAACCAGTTACTTTTGAGTCGATTCCATACAGGATCACTATGAGTGGGAACCGACTCCATGGCACTTAACAACAACAACAACGACATGAAATTCAGAGTGTGGGGCGCTGTAGATTTAACACTGAACTGCCAACTACAAGGCCAGAGGTTCAAACTCACCAGCTACTCCTTAGAAGCCCTATACAGTGTGGCTATGAGTCATAAACGACTCCATAACACTTAACAACAACAAGAATGTCCTAAGCAGCTGAAGCTTATGCTGAGAAACCTGTGAGAGCCAGAACTCAACGAGAATGCCTGGTTTTTCTGGGTCTTGAAAGTTTTCTGCCAATTACAGGGTGCTTCCTATTCTTCTCTATTAAGAATCCTACTTCATGCTAGTGCTGAATTTTCCATCTCTGAACTGGCTTTCAACTTAAATAGATTCCAGTTTTCACAGGTCTTATTGTAATATTTAGAAACTGTCCAATGTATATGAACATAGCTTCTTATGCAGAGGGCTGAAAATATTTCAAAGTCACTAATATGAAGTCAGCAAAACTTGCCTATCTTAGAAATGGCTTATAAAATGGAATTCTGTAGTGGTTACGAATCGGGCTGTGAACCTCAGGGTCAGAAGTTTGAAACTGCCAGCTGCTCCGCGGGAGAAACATGAGGCTTTCTGCTCCCGTAAAGATTTACAGTCTTGGAAACCCTATACAGGGTCGCTGTGAGTCAGAACCAACTTCACTGCACATAACAACAACAACAACAACAATAATATACAACTGAAGTCAAATTGGAGGCAGCTTAATATTTTTACTGAAAACTTTTCTCTACAATTATACATTTATTTCTCAGCCAATTTTGAATAGACTTAGATGATTCCCCAAACTTGGCTCATCTAGCCATGTTGTTGTTAAGTGCTGCAGAGTCCATTCTGACACAGCAATGCTGTATAGAGTTTCCAAGGAGCGGTTGGGGGGTTTGAACCTCTGACGTTGTGGTTCAAGCCAACCTTATGGTCCAGTGTATTATATACTAGAACTCCATGCTTCTCATTAAATGAACACTTTATTCTCTTGTTGCTGTTGTTGTTGGTGACTGTAGAATTGGTTCAGACTCATGGCGACCCTATATATGCAGAGTAGAAGTGCTCCATAGGGTTCTTAAGGTTGTGACCTTTTGAAAGCCAATTGCCAGACTTGTCTTCTGAGCCATGTCTGGGTGAGTTTGAACCACCAACCTTTTGGATAGTAGTTGAGTGCATAACCATTTGTGCCACCCAAATGGTACAAAGTACTTCAAAATTGCTTTTCTACATCTGGTTTTACAGCAGGAATGAGATAAACAGTGATACAAATATTAGAGATCGTCAAGTTACTTATTTTGCATCCATTCTTGCTTTAGTATATGGAAGTTCCTGGACCTCTCTCCTCTTCTCTGAAACACTGACAATGCATTCATGTGGAGCAGGTGGGGAAGAGGGAGTATCGACAGCACAGACCCTGTCCTGGGCTTCAGAAACCCCCACTGACTCTGTGCCAATGCTAAGTGGAAGTGAGTTAATAAGATAAGATGCATCAAGGACACAGACTCATCAAGTGGCTGTGTGGAATTTAAATGCTCTGGTAATGTTGTTGTTGTTATGTGCCGTGGAGTCGGTTCCAACTCATAGCGACTCTGTACAGGGTTTCCGAGGCTGTAAATCTTTACGGGAACAGAACGCCTCCTCTTTCTCCCACGGAACAGCCGGTAGTTTCGAATTGCTGACCCTGAGGTTTGCAGCCCCATTCTTAACCACTACACTACCAGAGCTCCTCTGGTAACGTAGTGGTTACAAATTGGGCTGCAAGCTGCAAGGTCAGCAGTTTGAAACTACCAGCTGTTCCGCGGGAGAAAGAGGAGGCTTTCTGCTCCCGTAAAGAATTACAGCCTCGGAAACCCTGTACAGGGTCGCTATGAGTCGGAACCGACTCCACGGCACATAACGACAACAACCCTCAAAAGTGCTCATTGGCTTTGTGCAGAAAAGAAGGAAGTAATGGGTGGAGCTGCATCCCATCCCAGGAAACCCAAATGTGTATAATCTGTATTGCATTTGATGCATCTCTAGTAGAGTATGGCTTTATGATTCACAATCATTCCCCACCCTAACATGCATCCATGCACCTGCTTTTCACATTAGATGTAGAACAAAACAAGTCTGCAATGTCCCAACAATGGATTCCTTGGGTCAAGCTGTGATAGGGCCAATTGATTATCTGTCCACTGCTTTCTTTTCAGAATTAAGTAGCGTTCCAGTTACCTACTGTTGTGTAGCAAGACACTCCTACAATCTATAGCCTTAAAACAAGTTATTATCTCTTGCAGTTCTCTGGGTGCAGCTGGGTGGTTCTTGCTCAGAGTCTCTCATGTAACTGTAATTAGATGGTGGTTAACCGAGAGATCAAATGGAACTGTCTGCTGGCCTGGACTTCTCACAGTATGGCAGTTTTCTTTTGAGAGGAACTGCTACAAGAACTAATGCCACAAAAGTGAGACTCAAGTGGAAACTGAAAGTCTTCTTGTGACCTAATTTCGCAAGTTCTAGAACAACACTTCCAGCACATGCTGTTATTCATGTAACTATATGAATTCATGCAACAGTAACACTAGACTTGTTGTTCATGTAACAATCATTCAAGGCAAAGGGAATTAGCATTGGTGATATATTGCTTAATGTTTAACAACTATTTCCTCCTAAAAATAAATACATAGGGTTGCTATGGGTTGGAACCAACATGACGGCAGGTTAATGTGCTGGACTGTGAGGTCAGTTTGAATCACAATAACTTAACAACAACAGTTGTTATGCATCTCCTCTGAAATCTATTTTGATTTTGCCTCATTGATACTTTGTAAGTGGTCATTGTGAGAGTACTTACACTATGGAAGTTGGTTGTTGTTGTTAGTTAAATGCAGTCTAGTTGGTTCTGACTCATAGTGACCCTATATAGGGTTTCCAAGGAGCGGCTGGTGAGCTTGAGTGGCTGCTGCTGCCACTGTGCCAATACATCTATTTGGGGGTCTTCCTCTTTTTCTTCAACCACCCACTTTACTAAATATGACATCCTTCTCCAGGACCGGTCCGTCCTGACAATATGTCCGAAGTATGAGAGACAAAGTCTGGCCATCCTGGCTTCCAAGGTGAGCACTCTGGCTGTACTTCTTCCAACACAGATCTGTTTTTTCTTTTGGCATTCCATGGTACTTTCAATATTCTCCTTCAACACCATAATTCAAATGCATCAATTCTTCTATGGTCTTCCTTATTCACTGTCCACTTTCACAAGCATATGAGGTTATTTAAAATACCCTGGCTGGGGTCAGGCACATTATAGTCCTCAAACTGATATCTTTGCTCTTCAACAGTTTAAGGAAATTTTGTGCAGCAGATTTGCCTAATTCAATAATACATCCTTTGATTTCTTGACTGCTGCTTCCATGAGTGTTGATAGCTGATCTAAGTAAAATGAAGTCTTTGACAACTTTAATATTTTCTCCATTTATATGGATATTATTTATTGGTCCAGCGGTGAGGATTTTTGTCATCTTTACATTGAGGTGCAACCCATACCAAAGACTTTGGTCTTTGGTCTTCATCAGTAAGTGTTTTAAGTTCGCTTCACTTTCAGAAAGCAAGGCTAAATATATCGGAGGTTGTTAATGAGTCTTCCTCCAATCCTAATACCAAGTTCTTCTTCATATAATCCAGTTTCTTGAATTATTTGCTCAACATACATACTGAATAAGTATGTTGAAAGAATACAACCCTGACCCACTTTTCCTAATTTTTAACCATTCAGCGCTTCCTTGTTCTGTTTGAACATCTGCCCATTGGTCTATGTACAGGTTCCTCATGAGCACAATTAAGCGTTCTAGAATACTCATACTTTGGAATGTTGTCCATAACTTGTCATGAGCCACACAATCGAAAGCCTTTGTGTAGTACTAAAGCACAGGTAAACATCTTTCTGGTATTCTCTGCTTTTAGCCAAGATCCATCTGATGTCAGCAATGATATCCCTCTTTCCATGTCCTCTTCTGAATCTGGCTTGAACCTCTGGAAGTTCTCTGTCAGTGTATTGTTGCAGTCATATTTGTATTATCTTTAGTAAAACTTTATTCACATGGGCTATCTGTGATGTTGTCTAATGAATTCTGCATTCCGTTGGCTTACCTGTCTTTGGAACGGGTACAAATACAGATATCTTCCAGTTATTTGGCCAAATTTTTTGGTATAGATGAGTGAGTGTCTCCAGTGCCACATCAGTTTATTGAAATATTTCAATTTGTAGTCTGCCATTTCCCACGGCTCTGTTCTTTGCCAATGCCTTCATTGGACTTCTTTTAGGATCCTGTATACTAAGAGGCTTCAAAAAGCTTGTGGGAAAACTCCATTATCTTTTCATTCCATTTGGTCATGAACTTTTTGAAGCTCTCTCATATGTATGGTTACATTATATATGAATAACCACAAGAGCATAGATAATACCTTTTGTTGATATGCTTGCCTTTGAGTTAATTCTGACTCATATCATCCCTGCATAGGGTTTCTGATGCTGTAACTCTCTACTGGAGCAGAAAGCCTTATCGTTCTCCCATGTAACAGCTGGTGAATTTGAATTGCCAATCCTCTGGTTAAAGCATAATGCATAACCTACTATGCCAACAAGGCTCATAGATAATAGTATATGTAGTAAAATTATTGGGAAGTGATGACTTCCAAGAATTTGTTACCTTTGTTTATAATGTAGTTTATCATAATTTATACAATTTAATTTTAATAGTGACTTATTTTGTTTGCAAGTTTCTTAGATTCTTACGAACCTGTATAAACCAGTTCCACCATACCTATTGGCATTAGATCCTCAATTCTGTTTTCTAAAAAATAGTATTTCATTGTATTTTTTGGTGGAAATTTACAGAGCAAATTAGGTCCCCCTTTGACAATGTGTACACAGATTTATCAGTGACATTAATTACATTTTTCACATTTGTCAATATTCCCATTAATTGTGACCTGGCTGTTCCATTTTTAGGACACTATTTCCCTGTCCCCTTATCTTCTCATCTTTGCTGTGGATTAAATGTTGACCCATTGGGCTCATTCATGTAGTCGTTGTTTCATTTTGAAGAAATTGTTTGATCTAAAGAATAATGCTCTTTGTTTTGTGTGTCAGTCTGCTTTTGTGTAAAAAGATAATCTCAGGGAATGGTAGTGATTTAGGGGAGTCCTCTGGTTTCAGCCTGCCCATTGTTAAGAATCTGAGTTTTGCTGTGCATTTTTCTCCCCATTCTAACCAAGATCATCAATTGTATCACCAGTAAGATTGGTCATTGATGGTAGCTATCTTTGGAGACTGTTTACCAAAGAGGGGAATTGCTTCTGGTATCTGTTATTCTCAACTTTAGCATTGCGGAGGGTTATGTCATCAAGTTCCTGACTTCTATAAATGCTTCTGTTCTTAGGCTACTACAGCCTGCCATATATAGCTTATGTAAGTACACAATGTATATATTCAGTATAAGCACAAGGTGACTAGATTGACGGGTTGCTAATCATTTATATGTAGTAGAAATAGACACCTTCATAAGATTGCATAGCTGAAGTACTCATAGATTTATTTTTTATGTAAACAAAATAGTCATTTTTTTTAATCATCAAAGAAAAAGTAGCATCTTTATCATTGATTCACAATTTACTTAGTTGACTTCCTTCTCATTCGGTGATGATATCATATTTTTGACAGTTACTAATTTTTGCTCAGCTCAGGACTAGATGGGGCCATCCTGCAGCTGTAGATAATAGATTATGTGTAAAGGATTGAACAGCACTGAAGAATTCATTGTTCAAGTCTTTTGTTGTTGTTGTTAAGTGCCATCCAGTTGGTTCCGACCAATAGTGACCCTGTATAAGATTTCTGAGGAGCGGCTGGTAGGTTTGAACCAGTCCAGTGCTCATCTTACAGTGCCACATGACGTCTTTCTTAGCTGGGCAGAAAGCATCACAGCCACTCCTGCCTCCCCTCATAGTCACTACTAGGGTCTCATTCTCAAAAGACTTGCTTCCTCTCTCTGTTCTTTAGCTAAAGACACAAGGATGGCTCTTGTCAATATTACAGCAGTCCTGGATTGCTGCCACTTCCCTCAGCATTCACCATCATGAGCTGTACTAGTGTCTTCTCATAAGACACATATTGGGCTGCATCATAGAGTTTCTCTCGCTTCTCACTTTCCATGTTTCCTTTCCCTAGTGGGTTTTGCAGCTTTTCCCTTTTTTGAGGTCTGTATGCCTCTTTTCTGCATGTTCATATGCTCCCTCTCAGCATCACTGATCCATTCTTCACTGCCTAGTCTCCTGCCTGAGTTTTCCCATTCCTCCTTCCTATAACATCATGATGCGCATTTGCAATTTGAATTTTAATAGAAAGTTAACAAAATACTTAACTCTCTTCATTTGATTGGGATATGTCTGATACCATTTCACCTTATTTGGGGATGTCTCCTTTACATTCATAACCATCTTTGGGGAAATGGGCATATTATATAGGATAGTGTCATATTATACTCTGGCAGCATAGTGGTTACGAATCGGGATGCGAACCGCAAAGTCAGCAGTTCGAACTACCAGCTGTTCTGCGGGAGAAAGATGAGGCTTTCTGCTCCCGTAGAGATTTACAGCCTCGGAAACCCTATACAGGGTCTCTATGGGTTGGACCCGACTTGATGGCACTTTAACAACAACAACATACTGTTGTATCTTATATAAATAAAATTACACATTTACAGGCCTTTAAGATAATAAGCAGGCAGATATATTGTACTAAAGTTTTAAAATAGGGGGAAGTAAGTAAATCCCTCATGTAGAAAATTCAGTATCAATGTACAATTTTCTGAAAAATAAATGCCACAGCATTGGTAGATTTCAGTCCATCTCTTGTAAATACCTTTGAATAAATGTTGATATCCAAAAAACTGGAGTTCCTGAGTGGCTCAGATGGTTAATACACTCAGTTACTAACCCAAAGGTTGACTGTTCAAGTTCACCCTTATGTACCTGGGAAGAAAGGCCTGATGATTGACATCTACCATTGAAAACCCTATGGAGCACAGATCTACTCTGACCCCTGTGGAGTCGTCAGAGTTGGAACTGACTCAATGGCAACTACTGTTGTTAAGTGCCATCATAGCAACCCTGTATAAGGTTTCCAAGGAGCAGCTTGTGGGTTTGAACCATTGACCTTGCAGTTCAAACTGACCTTGAGGTGCAGCGCATTATCCCACAGCACCACACCAGAACTCCTAATGGCTACTGGCTTTTTCTTATTTGAAAAGCTAATAGGTAGATTTGGGTGCTAGCCATTTAGTCATTCCATAAGACAACAAAGGAACCAGAAAACAACTTATTAATGAATCTTTTGTCAACTTTAGCAATGTGTGGAGGGTATTAGAAAATAACATTTCACAGAAGTATGTGACAATTTGAATTCTCTTCAAAGCACACTATCTAATTCTCTTCTGCATCTCTCTTTATGACGAGGGAAACCCTCAGGACATAGTGCTATGTTGGGATGAGTGCTCCCTCACTCTGTAAATACATTTTTTAAGTGTGTTATAATGTCATTTTGATGGTTTAATTTCTGGAAAGATTTGGCTAATTACATTTTTTAGGCATGTACTCAGACCAGTTTTAGCTGCCTGGTGTTACTTTTAATAGCAGCAGTTGTTTACCTTTTCTCTCTTTTATTTTCTCTCTCCTGCCTTTATAGTTATTTTGTTGATTTGGGGTCTTGGCCTTGGTTTAAATTAATTTGTCTGTAACATGCCTGTGACTATGATAAATTACAATAAAATACAATATTTTAATGGTTAATTACTATATGGTATCATTTTGTCATAAAATAAAAAACAGGCTGTGAAATTAGAGGCACATTGTTTCTTTCTTGTGACAGAAGACATCTCTGTAAGAGAGAAACAGCCCTGTGCATTAGTACGAGAATACCCCTTTTCAATCATGTAAGTATGCACTGAATTGGTTCCCTAAGTAACAACACTTTTTTAGTACACAATGAAATAAGATGATAAATTTCTAACAAACAGCCAGTGGCAATTCAGAGAAATAAGAAGATTCAAACAAAGGGATCATTTAGGACCCTTATTTTCTAGACTAGACTCAGTTTTGGTGCTTCTTAATCAACAGTGATTACCCAGTATAGCTCCTCAGTGTGTTGGAGAGGTGAAGATTGCAATAGGTCAGTGGTGTCGCCTAGTGGCAGAAAAAGGAAGACAGATAAGGAGGGAGAACTTTAAGTGCTGTGGAGTCCTGACACAAAGCGACCCTGGATAGAGTTTCCAAGGAGTGACTGGTGGGCTTGAACCACCAACCTTGTGGTTAGTGGTCCAGTGCTGATCCTACAGTGCCATGCCAGCATTTAATAATTTATTATTGCCTTTTTTTTTTATTCCTTTAAGAGAATAATGTCATGCCTTTCGTACTCATAATTGTTAGGGACAGAGTAGGAACCTAACAGCCGGCCTACCTGGCACTTGAATCAACAGTTCAGGAATCTGAGCCTAGTACACTTTTTGAGAAACAGAGCAGTGCTAGACCATCAAAGAAAAAATGGTGCAAATGCAGAATATGTGTCATGTAGACCCTGTCACCAATCAGAATTAAACTTGAAGGAGATGAGCCAAAAACTCTATAAAGAAGGAGAAAGAACAGAAAGATGGGACCCTCTCTCACTCCCTCTCCCTCTCTCTCTGAGAGAGAGAGACATCCGTTTCTCCTCTTTTGAGAATTGTGCTAGTCATAGCTTAATAAACCTTCCTTGCTACTTGCTGCCTTCTGTCTCTATGTGCTGTTTGCGAAATGAGCAAAAGTCAAGGTATCAGACCTTAACAATAACCTGGTCCTCATCAGTACCTAGAATTATTTAAATTTCAGAATAATTTAAATTTCAAAAATAAAAATTATAATGGTATCCAACATTCACTGAGTGTTTACTATGCATTTTATTTTTATTATTTTATCATGAATCGCTGAGAAACATCCTTTGAAATGAGTTTATTATTATTATTTACAAATGAAGTTTTAAAGACTCTTCTGTAATCTCCATGCATGGCATTAAGTGTATGTGTTTATGATTTGCCTCCCTACATTTCAGACTAGCATTCTATTCATGGTACCATTAAGAAATCTAGGTTTCTATTTCTTCATGAATACACATGCCAGGTACTCCTATGGGTGACCTTTCCTGCATTATGCTGATTTCCTCCTTTCCAAGGAGTGATTTACTGATGAAGATCAGAGAACACAGCCTTGGGTATGGATTACATCTCAATGTAAAGAAATCCTCACTACTGGACCAATAAACAACATTCTTATCAACAGAGAAAAGATTGAAGTTGTCAAGGACTTCATTCTTCTTGGATCAACTATCAAAACTCACGGAAGCAGCAGTCAAAAAATCAAACGACGTATTGCGTTAGCTAAATCTGCTGCACAAGACATTTTTAAAGTGTTGAAGAGCAAAGATGTCAGCTTGAGGACTAAGGTGCATCTTACCCAAGGCATGGTATTTTCAATAATCTCCTTGCATGGGAAAGCTGGACAGTGAGTAAGGAAGACTGTAGAAGAATTGATGCTTTTGAGTTACGGTGTTGGAGGAGAATATTGAAAGTATCATGGGCTGCCAAATGGAAAAAAAAACAGATCTGTGTTGTAAGAAGTGCAGCCAAGAGTGCTCCTTGCAGGCCAAGATGGCCAAACTTCGTCTCTCATACTTCAGACATATTGTCAGGAGGGACCAGTCGCTGGAGAAGGATATCATGTTTGGTAAGGTGGAGGGTCAGAGAAGAAGAGGAAGACCCCCAATGAGATGGATTCGCCGAGTGGCAGCATCGATGGACTCAAGCGTGGCAACTTTAGTGAGGTTGGCCCAGGATCAGGCAGTGTTTCATTCTGCTGTGCATAAGGTCGCTATGAGTTGGTACTGACTCGATGGCACCTAACAACAACAACAACAACAAGGAGTGATTTCCTCCTAGCCAAAACCATGAGGCAGTCACTTTGTAGCTACCTGCTCACGGAACCCAAACAACAGCCATTACCCTCACCAGCTCAGCCTACAATCCAGCAGAATGTCCTATACTCAGAGTCCTAGGCTCATCAAGGTTGTGAAACAGGACTTGAATTCATGCACTCATTTGATCCATCTATTAACACAGCCTTTTGTCACCCAGCATTTACTGATTAGCTATTATGTGCCTGAAATATGAACTACATATTGCTATGCAGTGGTTTCTGTCCTCTCGAATCACTTGTGAGTGACTGGAGATTCTAATTGGTTCTAATGGACCAATACAGGAAGCACAGAGCCTAAGTTGAGATGGGGAGATAGATCGGAAAATGTTCCTGGGAAATGAGGATGGTATTGAAGCTCAAATATGAGGACATGTAGAAGTAGGCTAGGTAAATGAGAAATGGGGAGTGGAGGAGAGCACAAGTACTTAACAACCAGAAATTCATTCTCTCATAGTTCAGGAGGCTAGAAGTCAGAATTCAGAGCACCAGCTCTGAAGAAACTTCCTTGTCTTCTTTCAGCATGTGTCAGCTCAGCATGCCTTGAAGTCTTCCACGTGTCCTGGCCTATATCTTTCTCTGGATCTGAAGCTCCACAGTGCAGGGACTCCAGGTCCAAAGGACACATTCCTCTCCTGGATCTTCTATATTGGTGGTACTTGTTGTTGTGTTGTGCCGTTGAGTCAGGTCCAAATCATAGCGACCCTGTATAGAGTTTCTGAAGAGTGGTTGGTTGGTTTGAACCAGTGAACTTTTGTTGAGCAGTCCAATGCTTATCCTATAGCATCACACCAGGCCTCTGTTTCTCTGATCAAATCTTTCTCCTTTTATTTCTTGTAAGATACAAGAGGTCACATGTCACACTCTTGGAAAGCTCCCTTGAATCAAGGTGGAGTTGGGATTAAGGGTGGTGTCCTGGTGTGACCCAGTAGGGTAAACTTCTAATTGCTAACTATAAGGCCAATGGTTTAAACCTACTGTATGCTCCTTGGAAACTTTATACAAGGTTGCTATGAGTAGGAGCATGCAAGTCATCACTCACCTGTCAGTTTGTGGTACTGTGGTAGCTTGTGTGCACCTACTCATAGCAATTCTGAAAACTATGCCACCAGTATTAAATGTCACCTATGGTTGACAGGTTTCAGCTGAGCTTCCAGACTAAGACAGACTAGGAAGAAGGAGAAGTGGACTACTGCCGAATACTTATTGAAAACCTTATGAAGAGCAGTGGAACACTGTCAGAAAAGAATGCTCCTTAGAACCCCAGATGGCCAGACTTCATCTTTCAGACTTGGGACATATTATCAGAGGGAGCAGCCCCTGGAGAAGGTCATCGTGCTTGGTAAAGTGGAGGGCCAGAGAAAAAGAGGGAGTCCTCCAATAAGATAGATTGGCACCATGGCAGCAGCAATAGACTCAAGACTAGCAAGGACTGTGGGTAATGTAGCTATGAGTTGGTACCGACTCAAAAGCACCTAACAAGAACAAGGAGTAGGAACAAATTCAAGGGCGCTTAAGAATAACAACAATTCTACCCTTAATCCTCTTAGTATTTTACATATCAGTTCACACCATGGGGGATAGCTACATCTCAATTGCCAAACCATTGAGAATCCTGGCCCAGCCAAGTTAGCACAAAACCTTGACTATCACAGGAGGTAAAGTTAGGGGTAAGGTGAAAGAAGAAGATTCTAGGTACAGAGAACATAAGCTAACGTGGAAGACAAGAGAAAGCATGACTATTAACTCTTAAGTTCAAAGCTCCAGTGAAATGTCCTTATCCCCAGTTTCTGGGTCCATTTTGGATAGATCCCTGGACAACCTGTTGGGAAGGTTTTTAGTGGGATAATAATAAGTAATATAGGTTCACCAGTGGCAGGTAGATACTCAGAGCAGTTTGTAGGTTGCAACAGAGACAGAACTTCCTGCCTTTGATTGACTGGTGGGGAGAATGTGGATCCATTTGAGTGATTCCCATTTGGTCCATCAGGGATAGGGCTAATAGTTTTCCCTGTTAATTCAGAGGAAGCAAATGTCTTAGCTTCTTTGAGCACTAAGTTTGTGGATTTAAAGAGCAGAAATTTATTGTTTCATAGTTTTGGAGGCAATAAATCCAAGTCAGGATATTGGCTGTGTTAATTCCTTCTGAGAACACTGAGAGAGAAACTGAGCTATGCTTTTCTCTTAGCTTCTGCTGGCTCCTGGCAATCCTTGGCAATTCCTTGGTTTGTAGAAGCAGCTTCCAATGTTGTCTCCCCTTTGTGTCTGTTCTCTGATATGACATCACCTTAGTCTGGTGTGGCCTCATGTTAACCTTTGCCTGAAATCAAAAGAAGCAGTTACTAGGAAATGGTAGGAAAAGGCTGAAAAGAGAGGGCCACATTAGGGGGAAACTTTAGTCAAGGAATGGCCAGCTCAAGATGACCCAACACAAAGGAAAGTGAGGAATAAACCCTTACTTCTCTCTTCCTCCTTCTCAACAACGTTCCCACTGACTGAGATCAACAGACGGTCAGAAGTCAAGGAAAACCCTTGATGTAGCTCATAAGATCATTGTGCTATGGAAGAGAGCCAGGTGGAAGAGACTAGTCCTGGAGGGACAAATGGAAGATAACTAGTGGAGAAATGTTCAATTAGAAGGTTCTGCTGTTGCACCAACATAGTACATAAGCCTTCCAAAAGTGGTGGGTGAGACCATGACACGGTGTTTTCAAAAGAAATAGATGAAATCTGTTTATACTCCTTTTAAACCTCTCACCATCTTTGAGGGAATTAATGGATTTGAATTTTGAAGTAGGAAAGAAGATTCATTTTTTAATGTGTGGGTTGTTGTTAAGTGGCGTAGAGTTTTCAAAGGGCTTGTCAGTAAGATTTACATAAGTCCCTCTCAGTTTGGGGGACACATTTGCATGCTTCACCGAGCCTTGAAAAACCTAAGGGATTCGAGATGTGTTGACTTTGGGCATATACCTGTGGCTTCACTGAGCAATCTGCGCCCTGAGAAAATCGTCACAGTATGGGATGCAGGAATCTTCACAATAGGGTCAGATGTGACTCATGTGTGACAGCTTCAGTGTGAATTTTTCTTAGCACCTGTCCAAAAGGTTTGGCTTGAAGTGAAAACAAAATAAACTTCAGTTGGAAGAAACTAGAGGCAGAGTCAGTTTCTAGGGGTTATGAACTGCAATGAATTTGCGTTATCTAGGACAGGGGTGGGTGGGCTATATATGGATCATTTGGTCTGGCCCTGCCAAGGCAACCACAGTTCCAGCCATCACATTTTTGTTGTTAGGTGTCATCAAGTCAGTACCGACTCATTGTGACCCTATGATGAATGAAACACTGCTCAGTCCTGGGCCCACCTCACAATTGTTGCCATGCTTGAGGCTATTGATGCTGCTGCTTTGCCAGTCCACCTTGCTGGGGGTCTTCCTCTCTTTCTCTGTCCCTCCACCTTACCAAACATGATATCCTTCTCCAGTATGGTCCCTCCTGACAATATTTCCGAAGTATGAGATCACATTATGGGTGAGTTAATTAAATGTTTGACCAAATATAGCACGCTAATTTTCAAATTGATCATTTTGTGTAGTCCACGAATGGGAGAAAAAAGGTTTCCTACTAGTCTAGGAACACAGAGTAGGTAGGGGCTGGAAAACTCCAAAAGGCCCGCAAACAACCCTTAAGAGAAAGTGTGCATGTAAATACTTGTGAGTGGGCAGCGGTGGCTGAGTGGTAGACTTCTTGCCTTCCAAGTGAGAGACCTGGGTTCGATTTCCGGCCAGTGCAGCTTATGAGCAGCCTTCCTCTCTCTGTCTGCCCATGGAGGCTCGTATAGTGCTGTGATGCTGAACAAGCTTCAATGGAACTTCCAGACTAAGATGGGCTAGAAAGAAAGACCTAGTGGTCTGCTTGCTAAAACTCTATGGATCTGTTGTGCCTGGAGTTGCCAGGAGGCAGGGGTCAAGTCAATGGCAGCTAACAACAAAATACCTGTGAAGAGCAGAAAATTCTAATGTTAACTACTCCAGAGCCTAACAGGCAAGCAATAATTTTCCAACACATCTTACCCCATCTTCTTTCTTGTGCATGAATGAGTCAAAAATTGCAGCTAGCAAGATGAGTGAGAAGTAGGAAGAGATAGGTGGGAAAAAGTAAACCAGAAACCAGCTCCTTTCCACCTGTAACAGATCTTGCTGAAGAAAAAGGTAGTTTAACTCAATACAAACTGCATTTTTTTTCCTTCTTACCATGACATGGACTTAACCATTTTAACTACTAACCCAAGACTACATCTTGTGAAATACAATGCCTGGGAAGCAGTGTTCTAAGCAGATCCAGAAAATCCATTGAGTTTGCCTGTATTTTTGCAAAAAACAGAGCAAAAATCAGGTTCACAAAATGACTTACCAATTGCACTTTATGAGTTCTGTTTGTTCAAACTCATTGAGGTTGAACCAACACCTACTAATGGTGATTCCATTTGTGTCCGAGTAGAATTGTCCTTCATAGAATCTTCAATGGCTGATTCCTCAGAAGTAGAATGCCAGGATCTCCCTCAGGGCACCTCGGGGTGGACTTTTGATTCACCAACCTTTCAGTGGACCGTTGAGCATTGCTCCTCGGAACCTTATACAAGGTCACTGTGAATTTGACGACATTTAACAACGTTCCCCATCTCCGTCCTAAAGTATCCTCAGGTTTATAATTTTGGGGTTGTGTGAACTCAAAATGAAGTGACTTGAACTGTACCATACTTAAAAGTGTGGACATCACCAAGAATATTCGATCTTAAATATTACTGTACCGGGCCCCAAGTTTTGTTGCATATTTTACCTACAAAGGGGAAAACAAACAAACAAAACAAAAGCTATCTTTGACTGAGTAAGAGCTCCCTATTAGAACTTTCCAATTATTAGTACATCTTCTGGGGGAGAAAATTTAAACTATATGAAGTTTACTTCTTGTTATTTAATTAAGATTTATTCAAAAGTTTGAACTTTCGACGTTCAGAGATTATTGTTGGATTTTAGTTTCTGATATTTGAAACTTTTCTCCCATTTTATATTCATATATGTGCCAGCACCAAGATGGTACATGAATTTGTTTTTGTTGCTACAGAAGCAAGTAAACATGTTAACATTTAATCTTCCAGTAATGGAATGGGAAACAAAATTCTAAGCAACTTGCAAGGCTGTTCAGAGATATTTTTCCGCTGCCTGTTGTGAGAAGTTAGGGTATGTAAAATAAATGATGTATGGAGCTGTAGGAATGCGACTTTTCCAGACTACCTTATGTCTAAGGAACATTAAACATAGGGTTCTCGTTTAGCAAATAAATAACCATTCATTTCAATGGCTGCATAGTCTGGACTTTCGTGCATATTTTTGCAAAGATAAGGAGAGGCCATTAGGGATTTAATATAAAATAAATCGCCAAGGGGTCTTCTTGTAGTCCTCGTCTTTCTGCCACATGGTGTGTTACTAATGGGCATAAATGGGCTTAAATGAATTTGTTATCTGTACTACATTTGCAGTATGTATATATTTATATATTATTTTTTAATTGTGTTTAAAAATAAAACATTAAATACCTCATTTTGGAGAGTTGAAAACGTAGAATACGTAAATCAATCAGTTTCAATTAGTATTAAATATGTCAGTATATTTCGATGTGCCCGTGGGTGTACTTACCCCATAGAGTTTAATATATTTTAGTTTTGTAATCTTTGAGGTAGCAATATAGTTAATTTGTCACCTTGTAAGACTAGAACGTTACAGTCCAAGCACTATTAATGACATAATGCGTATGTACCATTGAAGGAGTCCATATCTTGGTTGTTTTATTGATGCCCTAGGTCAGATCTGAACATTGTCTGCAAGCAGTACTGATGGTCTGGACTTGCCAAGGAGTTTTGTTGCTTTGCTTTCATCTTGAGTTATACTTGCCATTTTCAGAGTTACAGAAAGAAATTTCATTTAAAACTATTTGACAGTATCTATTATTGCATCCATGGACTTCTGGTTTGGCACTGTAGGATCAGTACTGGACTGTGAACCACAAGGTCAGCAGTTCAAACCCACCAGCTGCTCCTCGGAAACCCTATACAGGGTGACTATGAGTCAGAACCAACTCGATGGCACTTAACAGCAACAACAGCAATATTACTGCATCCACAAGGTATAATTTTCCTACAGGTTTATCTTTAGACTTTTTCACACTGATAAATGGAAATTAGTAAATTATAATCTGGGTGAGATTTAGAAGATAGGTACGTTTTTCTTTAGATCAGATTTCAAAACGATCCCAAATGATTTTAATAACATTTTAAAATACTCATCTCATGAGGAAAGCTTTAATATCTACCTAGAAGAAAGAACTTTTGTTAAAGACATAATCACTTATAAAAGACATTAATTACTTAGAGATGACAATTAATAATAATCTACTAAATGATGCCGAATTGCTAAATCCCTGCTAAATTTTTCTATTATGTATCTTATTTCATACATAAATTGTGGCATAAATATACTCTCTAGATATTTTTTTCTCCTAAGACTTGGTGGCATAGTGGATTACTCATTGGCCTGCCAACTAAAAGGTCAGCAGTTCAAACCCACCAGGGTCTCAGAGGGAGAAAACTTAGTCTATCTGCTCCCATAAAAATTTGCAGTCAGAAACCCCAAGAGGCAGTTCTACTCTGCACACTATAAGGTTGTTATGAGTTGAAATCAACTCAGTGGCAGTGGGCTTGATTATGGACTCCTCGTGTAGTGCTGTAGGATCAGCATTGGACTTCAAATCGCAAGGTTAATAGTTCAAGCCCACCACGTTACTCCTCAGAAACCCTAGATAGGGTCCCTATGAGTTGGAACCTACTAGATGGCGTTTAACAACAACAGCAATCAATGAGATTTGATTGTCAAAGGGAATGAAAAACTTTCTTGATTACTTGCAGCTGATATTTTAGTTTTAAACAGGCGTGATGCAATAGTGTTGGGTGTAGAAATGTCACTCGATTAAAATATTTATTAGATAACTATTAGACCTTGGTTAATAGCTTTCACATATATTTGTTTCTGAACACAAATGAAACCACTATTTTATGATCTAATACAAGGAGAAAGACTTGTGTGTGTAACCTTTGTATTTGACTGATAAGGAAAATACCGCTTATTTAGACTTCTCTAAATTTGACCAATTTATCATTTTGGGGTTTTTATTCTTGTTTTTATCACTGCTTTGCTGGTGATGTTTATGGGGTGTGGGCTCTAACAGCAGGTGGTGTTTTTTGAAAAATGTTAAATGAAAATGTGTCTTATAATTTATTCATATGCTATGCAGTGTTTGTTTCCACTCTTATGACAGTGTATGCACACAACCTAACACGGGTAAGTAATTTTGAATAGGTAAAAATTGTCCTTGATTCTTTATTAATTAATCTAGATGAACCAACACTTATGGAAGCCAAGACTTGTGACAGAGGTGAATTCTATGTCCAGGGGTCAAGAATGCAATGTCTACCTTTTATCGTTCTTAGATGCCATCAAGTCAGTTCTGACTCATGGCAACCTTATGCACACAGAACAAAACATTGCCTGGTCCTTCACCAATTTCACAATCATTGTTATGCTTGAGCCCATTGCTGCTGCCACTGTGCCAATCCATTTCATTGGAAGTCTTCCTCTTTTTCACTGACCCTCCACTTTACCAAGCCTGATGTCCTTCTCCAGAGACTGGTCCCTCTGGATAATATGTCTGAATTATGAGAGACAAAGTCTGGCCATCTGGACTTCTGAGAAGCATTTTGGTTCTACTTCTTCCAACATAGATTTGTTTGTTCTTCTGGCAGTCCATGGTACTGTACTTTTAATATTATTCTCCTGTCGGGGATCTGCTTCGACAGGGAAGTTTGGTTCACAAAGTAGGAAGATCTGGTGGCGAAAGAGATAGAGAAAGAATATACACAAAGACGCAACGAGAGAGACAAAGAGACACCCCGAGACCAGAGTGGATGCAAGACTGGCAGGCAGACCCTGGATTGCAGGCATTATGGCTCTGCAGGCAGTAATGCATGCAGGATTCAATCTGCGTCCATCTTTTATTTCAGGGAGGGATTTTACATAAAGGAAGAAGGGGATTATTAAGACAGGGTACAGAAATGAAATGTGATTAATCATTCAAAACAGGACACAATGATTTACAGGAACAAATTCTAAAATATACATCACAAATTGTCTTAATAATCTAACATCCTTAATTTTCCAAAAATTCAAGCAAATTGTTATAAATTACTTTTTAGGCTCAAATCCTTAGGCAGCGACTCAAGTTTTCTCAAGGCTAATTAACATACCTATGGCACTTAATCTCGAATGGTTAAAGGTGAGAAAGGATTTAAAAGGTCTGAAGAGAGTCAAGCTGTTTCAGCTACCTGGCTTAGGCTTTCAGGAGGAAGGAGGATGTCTGGGTTAATGGTTTACACCTGGGGACAGTTTGAGGAGGTTGTCACTATTATTCCTTGAACAATACTCCGGAATTCGCCAATCTACTTTGAGTGAATTCCTTGGGTGGATTTTTTCTCCAGCGTCTCCCAGCAAACTTGTCTTAGGATTTTTCCGGCCTCGGCTTTAGAAGAGGTTTTTGTTTTAATATTTGTCCATGGGTATCCAGGGCTCATGTATTAAGTTAATATCAAACATAACTGAATAATTTGATAAAGAACAGTTTGGACATGCTTGCCAGGTGGCCAGAGTTTGTTCCTCAGAGAGATTTCTTCCCAGGACCCTACGCACTGCCAACACAGTGGAGACATTAAGAGAGGCACATAAGAAACCATTTTCTCAGAAGCTACAATTACTGGAGTTAGAAGCATAAAATGAATAATAAGACCAAAGAAAATTATACAGAGGTAGTCTACCAGTGAGTTCGCAAAAACCAATGAACCCGGGACGTCAGGAGGTAACTTCCTTTGGCCCTCAGGGTCCCTGGCTTCCCATCCTGAGTGGGGCCATAGTGTAGGATTTTCGTCCATGACACAGGGCCTCAACATCTCAGTGCTTTGCGGTCCCCAACATTCTCCAACTCCATGACTCAAATGCATTAATTCTTCTTTGGTTTTCCTTATTCATTGTCCAACTTTCACATTCATGTGAGACTATTGAAAATATCATGACTTGGGTCAGGCACACCTTAGTTCTCAAACTGACATCTTTGCTCTTGAATACCTTAAAGAGGTCTTGTGCAGCAGATTTATCTAATGCAATATGATTTTTAAAAAATTATCTTTTGCTTTCTTTGCTGCTACTTCCATGAGTGTTGATGGTAGATCCAAGCAAAATTAAGTCTTTGCCAACTTCAGTCTTTTCTCCAATAATCTTGATGTTGTTTACTATCCAGTGGTGAGGGTTTTTGTATTCTGTACATTGAGGTGCAACCCATATAAAATTTGACCTGATGCTATAATGCTGATCAGGTTTCAATAGGAGCTTCTAGACTAAGACAGACTACAAAGAAAGGCCTAGTGTTCTGCTTCTAAAAATCAGTCAGTGAAAACCCAATGGACCACAACAGTCCAATCTACAACAGACTGTGGGGATGAGGCAGGACTGGGCAGTGTTTTCTGCTTTGGGTTGCCATGAGTTGGAGCCATTTCCAGAGTAGCTAGCAACAACATGCATTTTAAAAGGAGACTGGTTTGCTACAAACTGACTTTTAGTGGTTTTTGGCTGGCAGTAAACCATAAAGCCAGCCAACCAATAACAACAAAGAACCAAATCCACTGCAGTCTAGTCAATTCCAATTCTTAGTGACCCTATATGACAGAGTCGTATAGCCCCATAGGGTTTCCAAGGTCATAAATCTTTAGGAAAGCAGACTGCCACCTCTGTCTCCCACACAGCAGTTGGTGAATTCGAACCAGTCACATGTCAGTTAGTAGCTGAGCACTTTAACCACTATGACACGATGCTCCCATAAGGTCTCCATGAGTCAGAACTGATGGCAGCAGAGCAATTAATTACTGTTGATGAGTGCTGTGGAGATGGTTCCAACCCATAGCATATATAGGGTTTCCGAGGAGTGACTGGTGAGTTTGAACCCCGAATCTTGTGGTTCAAACCATCCTTGCTGTCCAGCGCATTAACCCACAGTGCCACACCAGGCCTCCAGGCAGTGATTAGACCCCCTTATGATGCTACGTACTGGACATTTAAGAACTTCTCTGAAAGGTACACATGTGAAAAGAATACTATTTCCAATTTGTAGTTGCTGTACCAGTCAGTTAAAGACACTTCCCACAATACCACTTCTTGACGATTTAAAAAATTCTTTGGGAATTCACAGAATTTGCGGTTTGGGTTTCCCTTAGACGAATATGATGCATATTTAATTAATCCATTGCAAAATTTAATGTCTTTTGTACAGAAAAAGATTTCATTTACTCAAGTTCTATGAAAACTGAATTTAAATAGAAGAATCTGGGTTAAACTTCAAAATCAGGCATATGTGATATGAGGAGGTAGAATAGTGAATAATTTCCCTTTGATTTATAGAAGTCCTCTGTTTTCTGTTATATAGTTTCATAGTCCCACTGTCTGTCTAGCTGAACCTTGTTGTCTAAGAAGATCTTTCTAATATGAAAAGTCAGAGGGTGGGAAAGAAGTGAATAATTCATATCAAATTATTTATGGCCATTTGGTTAAAAAATGATGTGTGATTTTTATGTATATCTGGGCTGTTGAAATAATAGGATGTTCTAACCATCATGTGGCCTTCTGGTGTGGTGCTATAGGATAAGCACTCGACTGGGATCAGCAGTTCAAACCCACCAGCTACTCCTTGGAAACCCTATACAGGGTCCTTATGAGTTGGACCTGACAACACTTGACAGCACTTAACAACAACCATGGAACAAAGGATTCATTACAAGTAACCTATTTGGATCCTGTTAATCCAAGTCTTTATTTTTACAATGAACAAAATGTTTATATTTACTTCTGCTACCTTCATTTGCACTCCGTTTCCCCAGTTCCTCTCTCTGTCCCAGGCTTGATTACAAGAAACCAGAAGGGGAGATAACAATTTTTGGGCTTAGAATGATGTCACACTACTTCTAGGACAATCTGTTTGTACCACTGACTCTGAGAGGTGTTGTCAGCAGCTCAAAAATTAGGTTGAATTACACACTAAGACTTGTTGATTCATAAGCTCTCTCTGCTGAGATTTAGGTCCATGCTAACTCAAGACCCAGTGGTGTTCACTACTGGACACATAATAACTGGCAGGACCAAAATATATGTCCACTACTCAGTTGTCAGTTTGTTGTACTCTGGTGTGTTGTGTGTGGCTGTGATTCTGGAAACTATGCTGCCTGTATTTTAAATATCAGCAGGGTCACCCAAGGTGGACACATTTTTTGTTGTGCTTCCAGAGTACCATAGACTAGAAAGAAGGAGAGACATACTACTTCTGAATATTTGGTCACTTAAAACCGTATGAATAGCATTGGAACACTGTCAAATACATTAAAATACTGAATATTGAAACATGATGAAGAGTACCAGAATATTGTCAGATATAGTGCTGGAAGACGAATCCCTTATGTAGGAAGACACTCAAAATGCTGCTGTTAAAGAGCTGCATCCTCAAAGTAGAGTTGACTATGATGATGCAAATGGAGTAGAGCTTTTGGGACCTTCATTTGCTGATGGGGCAAAACTCAAAATGAGAAGAAGCACCTGTAAACATCCATTAATAATCGGAAGATGGAATGTATGAAGTATGAAATTGGAAATTGTCAAAAATGGAATAGAACGCATAAGTATTTTATACTTGGCATTAGTGAGCTGAAATGGACTGGTATTAGTCAATTTGAATCTGACAATCACATGGTTTACTATGCTAGGAATGACAAAATGAAGAGGAATGGGGTTGCATTCATCATCAAAAAGAACATTTCAAAATCTATAAGTACAATGCTATCTGTGAAGTACAATGCTGTCTGTGGAAGACCAGTTAATACCACTATTATTCAAATTTACACACCAACCCTTAAAGCCAGTGATGATGAAATTGAAGAATTCTGCCAACTTTTTCAGTCTGAAATTGATCAAATATGCAATCAAGATGTATTGATAATTACTGGCGAGTGGAATGTAAAGGTTAGAAACAAAAGAGGTACCATCAGTCATTGGAAAATATGCTCTTGGTGATAGAAACGATGCTGGAGATCACATGATAGAATTTTGCAAGACCAATGGCTTCTTCATTGCAGTTACCTTTTTTAACAACATGAAAGGTGACTATACACATGGACTGCACCAAATGGAACACACAGAAATCAAACTGACTACATCTATGGAAAGGTCCGATGGATCTTGGCTGAAAGCAGAGAATACCAGAAGGATGTTTACCTGTGCTTTATTAACTACTCAAAGGCTTTCGATTGTGTGGATCATGACAAGCTATGGACAACATTGAGAAGTATGAGTATTCCAGAACACTTAATTGTACTTCTGAGAAATCTGTACCAAGACCAAGAAGCAGTTGTTCGAACAGAACACTGAATGTTTTCAAATTGGGAAAGGTGTGAGACAGGGTTGTATTCTTTCGCCATACTTATTCAACCTGTATGCTGAGCAAATAATACGAGAAGCTGGGTTCTATGAAGAAAAACGTGGCATCAGGATTGGAGGAAGACTCATTAACAACCTGCGATATGCAGATGCTACAACCTTGCTTGCTGAAAGTGAAGAGGACTTGAAACATTTACTTATGAAGATTAAAGAGCACAGCCTTCAATATGGATTACATCTCAATGTCAAGAAAACAAAAATCCTCACCACTGAACCAATAAACAGCATTCTTATCAATGGAGAAAAGATTGAAGTTGTCAAGGACGTCATTCTTCTTGGATCAACTATCAACACTCACGGAAGCAGCAGTCAAGAGATCAGACGACGTATTGCATTGGGCAAATCTGCTGCACAGGAACTTTTAAAGTATTGAAGAGCAGAGATGTCAGCTTGAGGACTAAGGTGTGCCTGACTCAGGCCGTGGTGTTTTCAGTAGCCTCATATGGATGCGAAAGCTGGACAGTGAATAAGGAAGATCGTAGAAGAATTGATGCCTTTGAGTTGTGGTGTTGGAGGAGAATACTAAATGTGCCATGGACTGCCAAAAGAACCAATAGATCTGTTTTGGAAGAAGTGCAGCCAGAGTGCTCCTTGGAGGCCAGGATGGCTAAGCTTCGTCTCTCATACTTTGGACATATTGTCCGGAGGAAACAGTCACTGGAGAAGGATATCATGCTGGGTAAGGTGGAGGGTCAGAGAAAAAGAGGAAGACCCCTAACGAGATGGATTGGCCAGGTGGCATCATTGATGGACTCAAGTGTGGCAGTGGTAGTGAGGTTGGCCCAGGATCGGACATTGTTTCGTTCTGCTGTGCATGGGGTTGCTATGAGTCGGTTCCGACTCGATGGCACCTGACAACAACAACAATGGAAAGAGATGGTGGAAAAGCTCCACATCATCAGCCAGAACAAGGCCAGGAGCAGATTGTGAAATAGACCATCAATTGTTTATGAGCAAGTTCAGGCTGAAGCCGAAGAAAATTTAAAACAAATCCACCAGAGCCAAAATATGACCTTGAACATATCCTATCTGAATTTAGAGATCATTTCAAGAACATATTTGATGCATTAGACACTAGTGAGTAAAGACCAGAAGAGGTGTGGGATGACATCAAGAAAACAAAAGGCCATTAAGAAGACAGGAACAAAGGAAAAGACCAAAATCTTGCTCTCCTGTGCAGAGTTCCTAAAGCAAATGGAAGAAATTAGGAGGTATAAGAGCTGAACAGAAAAATTTCAAGGGCAGCTCAAAAGACAAAGTCAGGTATTATAATGAAATGTGCAAAGACCTGGAGTTAGAAAACCAAAAGGGAAGAACAGTCTTGGCATTTCTCAAGTTGAGGGAAGTGAATAAAAAATTCAAGTCTCGACTTGAAATATTGACGGATTCTGCAGGCAAAATACTGAATAATGCAGAAAGCATCAAAAGAAGGTGGAATTATTATACAGAGTCATTGTACCAAAAAAGAAATGGTTGCTGTTGAACCGTTTCAAGAGGTAGCATATGATCAAGAGCCAAGGACACTGAATGATGAAGTTCAAGGTGCACTTAAGGCATTGGCAAAGAACAATGCATCGGGAAGTGATGAAATACAAATTGAACTCATTCAGCAAACTGATGAGACACTGGAAGCACTCACTTATGTATGCCAAGAAATTGGAAGACAACTACCTGGTCAATTGATTTGTGCCCATTCTAAAGAGAGACGATCTAATTGAATATGGAAATCATCAGACAATATCATTAATATTGCATACAAGTAAAATTTTGCTAAAGAGTATTTAAAAATGTTTGCAACAACTGACAGGGAACTGCCTGAGGTTCAAGCCAGATTTAGAAGAGGACGTAGAACTAGGGATATCATTCTGACGTCAAATGGATCTTGACTGAAAGCTAAGAATATCAGCAAGATATTCTAATATGCAGAGGTTTTCGATTGTGTGGATCATAACAAGTTATAGACAACATTACAGAGAATGAGTATTCTGGAACACTTAATTGTGCTCATGAGGACCTGTACATAAACCAAGAGGCAGTTGTTCGAACCGAACAAGGGAACATTAATGGTTTAAAATTAGGAAAGGTATGTGTCAGGGTTGTATTCTGTCACCATACTTATTCACTTAATATGTTAAACAAAAAGAGAACAAAAATCCTCATCACTGGACCAATAAATAGCATTCTTATAAACAGAGAAAAGACTGAAATTGTCAAGTGCACCTGACCCAAGCCATGGTATTTTCAATAGCCCCATATGCATGGGAAATTGGACAGTGAATAAGGAAGACCGTAGAAGAATTGATGCATTTGAGTTATAGTGTTGGAGGAGAATATTGAAAGTGCCATGGGCTGCCAAAAGAACAAACAGATTTGTATTGGAAAAAGTACAGCCATAATGCTCCTTAGAAGCCAGAATAGCCAGACTTTATCTCTCATGCTTTGGAAGGAGGGACCAGTTCTTGTTGAAGGACATCATGCTTGGTAAAGTGGATGGAGAGTCATTGAAAAAGAGGGAGACCCCAATGAGATGGATTGGCACAGTGCCAGCAGCAATGGGCTCAAGTGTTGCAACGGTGGTAAAATTGATGCAGTGTTTCATTCTGTTGTGTATAAGGTCCCTATGAAGCAGAACTGACTCCATAGCACCTAACAACAACACTCTCTATATATTCTCCTTTCTGCAATAAAGTAGAGTCTCTTTCAAAGTCTGGAGTTGGTGTCTAGTGCTAGATTCCACTCAGTCTTGCATTAGGTCTTAACAGTTTGGCAACCATAAAGTTGTGGTGCTTTGGCAGATGTCTTTAAAGACCATAGCCATCAATGGTGGGAAAAAGTAGAACTGATCTTTGGACACCTGTATGCCTGAGATGCCAATAGCTGAGTCCTAGTTGGAATAATTATTGTTGTTAAGTGCTGTTGGGTTGGCTCCGACTCATAAGGGCCCTGTATAGGGTTTCTGAGGAGCAGCTGGTAAGTCAAATCGCCGACCTTTCAGTTCAAACCAACCTTACAGTCCAGTGCTTATCCTACAATGCCACACCAGGACTAATAGTTAATGCAAATTCATTTTGGAAGTTTGCCAAAGCTGCCTTGGCATCTGACAGCTGGAGCTCAGCTAACTGGTCCAATATTGTTTAATTAAGCCCAGATTCCTAGGTAAAGCTTGTCTATTGTCTGAGTCCTGAACATATGTGAGAATAGCAGAAGTTCAACTTCTTCCTGCCTTTTTTCATGGCAGACAGAAGAACATTAGAGGGTGTTTTTTTCTTCTCATAGGTCTAGATTCAGGTAGTATAAACAGTTATCACACATGGGTGCTTACTAGAAAGGTTGGTGTTCAAGTCTACCTAAAGGCACCCTGAAAGAAAGAAAGAAAGATCACCCTGGTGATCTTCTTCCAAAAAAATCATCCATTGAAACATCTATGGAGGACACCCTTTCCTGGTTTAAATTATTATATATGCCTGAATGGTTAAAAAAAAAAAAAGAGCTAAAATGAATAGAAATACTGTTAACCAATGGTACATTGTTGTTGTTATGTGCCGTGGAGTCGGTTCCGACTCATAGCGTCCCTGTACAGGGTTTCTGAGGCTGTAAATCTTTACGGGAGCAGAAAGCCTCATCTTTCTCCCATGGAACAGCTGGTAGTTTCGAACTGCTGACCTTGTGGGTTCGCAGCCCGATTTGTAATCACTACGCTACCAGAGCTCCTTAACTGATGGTACATGGTGAGGATTATAATCATTGTAATAAAACAGACTATATGATTTGTTGAATGTAAAACTGATAATCTGCCCCATAAACTTTCACTCAATTCACAATAAAAACTTAAAAATAAATAAATAAAATGTAATGAATAATCTCTTTACCAAAACACACACCTACGGAGGACAGTTCTACTCTGACACACTTGGGGTTGCCACAAATTGGAATCAATTCAATGGCTGCTGGTAAGACCTAGATCCAGAGACAGATATTTTGGAGAATAATAATAATAATCGATAACACAAATGCTGAGAATATTCTAGACACTTTGCTTACAGTTTAATAGGACTTGTCCTATTTAATTTTCACGATCTTAGTGAACAGCAAGGTCAGCAGTTTAAACTTACCAGCTGCTCCTCGGAAACCCTGTACTGGGTCGCTATGAGTGGGAACCAACTCAACTGCACTTAACAACAATGAAACAATTATTGTTATTAGTTCCAATTTATAGAGGAGTTACCTGAGGCATAGAAAGGATAGTTACTTGCCCAAGACTTTGGAGCTACTAAGTGGTATAGCACAAAGAGGAGAATTCTGTACCCTTCATTCTCACTGTCTGGTTCTCTGTGTGACATGCTGCACAGCTGCACAGAGATGCCTTTTGCCCTTGCTCCATGAAGTACATAGGAAATACTGATGTCTGGCTATTTTGTGAGCTCTTTTAGGGATGTGGGAGCATATCACTAGTATTGTGATAACCTCTCTGAGGTGTTCTGTTAAGCTCTCTCATACCCCCATCAAATCTTTCTTCCCTCTCACTTGTTCCCTTTCTCTGTCAGATGCTTCCAAATCCAGTCAGGAGGCAACTTGGTGTGGTTCTTCCATACCTATTGTTTATTGCTTGAGTTCTTTCTTTGCTTCTTGGCTGCACCATCTCAGCTATGGCCAATGGTCTAGCTTCAGTGAAACTGAGGTCAGAAGTCAATACGGAGATACTAGGAATAAAAAGCATACTGTCTCCTATACTGGAGACTAAGGCCATAAAGGCAGGTCTTACGTTTGCTTGACTCTGATTATAACATAATTATTGTTGTTGTTGTTAAGTGCTGCTAAGTCAGTTCCAATTCATAGCAACCCTGTAGAGGGTTTCTGAAGAGCGTCTGGAAGTTTGAACTGTTGCCCTTGTGGTTCAAACTGACCTTGAGGTAGAGTGCTTATCCTATAGCACCAGGACTCCTATAATACAAGCTTTCGAGTCTGTTCGGACTCATACCGACCATGTAAAAGTTTCCGAGGAGTGGCTGGTGAGTTTGAACCACGAACTTTGTAATTCAAACTGACCTTGTAATCCAGTACATTATCCTGCAACACCACACCAGGACTCCTATGACATTATAGACTATGTATATGTTTGGAGTCTATAGGTAGTGCAAACAGTTTAATGTGCTAAACTGCTAACTGAAAAGTTAGAGATTCAAATCCATCCAGAAGCATCTTGTAAGAAAATCTTGATGATCTAACTGTGAAAAAGCCAGTTGCTGAAAACAACCCTATGAATCACAGTTCTAATCTGACACTCATGGGGTCTCAATGAGTCTTTATGAAACAACTTTGTGGCAACTAGTTGGTAATAGATAATATATTCAGAAGCCACTCAAGAAAGCTGTGGTTTCTCTGGTCAAGCTGGACCAGGTGGCCAGCCAGGGTAATGGATTTCAGAACCCACAAAATGACGGGAAGAAACAGTGGCTGCCCAAGACAATGTAACCCCAAAGATCAGATCAGTTGTTGAATCAATTGGAAATGGAAGGAAGCGTGACTAATGGGTAGAAGTGAGCCCCTACTTCTGGATAGCAAAGTGTTAGCTGTTTGTACATGTGATCCCACTGACTTCTCGTGATGATACTGGAGTGTAGATCCATGTATTCATTCCCACTTTAGAGATCAAGAAATAGAGACTTGCGAAGGTTGAACACTTTCTCACAATGGTGGCATGTGCCTCAACCAGGATCCAAACAAAGCTTGTGGAAAGCAGAAAACAGAAACAGAAAGAAAACTGTCAAATAGTATAATTCTGCATTGTTGCTTGAAAAGACTTTAGAATCCAAATACATATGCAAGGAGCAGTCTCTTTATGGTGGTAAAATGGCAGCCTGTTACTCATTTCATTCCTGTGTTGTTCATTTAAAAGTTCAACTGACAACTAGGTGGGGGAAGAAAAGACATTTTGTGCCTCAAATTGCTGGAGAAAGATGAAGCTGTCTGCTCCCATAAAGATTTACAGTCTTGGAAACTCTGCCTTCTGAGACAGAATTGGCCCCATGGCAATGGGGGTGGGATGGGAAGTGTCAGAAATAAGAGATCTCTAGATCAAGGACAAGCGAATGCCTGGTTCTCTAAATATTTGTTCTAATAGATTTTTACAATCTCCTTCAGATCATTCCTCCACATTACACCTCACAATAGTAGTCAAATAGAAGAATCAAAAGATCGTTTTTAAAACTTGAACTGCAAGTAATAAGAATATACACTACTCTTGACTTCCAAAAGTTTGGTCATTAACCATCTTCCATTATATTTGGAAGCCTCATTGGATTTCTAACCGTGGTGTTTCTTGAATGCTTGCTGGAGATTATGGCTCTGCATAAACTGAGCAGAATTGATTCAAGATTTTAAAAAGTCATTTCTCCTGTTGTGTCTCAATCTGATATTTGCCATATGGGTGCCTCAGCGTCATTCTCACAGCAGGTCTAATTTATGGCAATTCACAGACTACAAGAAAGCACAGCCTTTCTCCTTTATTTTATTCTTTGCTTTGCCCACCTTGATTTTAATTTACTTAAGTGCAGATTCCCTGACAATGGGGGTGGGCAGTTGGTTGCAGCCAGTGGGTGGGAGAAGAATGTCAACGGAGAAAATTGGGGATTTTTGTCATGACTTGCTTCCTGAAGGATTTTGAAATGTGCATGTGAGAGGTGACTGAACGAATGTGTTCCTGGAGTCAAGATTCCCCGTTCCCCATTCTCCATCTAGTCCATTGTAGTTAGAAATTCTGCAGTGTTTCATTGTTGACTTATTGCTAATGGGTTAATTGACTCATTCATTATTTCAATAAAACAGGTCCTATGATAGGCTCGAGAATTGCAGAAACACAATGAAAAACAGGATCGCCTAAGATTGTGCCAGAATACAGACATGTTAATAGAAAATTGTTAGCTGTCATTCATTTATCCACCGATTTCAGGTGACTCTATGTACAACACAATAGAACAGAATGCTGGCCTGTCTTGAGCCCTACCCATAATCCATTGCAGACTGGATCGTTGTGATCCATAGGGGTTTTTATTGGCTGATTTTCAGAAATAGATCATGAAGCCTTTCTTCTTAGTCCATCTCAGTCTGGAAGCTCTGCTGAAACCTATTTAGCATCATAGCAACATGTAAGCCTCCGCTGACAGGTGGATGGTCAAAAGCTGAGAATTGAACTCAAGTCTTGTATGTGCAATGCAAAAACTCTACCACTGAACCATCATTTTCCCCATTTTAGAAAATAACATGTAGTTAAAATGGGTGTTAACTAGAACTGTAACCAAAGTCAACCTAGAGGGCTCAGCAGAAGCTTCATAAAGGGAAAAAAATGTTTGAACTATTGAGACAAGCTCTCCCTCTCAGTTCTTACTTCTAGCCAACATTTAGTGGGCCCATCTTAAAATCCCACATTGCAGCTTTCCAAGACCAAATTAATTAAGAAGTGGTATCATCTTTGCTGCCATGGTTGTCACATAGATATTATACCCTGTAAAGATTAGGCAAAGCTGCTACACAAGACCACTTTAAAGTGTTCAAGGGCAAAGATGTCAGTTTGAGGACTAAGGTGGGCCTGACCCAAATTATGGTATTTTCAGTAGCCTCATATGCTTTTGAAAGTTGGTCAATGAAAACTATAGAAGAATTGATGCATTTGAGTTATGGTGTTGGTGAAGAATACTGAAAGCACCATGGACTACCAGAAGAAAACACAAATCTGTGTTAGAAGAAGTACAGCCAGAATGCTCCTTAGAAGCCAGGATAGAGAGACTTTGTCTCTTATACTTTGGACATGTTATTAGCAGGGACCAGTCTCTGTAGAAGGACATGATGCTGGCTAAAGTAGAGGGTCTGAAAAAATGTGGACAACGGCCCCACAATGGAATGGATTGGCACAGTGGCAGCAGCAATGGGCCCCAGCATGGCAGCTATAGTGAGGATGGTGCAGGACCCGAACAGTGTTTCATTCTGTTGTACATAGGCGCACTATGAGTCAGAAACAACTCATATGATGGCACCTAACAACAACAACAACAACAATGAAGATTGGCTACTTACTGATCTGAAGATCTTGTTACTTATGCTCAAAACCAGAGCCTGCCATTCCTCTGTACCCAGGCTTTTTACACCTAGAGCAGCATCAGGTACCACAGAGAGGTTTATTGGAAGTTTGTTGGCAAGCATCATTTTTTACTGTTAGAAATTGAATTGTGTCAACCCCCAACCAAAGAACATGGAATCCTGGTGTGGCACTGTGGGTTAATGTGTCAGACTGAAAAGTTGTTTGAACTGCAAGGTCGGTGGTTCAAGCTCACCAGCTGCTCTTTGGAAACCCTATACAGGATTGCTATGCGTTGGAACCAATTTGATGACACTTAACAACAACAATGACCAAAGAACATGTTTCCATTTTTCTAGTCCAGGATTCACAGTATTATGTAATTCTCCTCTATTTTGTGATCTGGTGTAATAATCCTATGTTATAAATTCTAATCTCTATGATGTCAATGAGGCAGGATTAGAGGCAGATGTGTTAATAAAGAAGGATACAATCTACATGATTAGGTTGTATCTTGAATGAATCTCTTGAGATATAAGAGATAAAACAAGTGAGAAAAGATTGGATGGACCTGACTACCACCAAGCAACAGGAACCAGTAGTGGACTGAGCCCTTTGGACCCAAGGTCCCTGGGCTCTGAGAACCTCTTAACCCAGAGGAAGTTGTGGGGTTTTATTTTAAATAATCTTCTTAAATGTTTTAAAACAAATTTTTTAAATACCCAAAATAATACAGTTCCCATGGAGTTGACTCCAAGCAATGCCAACTCCATATGTGTCAGAGTAGATGTGCCCAATGGACAGGGTTTATGGGATAATACTGTGGGAGTTCAGGTTAGTGGTCTGGATAGAAGTAAAGACTTGAGAGTCATCGATGTTACTGGAGAGAAGGACACAGCGAGGATGGAAAGGGGACTGATAAATAACATGCTAGATAGAAAGATAGACACAGAAGCAAAGGCTAGAAGCTAACCCATGTCAAGAAAGGGAGCCGGAAATGACCAGAAAGTAGTAACAGTAACTGAGAATTAAACTCCTAACATTGGGTCTACTCATTTAATTCTGACGGATTGAGATACTAACCTTGGGCCTTGCTCTTGATTGTGGCTCTCAGAGACAGGATCAGTGACATCCCAAAGCTCCTTGTAACTGTTCCCTTTGACCAATGTACATGTCAAAATAGCTTTTTTTGGGATCTCTACTACTGGTATCATTTCTTTTTTTCCTCCCTTTTGATTATCAGTTCAAAAATAACCTTATTCATTGAAGCATCAGTGAACAAACAGAGATGGATGTTCAGAGATAGCTATAGAAGTACCTGAGCTGCCTGAATCTTCTCCAAACCTGGTAAATGATTCCTAAAGGATGAGAAAATTCAAATTCTGGCTTCCACTGAGAATTGAATATTCCCCAAACTGCCTGATACACAGCCCCAGCTGAGAACTAATGCAAGTATTTTGCTTAAGAGAACTCGCAAATGCGAGGTGCTTCTAACAATATGTGTCAAGCAGTGTGTAGCTGATGGTAGGAGTTAGATTTATGCATATTGTGGTTGTCCATTTCCAGCTGTTTTTGTGGAGTCAAACTTTTTTTATGTTAACAGATCACATTATTATCACATTTAGTGGAGAATAATGAGATATGGTGGTGATACATCATTGGCAGCTCATAGCGCCATTTGAAAACATGCTTGTTTTTAAGTCTGCAATAATGGGTCAAAGAGAGAGACACACACTGGCATGTACACACATACACACACACACACAGATAAGCCACAAGCATAGCTGTCAGCCACTGGTCCTGAGTAGCCCTTTCTATGTAAATGCTTCTTGCCCAGAAGGAAACCTCTGTGGTGACCCACTAAAGAGCCTTAGTTCTTCTCCATTAACAAAGGGGACCCAGCATCTCAGAGTTGAGATATAAGTGACCAGTGGGATTTGCTAAAATTCTGAAAAGTGCTCTACGTAGAGTTGTTCACAGTTGAGATGACAGAGAATGGATACCTTTGGGGATTCCCACAGCATCGATTCTGTAAAAAGCTGGCGTGGTGTGAACACAAGTTTTCAGCTCACTAGAAGCTGTGGGGGAGTCCTGGTGATGCACTGTTGGATAAGCACTTGACTGCTAATTCCAAGGATGGTGGTTCAAACCCACAAGTTGCTCCTCAGGAACCCTATACAGAGTCACTATGAGTCTGAACTGACTTGACACTTTGCAATAGCAACAATGCCAACAGAAGCTATTGAAGCAACCAAAACTCCCATCAAAAGGCTATCACAGTGGTTTCTGCAATGTGTATTGAATTCTCTCTTTCTCTCGGTGTCTCTTTACCTTTTTTTCTCCATCTCTGTTTCACCCTTTGTTGTTCCTAAGTGCTTTCAAGTCAGTTCTGACTTATAGCGACTCTTTATAGAGTTCCCAAGGTTTTAATTGTTTGCGAGAGCAGAACGCCTCATCTTTCTCCCTTGATGGGCTCAAATTATCGACCTTGTGGTGTGTGGTCCAGTGTTTCTTCTGTGGAAACACTGTGCCCTTGGTTTTGTTCTTGTTGTTGTTATGTGTCGCTGAGTCGGTTCCAACTCATAGTGAACTTGTATAGGGTTTCAGGGGAGCAGCTGATGAGTTTAAATCACCGACCTTATATGAACCTTGTCTGTTGCTTGTCCTATAATGCCATACCAGGACTCCTTGTTTTATACTTCGTTGTTGTTGTTGGTAAGTACCGATGAGTCAGTTCAAACTCATAGCAACCCTGTATAGGGTTTCCAAGGAGCAGTTGAACTGCCGACCTGTGGTTCCCCAGTCCAGTGCTGATCCTAGAGCACCACACTAGGAGTCTGTTTTACACTTGGAGGTCTATAAGTGAAATGTATTACATTAAGTAACACTCACATAAGGTTCCTTGTCTCTGCCTCCAGCTCCCAAGCTTAGGGACATGCCTCCAACACATCCTTCTCTGTGATTCTTACATTCCACAAATTTCTTTTTAAATTTTTTGCAATAAAATTGTAGCGTCAGCATGTGCTACCCATGTGATAATTATTCCTATTAGTTTCCATTTCCGTGAAGTAAATTTTTTCTTTATTAAAAACTCTATGTCACTCATGATTTGGCAGATGAGAAAGAGGCTTGCAGGCAGAGAGAGGCTCTGTGTCTGCCTGCATATCTAAAGAATTGCAAGTTAGAGAAAAAGTTTTGTGTATGCGTATGAGGGTGGGAAGGCAGAGGTGAGAATGATGGCAGACTAGGCTGGAGGAATTGAGAGAAGAGAGGTTGAAAGAACCATTAAAGAGTCCTGGTGTGGCGCTGTGGGTTAATGTGCCAGACTGCAAAGCCATTTGAACTGCAAGGTTAGTGGTTCAAGCTCACCAGCAGCTCCTCGGAAACCCTATACAGGGTCGCTGTGGGTCAGACCCGACTCGGTGGCACGTTAACAACAACAAGGAGCCCTCGTAGCACTGTGGCTTAGGCATTGGGCTGATAACTGCAAGGTCGGTGGTTTAAACCCACCAGCTGGTCTATGGGAGAAAGATGAGGCTGTCTGCTCCCATAAAGATTTACAGTCTCAGAAACAATGAGTTGGAATCGACTTGATGGCAGTGAGAGGGAGGAGTGCTCCCTTACTGCATTCTCAAGAGCATTCCTGTACTGGATCCAGTAATGATCATCCTAAAGAAACTTTTACAAATGGGTTTAGAAGGTAAAATACTCAATTATATCCCCACAGTGGCATGTAACATTGAGTTCTTCCAACTTAAAAACAAACAAAAATTGATCTGGTCATATTTAATGGAGAAGCATTTTGAGGTCTTGAAAACACATCCAAAAAGGAGAAATTAATCTCAATATGGACAAAGGCAATTAGGAGCAATAATTATGCTGTGAGCTATCAGATCTTAAAAGTCAATGCAGACTGTTTATCAGTGGCTCAGGTCAGTACACTCGAGGGAAAACAGTCAACACTATACTGGACAACAACATGAAGGCCACTTAAGCCAAATGAAAAACTTAATCCTATCAATGTATAAGGACTCCTGATGTGGCGCTGTAGGATAAGCACAAGTCTGCTCACTGCAAGGTCGTCAGTTCACATCTACCAGTCCCTCTTCAGAAACTCTCTACAGGGCTGCTAGGAGTTGGAATTGACTCAGTGGCGCTTAACAACGACAACAACAATGCACAAAGGTCATAGTACAGATTGAGTAACTGACCTACAGTATATAGTACAGCTAGTTGTATGGAGAATGTTGGGACCAGAGAAACCCTAAAGATCACGTGTTCTAATGCCTTTATTTTGCAAGTTAGAAAATTGTTGTTGTCAAGTGCCATGGAGTCGATTTCAACTCATAAGGACTTAGTATAGGGTTTCCAAGGAGTGGCTGGTGAGTTTGAAGAACCTACACTGGAAGCCGGGAAATATGAAATGACTGGGCCATGAAGACAAAGTTTAAGCAAAGACAAAATCCTGTGGTTATGCAGATATGACCTACTTGTCTATCACATGTACAACACAGCTATTTGGTTTGGTTTGCTATCTGTCTTCTGAAACCACTGACATTTTATCTATTCTGTCTGTCTCATTGTTAATGCTTACTGGGTGAATTCATTTTAAGTTTTAAATTGTTTCCAAATAGATATTCGCAGCAGGATTTACTTTCCTGTTTGCAAAGGGCAACATTAATTTATCATCCTTGGTATTTTCTAATATCCTTTCCTACAAGCAGGGTTGTTGACCCCAAGATGGAGGCAGGATACTTCTCCCCAAGACATGTACAAGTGATGAGTAAAACAGAAAGACAGGGACTGAGTCCTGCTAAGAAATCCAGACTCTGTGAGGATAAACCAGTAGAGTGAGACCAATCATAGGAACCCAGGAACAAATAATTCTGGAAGACCAATGTTAGGAACTCTGGAAATGAGATAAGGGAGTTAAAACTAAGAAGAATTCCTAAGGCAGAAACCAGTAAGCTCAGTGTTACTTTATAAAGCTGTTATTTCTGTGCTTACTTTTCTGTTTGTGAGTAGGATAGTCAAAGACACTGAAATTGTGGAAAAACACACCACTTCACAGAAGCTGGATTATTTGAAGAAGAACATGGCATCGGGATTGGAGGAAGGTTCATTAACAGCCTGCGATATGCAGATGATACCACCTTGCTTGCTGGAAGTGAAGAGGACTTAAAATACTAAATGATGAAGATCAAAGACTACAGCCTTCAATACAGATTGCGCCTCAATGTAAAGAAAACAAAAATCCTCACAACTGGACCAATAACATCATGATAAATGAAGACAAGATTGAAGTTTTCAAAGACTTCATTTTGCCTTGATCCACAATTAACACTCTTGGAAACAGCAGTCAAGAAATCAAACGATGTATTACGTTAGACAACTCTGCTGCACAAAACCTCTTTAAAATTATTCAGAGCAAAAATGTCACTTGGAGCACTAAAGTGCTCCTGACTCAAGCCTCATATACATATGAAAGTTAGATAATGAAGAAGGAAGACCATAGAAGAATCCATGCAGTTGAATTATAGTGTGGAGAAGAATATTAAAAGTACCACGGAAGAACAAACAAATCTGTGTTAGAAGAAGTACAGCCAGAATGCTCCTTAGAAGCCAGGGGGACAAGACTTCATTTCTCATACTTTGACATGTTATCAGGAAGGACTAATTCACTGAGAAGGACATTATGTTTGGTAAAGTGGAGGATTGATGAAAAAGAACACCCCCCCTCCCCCCAAAAAAATTAATTGGAGTGACACAGTGGCAGCAACAGTGGGCTCATATGTAGCAACACCTGTGAGAATGGCATAGGACTGGGCATTGTTTAATTCTGTTACGCACAGGGTCCCTATGAATCGGAACCAACTCAAGGGCACCTAACAATAACAGCAACATTCAGACATTCTGTTTTCATTTTCCTGCTTTTCGTGACATCAGTTATCTCAGCTGCAACAGATGTGTGGCCTTAGATTGTGAAGTCACCAGCCCCTTGTATTTTCTTCCTGGAAATGCATGCATCATTTGAGGTGACAAGTGACAGATGTCAGCATACCCTAAAGTTGAGTTGAGAGGTAGACATGATGTCTAGGCTGCTGGGTCTTAGGAGCATTCTTCCTATTTCTTCACTGGACCCAAGGAATGCTGATATTGATCTCACAGGACTGCTGGGAGGAACACGTGGAGTAAACTGTAACACAATTTATGGGTCATACCAGGCTGTCCGCAAATGTCATTCTACTGATTTCTAGTTCAAGGAATGCATTATCAGATAAAACTGATGCTTATTTGTTTTCTACTTTGATTTTGACTTTATCTAATATTTCCAGAACACCTACTATGTGCGTTACTTGGGGCATTTTAAAAGGACCCAAAGAAATATAAAACATATAATTAAGTGTCCTGGTGTGGTACTGTAGGATCAATACTGGATTGCTAACCACAAGGCTGGTGGTTCAAACCCACCAGTTGCTTCTTGGAAACTCTCTACGGAGTTGCAATGAGTCGGAACAGGCTCAACAGCACTTAACAACAAGAAATCTTAGAGATTGTCATAGATGAGAACCTAAGACCCATAATCTTTGCAGAGATTACATAGGTGGCTAATAGCAGGTCACAGTTAAAAGCTATTTTAACTCTGCTTGTTTCATTATGACACCCATCCCTGTCATTAAGAAGTTGAACATTTCTTTGTTGCATTGACCTCTCAGAAACGTGTGATAGATGTTGATGTAGAATCATGCCACTAATGAAACTCATCGTGGACTACCTCTTTGCTTATTGGCCTTGGTGTTTATTGAAGCACTGATGTATGAAAGGACTTCTAAAAATTTGTGAAATAATTGAATGAAAAGATAATGGGATTTTCCCATGAACTTTCTGAAGTCCCCTCATGTGTTTTACTGAATTCATTAGGATATAAAGTAGGAAGAACCAAGCAAATATCTCCAAGTCAAGCTATACCACTTGTAACTCCTAAATGTAATTTTATTTAACAAGTGTTTACGTAGACTGTAACACATGACTGGTACTCTTTCAAGGACGTCAATATACCCTGAACTTGAGTTGGGGACCAGACGTGATATTTCCATGGTTGCTTACTCAGTCTTCATAGCAAGCCTGCAAATCTTGCTATCCCCATTCCCACATAAAGAAAATGAGTCGCAGAGAGAACTAGAACTTTCCCAAGGTCATACAGATACAAAAAAAAGCAGAATCTGACCCAAAGTTTATGTTCTTAACCACTGCACTGTACTGTCTTTCTGAAAATATTTTTTAAGTGCTGAATGTTTGCTCCATAAGGGGTTCTTTCTTTCATTCTCTCTCTTCTGGAAAGTTCTTCTTGTGTTACGTCTCTTCCTGAAGTCCACTGGGACTTTTATGTCTCCGATTATCTTACCTAACTTTTTACTGACTCCAACATCTCCATTCTTCCATACAGTGGTGTGTTTTTTGGTTTTGTTTTTTGGTGTGCTTTTTTTTGGTTGTTGTTGTTGTTTTTACTGTTGTCGTTGCTAATTGCCATCAAGTTGATTCTGACTCATGATGACCCCATGTGTGTCAAAATTGAATTGTGCTCCATAGGGTTTTCAGAACTGACTTTTTGAAAGCAGATCACCAGACTGTATTCTGAGAAGCCTCTGGGTGGATTTGAAGGGCTAACCTTGCAGCTGGTAGTCAACCACTTACCTGCTTGTGCCAATCAGGGTTCATCTGAATTGACTAGATAAGAAGCTAAGTATAGAATGTGAAATATCAAGAAAGTTAAACTATTAAGCCATTTATGAGGGTGAGTAAAAAATTATCTGCACTCTGGCTGTAGAATTTATTTTAATCAACTCTTAGAAAAGACAAATGCATCATTTTTTTTTACATACTCTCCTTGCTTTTCAATATACTTTGCCAATCTGTAAACAAGCTTTCATAATCTCTTATTTAAAAATGTTTTAGGCTGAGCTGCAAGCCCTGAATGCACCACTATCTTCACAACTTCATCAGAAGTGAAACTTTGTCCTCTAAGGGCTGCTTTCGGAGGACCAAACAGGTGAAAAGCCTGAAGGAGCAAGATCAGGAATACCGAGAGGATGGTTTAACAGCTCAAAATGAAGTTTTTGCAGAGTGTCAACAGTGTGAGCAGAGGTATCTTGACATGCATTGTCATGCAAGATCACAATGCTCTTGGATAGAGATCCTCTGAATTTAATCTGAAGTTTAGGCTTCAGCTCTTCAGTGAGCTTCTCACTGCAATGAGCAATGTTGATTGTTGAAACGTTTTCCTGATAGTGTTCCAATACTGGCCCTTGAGAATCTCAGAACACTGTCAACATCAATTTTGCAGCTGATGGTTGACTTTGGAATTTCTTCTTGGTTGGTGAGTGAGAATGTTTCCATTCCATATTCTGCTGTTTACTCACAAGCTTGTAGTGATGAATCCGTGTCTCAGCAATGATTATTTTTAAATAAACTTTTACTTTCCTTTCGAGTATTGGTCCAAATTTTGTTTGCAGATGTCCAAACACTTCTGTTTATGCTCTTCTGTAAGTTGTTTTGGTGCCCATCTCACACAAACTTTTCAAAACCCAAGTCAGTTGTAGATGAATTCATAGACAGAGCCATGGCTGATTTGCAAATGAGTTGCCACATAATCCACTGTCACTTGTACATTCAATAGAATCATTTATGTGCGCGCTTAATGTTGTCATCAGCCATGGACATGAGTTTTAATATAACCGGAGTTCGGATAATTTTTGACTCACATTCATAGTATTATTGTTGCTGTTAAGTGCCCTCAAGTCGGTTCCAACTCAGTGACTCTATCTAGGGTTTCTGAGTTGCTGCTGGTGAGTCTGGAGCACCAAACTTTTGGTTCAAACTGACCTTGTTATCTACTATCTGCTATGTGCTAGGCACTAGGGACAAAGGGAACTTAAATATGGTAGCTCTTATTCTCTTGGGTCTTTCAGTCTAGTGGCAGAGTTAGGCATTGATTATCATACAAATGTAGATTTTAAATGTGATGAAGAAAAACATAGAATGCTGCTATTAGGAAATACAACAGAACCGAGTTTGTTTTTGGATTAGTGTTATGGATTGAATTGTGTCCTCAGAAAATATGTGCTGTAAATCCTTACCTCTATACCTGTGGTTACTATCACATCTGGGAATGGGCTTTCTTTGTTATACAAACGAGACAGGATTGATGTAGAATGTGTCTTAATCAATCTCTTGGGCCATAAAAGAGATGAAACAAGTAGGTGAAAGAACGTAAGACAAGGAAAGAGACATGCCACACACATGAAGAGTAGATGCACAGAAGAGACCAAGACCTTCCTCCAGAGCCTCCAGAGAGAGAAAGCCTCCCCCGAGACCTGGCACCCTGAATTCAAACTTCTAACTCCTCAACTGTAAGGAAATACACTTCTGTTGGTTAAAGTCATCCACTGTGGTATTTCTTTACAACAGCTCTGCGTAACTAAGGTAGATAGGGAGGGTGGGTTAAACCTCCTTGAGAAAGTGATTTCTCCTGGGGACAGAAGAGTAGACTGGGAGGATCACTAGAGATGAGAGCATGCCTGGCAAAGGGAATAGTGTCGGCAAAGACCCTGAAATGGGAAATGGACTGGGACACTCATGAAACAGATGATCCACTGGAATGATAGTCAACATAGGGAAGAGAGTGGTATGTTAGACTGGAGAGGTGGTAAGAGTCAGATCAGGCAAGGCCTTGCAGGCTATGTGGATTTTACAATGGAAGACACTGAAGGATTATAAGAAGGAGGCTGGCAAATGGCTGATGGGAAGAGATAAGAACACAAAGAAGAAGAGTAGAGACTCTGTTGCAGACTGGGAACAGCAAAGTGGTTGAGGAAGGATGGAGAGCATTGATTCAATTTCAAGATAGTTGTGACTTTACAGGATTTACTGATGGTCTGGCTATGGGAATTAGGGGAAGAAAGATGTACTTTATAATAGGCTTTCGGATAAGTAGTATAGAAATTTGGTGAATATACTGGATCGTTTACTTGATTCGAAACACTCAAGGTAGCACACACTGATCAGTTTTGCAGCGGCATCTTCATTGCCTTGTGTAAATCCACTCAGGTCTTCTGACACCACTGCAAATCTGACTCCACTTTAACCGAAACCTAGTAAGCTTCCCTCTTTGCTTTAGCCTCATCTTGCTCCTGGTTGTAATTAAATCTTGGGTACAGGTGGCTAGAAAATGTGGTCTCTCAACTTTTCCATCACCTGAGGATTTTCTATTTGTGATATTTTTCACAACTCACTGTAAATTTATTCAATTCTGAATTGGCTGTAAGGAGGGGAGGAGCTACGTCACTATTGTTTATTGGTTGATGATCAAATAAACATAGAAAATATAATGGGATCATATAGTTATTATTAAAACCTAACCAGTTTTTAAAAAAGAAATTTTGTTGCATATTAGATAGTCCTGAAAGTTTAATTGTACCACTTTGGGGATATCTTTTTCTGTCATTGTTGAGTTAAAGGCAGTTAATATAAATCCTTGAGAAAATAACATTATTCTTTCTAAAATGAAATCAGGAACCCTACTTCTGAGATAAATTTCATGTATTAAAAGAAATTACCTATCATTCAGGTTTATTCCCTGTCTTTTCATGTAATACACTTGTATTTGATCAGCAGCCCTCACATGATTTCTTTGTGAAAAATTTCCTCTGTATAGAAGAAAGTTTATCATTTGAAATGTTAAATGCAATTATATTGACATATGGTGATAATGGGATAAAGCATACGGGTTAAAGGTTGAGGGAACCATGGCTTGGCAATTAGCGATGTAAATGAAACATTCATTATCCATCATGCTGAGAAGTTGATGAACTGTACAGTGAATCTGAGCCCACAGTCAGGACTGAGATAAGTCATTTCAGACAATACAGTGGAGTATTTATGAGCACCAGGGACAATGTTTCAGCTTCATATCATGGAGAATTCTTTACCTATTCGTTTATCTTGAATAAAGACCTTATAAAGCCCAAACCACAGCACTTTCCTTCCATAGAGATGAATATGGGATTTTAAAACTTTCTCTTAAAAAAATGAAGTATCTTGAAAGCTAACGTTACTGTCGTTAGTGCTGTGGAGTCGGTTCCAACTCACAGTGACCCTGTATAGGGTTTACAAGGAGTGGCTGAAGGGCTTAAACCACCAAGCTCGCTGTTAACAGTCCAGTTCTTATCCTACAATGCCACAGCAGAAATCCTACATACATGTTGGCAGTTGATGTTTTTCATAAAAGTGCATCCCATAAAAAAGAAGCCCAGTAGCTGCTTTATTTTGAAGAAGTGCTTTGATGAACTTCAAAATGGAACCTAAATTTTGAAAGGAAACTATAAATTTAGAGACCTTAGTCTTTCTCCCGAAGATTCTAATCCTGCAAGTTGGATTATGCAGATATAACTGCTGTTCTCATTTCTTCACCAAATGACTAAAGGGATGTTGTTGTGGTTAAGTACAGTAGAGTCGGTTTCAGCTCATAGTGACCCTGTATAGGGCTTCTGAGGAGTAGCTGGTGGGTTTTGAACTGCTAAGTTTGCAGTAAGTAGTCCAGTGCTTATGTTCCAGTGCCACATCAGGACTCCAAAGGGAACATTTAAATCCTTTAAAAATAATATCAAAAGGGGGAATCTGATGCAGACCGTGCAGACCCGGTCAGAAGGTCAAGACCCTGTGGGCCCAAGCGTTGTTGACCGTCCAAACCATATAGGCTCTGAGGATCAGACTTTAGCCACCTAGTAGACATAGCAAACTGTCCCTCATCTGATTATTCAGTAATGCTTGTTAGTAATCTCATACATGAGCCCTGGATATCCACAGACAAATGTAAAAACCTTCCCTAAAAGCTGAGACTGTAAATTCCAAAAAGGCAAGTTCCCCCACCACCCAAAAAAAAAAAAAAAAAAACTAAAGAGGATAGAGAGAAACACTCTTAACTGATGATATATGGAGGGGATAATAATCAATGTAATGAAACAAGCTAAATGAATGGTTGAATGTGAAGCTGATGATGTGCCCTGTAAATTTTCACTCAATCCAAAATAAAAACATTTAATAAATAATAATAATAATAATAATATCAAAACTTGTTGCTTGGCTCATTGTACATCTTGTGCTTATTCTGAAGCATTTCCTGTGAGCCATGAAATAATAATAATAATAATATCAAAACTTGTTGCTTGGCTCATTGTACATCTTGTGCTTATTCTGAAGCATTTCCTGTGAGCCATGAGTGTTGCACATTCAGGAAGTTTAAATCTACCTTGAGAAATTTCATGTTCTGTTGAAAATTGTTCTTCTCAAGTTTTATTTCAATCACATACCATGGTGCCATCAAAAGTGGAATACAGAATTGCTGGGGACTGTTAAGCCAATTTATTTAAGATAAGTAGGGGTCATGTAGTCTTTTTATTGTTGTTCTTGTTAGGTGCCATGGACTTAGTACTGACCTATGCATAACAGTGTGAAACACTGCCGGGTCCTGCACCAATTTCCCAATCGCTTGAGGGTTTCTGAGGAGCGATTGGTGAATTTGAACTGCTGACCTTATGGTTCAAAATGACCTTGTGGTCCAGTGCATTATCCCACATTATCCTACAGTGCCACACCAGGACTCCAGCCTTAGAATGCTGATAATCATTGAAAACATGCTATTAACCATAAAATGATAATCTATGAACAGTGATGCTAATTACCCATATTGGTGAGCTGCTGGACTTAATTAGCGCTGTTGGCTAATGTGCTGGACTGCAAAGTCAGTTTGATCCACAAAGTTGGTGGTTCAAGCTCACCAGCCGCTTCTTGGAAACCCTATACAGGGTCACTATGGGTTGGAACTGACTTGGCGACACTTAACAGCAACAACAAAAAACTTTGCTAATCCATGGAGCTAGAGTTTAGTGCCTTTAGGCTGAAGTGTATAGCAGATTGAAATGTCCTTTGCACATGTATCAGCAGTACTAAGAGAGTTTTGAAACATTGCTGAGAAGGGCAGAGGCCAGGCCAAGGCAAGGACTGAGGGTCAAAGAGAGGCCTGCCTATGGGCACGGCTGAGAATTCCGATCAAAGAATTGTGTTTTGAGCATTTCTGATCCTGCATTGTAACCTGTTAACTTCCCTAGTTACCCCCATAACTGTGAGTATGTTGTCTCAGTTCTCTGTGGCCATTGCAATGAATTATTGGTGCTAGAGGACAAACACTGGATCACATTTTCGGTTTGAATCTCAAAGTTGTTGGTTCAAACTCACCAGCTACTCCTCAGAAACTGTATCCAGGATTGCTGTGAGGTGGAGCAGATTTGACAACATTTAGCAACAACAACAACTGAGTAGAGAGGACTGTGGGAGGAATGGTTGGTGCTACTTTTATTTTATAGAACAGAGCCTATCCTCACTATGAGTTAGAATTAGCTCAATATCAGTGAGTTTAGTTTTGGATAAGGCTCAGAAGAAGCTGGCTAAAATGAGATGCTACAAAGCCACATTTACATCTAGGACAAATATAAAGTGATAATTGTTCTTGCAGACTTAAAGAGAGAAAACCAATAGGTATAATGACAGGTTTTTTGTTTTTTTTTTTAATGATAAAAATATCAAATGGTCCTCTGATAGTGCTGTTGTTCCTGTTTGTCATTGTGAAGAGACAAACTAGCTGATGGGTGTATTTATAGTGCTAACATTCTGAAACATTCCTCTTTTGTCCTCCAGCCTTTCACATGGGTACTTAAGGGAGAGTCTTTTTTTTTTTTTTCTTTTCACCATTTAAACTTATCTTTGTGTTTAATTCTACTCAACTCAGATTGGTAAGTGACAAGGAGAATTTTTTCTTCCTCTTATTGTTGTTAGGTTCCATCGAGACGGTACCAACTCATAGCGACCTTATGCACAGCAGAACGAAACACTGCCTGATCCTGGGCCAACCTCACAATTGTTGCCACACTTGAGCCCATTGATGCTGCCACTTTGCCAGTCCATCTCACTGGGGGTCTTCCTCTTTTTCTCTGACCCTCCATCCTACCAAACATGATATCCTTCTCCAGCGACTGGTCCCTCCTGACAATATGTCTGAAGTATGAGAGATGAAGTTTGGCCATCTTGGCCTCCAAGGTGCACTCAGGCTGCATTTCTTCCAACGCAGATCTGTTGGTTCTTTTGGCAGCCCATAGCACTTTCAATATTCGTCTCCAACGCCATAATTCAAAAGCATCAATTCTTCTACAGTCTTCCTTATTCACTGTCCAGCCTTCGCATGCATATGAGGAGACTTGAAATATTCCATTTTGTAATTCACTGAGTATCACTGTGTGCTAAGAACACACCTAAATTATCTGTTTCTCATAACTCTCTGTAGGATAGACATTGTCGTTGTTGAGTATTGCCGAGTCAGTTCTGACTCATTGTAATCCAGTATAGGGCTTCCTAGGAATGGCTGGTGAGTTTGAACTACTGACGTTGCAATTAAAACTGACCTTGGGATCTTGTACATTATACTATAACCCCACAGCAGGACTCCCCCATTTTACAGATGAGAATGTTGAGGTTAAGGGATAAAACGTAACTCACAGCTGGTAGAAGAATTTGAACTCATGCCCTTCTGTTGCCATATCTGTAACATCTTCCCTGTCTAAAGGTCTCAGTTAATTATCATAAAACTTTATTTTTTTTTAAAATCTTAATTTCATTCTGCTTTAAAGAAGTGAGTCTGCTTGTTTTCTTCTATTATACCCAAGTTTCTAATTGTTGTTTGAAATAATACAATTAAGTTTAGAACTACATGTCCTTTTCAAGCCCTGCAGACTTAAAAATAGATCTGTTGTCTCCTAAACATTCACGTCTTTTCGTTTTCCTTCGCCTCTCCTCTTTTGTTTTTGAACATTTCATTGTGTTATAGGTGAAAGTCTATACAGCAAATTAGTTTCCCATTCAACTATTCATATATAAATAGTTCCATGACATTGGTTGCTGTCTCCCTCCACCTCAGCGGGTCAGCATGCTCCCCATTTCCACCGTGCCTTCTCCATTTCCAGCCCACCAGTTTCCTGCCCTCTTTGCTTTGTCTTCTTGCTTTTGGGTAAATGTTGCCAGTTTGGACTTGTATAGTTGGTTATTCTACAGTACATTCCTCATGAGTGTCATTGTGTACTTTATAGCCCAGACTATTACTTGGATGAAAGGTTGACCTCCAGAAATGGCTTTAGTTCCATGTGAAAAGGGTGTTTTCAGGCAATAGTCTTGGGGGTTCCTGTAGTTTCTGTCAGTCTAGTAAATTTGCTCTTTTTTTTTTTTTTTTTTTATGGGTTTATTCTACAATTTTCTTCCATTCTAACCAGGACCTACTAATAAGAGTGGTTTGAAAAAGAAAAAAATGAAGAAGAAGAAGAAGAAAAAGAGTGGTTGGTAGTGATAGCCAGGCACCATCTATTTTTTCTGGTTTTAGGCTAAAGGAAGCTGTGGTTCCTGTGGACTAATGGCTTCCTTGAGTCTTTGGTCATTCATTCTCCTTTGCTCCAGATGGGAAGAAACCAGTAGTCGTATTTTAGATGGTTGCTTGCATGCTTTTAGGTCTCCAGATGCTACTCACTAAACTCAGATCCAGAACATTGTCTTATGAATTACGCTATGCCAGTTAACCTAGATGTCCCCTGAGATTGTGGTCCTCAAGCCCAGTAAGTCATTCCCACAAGATGTGCTCCGTATGTGCTCTATGATATATATGTATATGAGGGGACTTCAGAAAGTTTGTTGTAAAAAGGAATGAAAAGGTCATAGAATTTTTCCACGAACTTTTTGAAGTTCCCTTGTATCTATAAAACACATGTAAATATTTATACAAATGCCCACAACTGCACTTATATTAGTGTATATGTGTAGTCGCATGTCCCCTCTCACACCAGTACAGCAAACATATCTACCCCTATGTCACTCACAAATCTTTCATTGCTATACTGCTGCTGCAGAACTGTAAATGTTGCAACATTCACTGTGGTGGTTGTTTTCTTGTCTGTTTCTTAGTGTCTTCATTTACCTTGGTCATATTGTGCTGTATTGTCTTTCTCTTCACCAGAATCTATACATATCTATTATCTGGCAAGTGATTCTTCCTCCCGTCCCATCCCTGGTAACCATCCATTAAAGAATATTGCTTTCTGTGTATACATCTATTGCATTTTTTTCCTTTTTTATACTTGTTTATTGCAAATTGGGTGAAGATTTACAGAACAGATCATCAGTTTTACAGTCAACAATTCATACACTTCGTTTCATCTCAATGATTGCAATCTCCTCATTGCAATACCACTTATTCCACTCCCTCCTTGGGTTTCTTGTCTCCATTCCTCCTCCTTTCCCCACCCTTCTGAGCTTTGTCCTAGGGTAAATGCTGCCCTCTTGAGCTTGAATGGTTGACGATTCTATGGTGTGTGTCCCACACCAGTATTGTTGTCCCTTCTATATATCTAATATATTGGTTGGCTAAATGAGGGTGGAAACCCTGTACAGGGTCGCTATGGGTCGGAACCGACTCAATGGCACTTAACAACAACAACAACAAATGAAGGTGAGTTCAATTCCATACTTGAAGGGTAACTGAGGGCCATAGTCTTGGAGTTCTACCAGTCTCTAGCGGACCAATAAGCCTGTGTTTTTTATGACTTTGAGTTTTGTTCCACATTTTCTCCCACTCTATCTAGGTTCTTTCTCCTAATGGTTTCCCTTTCTGAGTAGTTGTCATGGTAACCAGTCACTATCTAGTTCTGATCTCAGGATTGTGGAGACTAACATTCATGTGGTCCATGAATTAGTCTGTTAGACTAATTGTTTCCAAATGTCTTCAATTTTCATTGTTCTTCTTTCCTCTGAACAAGGAGTAACCAATAGTTGCACCTTGTTGTTGTTGTTATGTGCCATGGAGTCAGTTCTGACTCATAGCGACCCTGTACAGGGTATCCGAGGCTGTAAATCTTTACAGGAACAGAAAGCCTCATCTTTCTCCCGTGGAACAGCTGGTAGTTTTGAACTGCTGACCTTGCGGTTAGCAGCCTGATTCGTAACCGCTATGCTACCAGTTGTACCTTAGATGCCACTAATTAGTCCTCCCTTCAAACCCAAAATGTATTTATTTAATATATTCATCACCAGGGCTCAAATAAAGACTTAAAACAAACAAACAAATGATGCCACAGCTTAAGATACAGAGTCCTGTATGGAAATCAAGGGACAGAGACAGACCCACCAAAGGAAAAAAGTAGACAGTGCAGGAGAGCGAGGGCTCTTTGCTGGACACTTGCTGTGAGTAGGTTTCCTGCAGATCTTTCATAAAGACTGGGTTTTTTTCAGAGCTCGGCAAGATGTGTGTTCAATGTTGGGTTCTCCCAGCAGGCTCTGGATGGAAAAGAGGATGGTCCTGACATCATGGTGGGCAGACCACTTGTCCTTCAGGATGTCGAGGCAGGTGTTACCCCAAGCGTTGTCTGCATTGGGATGATAGCAGGATGGGAAGAAATTCACTGTGGGCACATTGAAAAGGTAGCCCATTCAGGAACTCCAGGGAGAACTTATACCTCAGGTGTTCTTGTATTGTACCAGCACTTCCGTGGATGGTCCCCACCCACTTGTAAAGGTTGTCTGGTTCAGGGGAGGCAGAACTCCTTGTCACCAGCTATCATGAGGGTCATCCGCTCCTGCTGTACCCTCTTATCCACAGAGCCCTGGGCAGCGCTCTCAATGGGCTCAGTCCCTTTCCATGCAGTGACACCACTGACTGCAGCTGGGTCTTGGTTCTAGGAGGCTGTTTGGTTGACGCTCCTAGAGAAACAGAAGACACGCCTGCAACTGCCGGGCAGCTGGCGCTCATGAGCTTTTACAATTCCCAGTTGCTTGTAGGATGTAGAACATTGTCTTTGTGAACTCTGTTAAGCCAGTTGACCATGATGTGTCCCGAGACTATGGTCCTGAGGTTCCAGGCACAGCAACTCATTCCCTCCAGGTATTGGGTATGACTAAGAAGTTTTCATAGTTTTACTCCCTGCATGCTCTACCACATTCATGGCTATATTTGCAGTAAAGTTAAATGCCCATGTACAAATAGCCTCTGCAAAACCTGGACATATCTGTAGGTATACTTCCAATATCTCTCCCACACACAATCAGTCTGTGCTTCTATCCATGTGTATACCTGTCGGTCACTGTTATTGCAGGATTGTGTGTATAGCAGCATTTACCTCTGCTACCTTTAACAGTTGCCTTCATCATGCTTCTGCCTACTTCTCTCTTGTTGTATATTGCCTTCCCCCTTACCCAAATTAACATGGGTCCCTACCCTGTAGCCGATGAATTACTTCCCTTTCTACCCCACTCCTGGTAACCTTCAAAGAACAATTCTTTTAATGTGAAAACCTTTTCTTGACTTTTTTTTTTACAACAGTGGTATCATACAATATTTGTCCTTTTGTGACTAATTTCACTCTGCATAATGTCCTCCAGGTTCATTCATGCTGTAAGGTGTTCATAGCATTTAGGTCCATCCTTTTGCTATTGTGAATAGTGCTGTGCTGAACATGGATGTGCATATACTATTCATATTGCAGCTCTCATTTCTTGAGGAGATATGCCAAGTAGATGGATTGCTGGGTCAAAAGGTAATTTTATTTCCAACTTTTTGAGGAAGCGCCATCCCATTTTCCACAGTGGTTGCACCATTTTACAGTTCCCACCAGAAATTGTTGGAATACAAGTTGAAATTTTTCAACAAACTGATGCAGCACTGGAAGCACTCACTCATCTCTGCCAAGAAATTTGGAAGACAACTAAGTAGCCAACCAATGGAAAGAGATCCATACTTGTGCCCATTCCAAAGAGAGGTGATCCAAAGGAATGTGGAGATCATCAGACATTAACAGTAGTATCATTAATACCAAATGCAAATTAAATTTTGCTGAAGATTATTTAAAAACCACTGTAGTGAGCTGTCAGAAAGGATGTGGAATGAGGGTTACCACTGCTGACATCAGATAGATCTTGGCCGAAAGCAGAGAATACCAGAAAAATGTTTACTTGTGCTTTTGACTATGCAAAGGCTTTCAACTTCATGGATCTTGAAAAACTATGGATAACATTGTGAAGAATGGGTATTCCAGAGTAGTTCATTGTGCTTATGAGGAACTTGTACATAGACCAAGAGCTAGTTGCTAGAGAAGAATAAGGAGATATGAAATGGCTTAAAATTGGGGAAGGCATGTGCCAGGGTTGTATCCTTTCACCATATTTATTCTATATGTTGCTGAATAAAGAAAATGAGAAGCTGGATTACATGAAGAGGAACATTGCATCAGAATAGGCGAAGACTTACTAATAACCTGTGATATGTTGAGGATACAACTTTGCTTGTTGGAAGTGTTGTTGTTGTTGTTGCTATTAAGTGCCATCAAGTCAGTTTTGACTCAGATCGACTTGTAGGGTTTTTGAGAAGCAGTTGATGAGTTAGAACCACCAATCTTGCAGTTCAAACTGACCTTGGGGTCCAGTGCTTATCCTACATCACCACACCAGGAGGCTTAAAATTGTTGTTGTTGTTAAGTGCCATCGAGTTAGTTCTGATTAATAGAACTCCTCCTTCTGAAGAGCAACCAGTGGGTTTGCACTGCTGACCTTGTGGTTTTCAGTTCAATGCTGATCCTACTGCACCATACTAGGAGTCCTTAAAATACTCACTTATGAAGATCAAGGCTACATACAGCCTTCAGTATGAACTGCACCTCAAAATAAAGAAAGCAAAAATCCTCACAACTTAAACCAATAAATAGCATCATGATAAACAGAAAAGACTGAAGTGATAGATGACTTCATTTGCTTGTATCCACCATCAACACTCATGGACGCAGCAGTCAAGAAATCAAATGACACATTGTATATTAGGCAAATCTTCTACAAATGTTAAAGAGCAAAAGTAAGATTTTTGAGGACTAAGGTGTGCCTGACCCAAGCCATGGTATTTTTAATCACCTCATATGCATGCAAAAGTTGGGCAATGAATAAGGAAGATTATAGAAGAATTGATGCTTTTGAATTATGATTTGGGTGAAGATTATTGAAAGTTTCACGGCCTTCCAGAATAGTAAACAAATTAGTGTTGGTTAAAGTGCAGCCTGAATGCTCCTTAGAAGCAAGCATGGTGAGACTTCATCTCTCATACTTTGGACATGTTGTCAGGAGGGACCAGTCCTTGGAGAAGGAATTCATGCTTGGTAACGTGGTTGGTGTTAGCTGCCATTGAGGTGGCATCGACTCATAGTGACTCTGTGCACAACAGACCAACACACTGTTCAGTCCTGCACCCACCTCACAATCATTGCTACACTTGAGCCCATTGCTGCTGCCACTGTGCCATCTCCTTTGGGGTAAAATGGTAAGACAGTGAAAAAGATGAAGACCCCTACCTCTGCATGTGGTTACTAGCTGCCTTGAATATCTCCTTTGGTAAATTGTCTGTTCATGTCCTTTGCCCATTTTTTAACTGACTTGTCTTTTTTGTTGTTGTTGAGGTATTGAAATTTTCTATATATTTTGAGGTCAAGCTGTTTTCAAATATGTTATTTCTCCAGTTTTTACCCTAGACTGTAGGTTCACTTTTTGCTCTTTTGCTAAGCCTTGATTTTTAGGAGGTCCCCGTTACCTAATTTAGCTAATGTTGTTTTAGCATTTTTAGTTATGTTTGCTAATACTTTTATGCCATAAATTAGGACCCCTTGCTTGGTCCTTGTATTATCTTTCATAAACTTTATAGTTTTAGAATTTTGATCCATCTTGTGCTAGTTTTTATATATGGTATGAGGTATGGGTTCTGTTTAATTTTTCTGCAAGTGGTTACACAGTTTTATGAGTACCATTTATTAAACAGACAATCTCTTCCCAGTTAAATGGACCTTTACTTTTGGTCAAAGATGAGTTCTCCATAGCTGGATGGATTTGCTACTCTGGATTCTCAATTCTATACCATTAGTAGTCTGCTATCCACAAGGTCAGCAGTTCAAACCCACTACTCGTTCCTCAGAACCCTATACAGAGTTGCTGTGAGTCAGAATGGACTCACTGGCATTTAACAACAGCCTACATCTGTAGTCGTACTAGTACCAAGCTGTTGTAACAACTCTGGCTCTATAGGAAGTTCTGAGAACGAGACGTGTGAGGCATCCTATTTTGTTGTTCTTCGATAACGCTTTAGCTATTAGGGGCTTTTTTAATCTGCCATAGAAAGTTGGAAGGAGCTCTGGTAGCGTAGTGGTTACGAATTAGGCTGGGAACCTTAAGGTCAGCAGTTCGAAACTACCAGCTGTTACGCAGGAGAAAGATGAGAGTTCTGTTTCCATAAAGATTTACAGCTTTGGAAACCCTGTACTGGGTCGCCATGAGTTGGAACCGACTCCACGGTACTTAACAACAGTAACAACAACAATAGAAAGTTGGAGATGATTGTTTCCATTACATTAAAGAATGTTGTTAGGATTTGGATCAGGATTGTATTATATACATACAAGTAAATTTGGGAAGTGTTGACATTTTCACAATATTTTGTCCTCAAATCTATGACATTATATATTTATTTAGGCCTTTTTTGATTTCTTGGAGTAGTGTTTTACAGTTTTGCTTGGATAAGTCTTTATTAAAAGACTTGGGTAATTTTCATAGTTTTCTTTGCATAAGTCCTTGGTTAGATTTATCCCTAGGTATTTAAGTTTCGGGAGCTCAGTCCTTCCATAGGATAAGCACTGGACTGTGAACCACAAGACCTGTGGTTTGAGCCCACCAGATTCTCTAGCGGGGGAAAGATGAGGCTTTCTGCGTCTGCAAAGATTTATAGTCTTGGAAACCATATATAGGGTTGCTATGAATCAGAATCAACTCGAAGGCACTTAACAACAATCTTAACCTTTTGGGGCTATTATAAATGGTATTTTAAAAAGAATTTCTTTTCAGAGTTCTCCTTGTTAGCATTGAGGATTCCAATAGATTATTGTACGTCAATTTTGTTGTCACTTTGCCGAACACTTATATTAGATTCAGTACCTTTCCAATGGAATCTCTAGGATTTTCTAAGCATACAATCATGTCATTTGCAAACAGAGATAGCTTTACTTCTTCAATAATTTGTGTTGTTTCCCTTTCTTGTCTTATTACTCTAGCTAGTCCAAAAAGAAGTTGTACCTTTTCTTCATTAAATTCCATTCTTCTACTTCAGTTTTTCCGATTTTTAGCTTTTCCTCCCATTTTCCTTCTCTTGGGTGATTTTTAGCAGTTAATTAACATATTGGGTCTCCTAAGTAGTCAAAGTTCTTATTGTTAAAATCTTTTACAGTTGCATCAGAGGAACAGGCAAAAGAAGATACTGACATTATTACATTATATCGAGATATATTCAGTTTGCAGATGATAAAGACTGTAGAGTGAATATATTAAAACAAAAATAAAGAATAGATCATCCAGCATAAATTAGCCCCTCTTCCAGGTTTTCATTTTGAAAACTCTATCAAACCAAAGCCAAACTCTTTATCATCAAGTCAATTACGGCTCATAGCGACCCTGTAGGACAGTGTAGAATTGCCTCCATGGGGCTCCAAAGGCTGTAAACCTTTACAGATGCAGACTGCCACATCTTTCTCTCATGAAGTGGCTGGGTAGCAGCTCAGCACTTTATCCACTGCATCACCATACTGTGTACACATGTGGTCACTATGAGTTGGAATCAGCCCAACAGCATCTGATGTGGTTTGGGTGCTTTGGATGGTGCCAATGGTTGACAGACTCAGCTTCTAATTGAACGCTTGGAGGTCCAAGTTCACACAGAAGCTCTTTGGAAGAAAGGTCTAGCAATCTAGCCCTGGAAGAAATCAGCCATTGATGACCCTTTGGAACACAGTTCTTCTCTGACGCTTGCCATGAATAGAAATCAACTAAGTGGCAAATGGAGTCCTGTTGTAGTGCTGTGAGATTAAGATTGGTTTGAACCACAAGGTCAGTGGTTCAGACTCACCAAGCTGTTCCCTTGGAAACCCTGTACAGAGTTGCTATGAGTCAGAACCAACTCTACAGCACTTAATAACAACAACAAATGGTGACTGCACTATTCTAGTATAGTTTCTTACTATAAGCGGCTCTTTTTCCCAAGCAGAAAGGTTTGGGAGCTAGATGTGTACTTTTCTAGATAAAGAGAAAGTGCAAATGGTGACTTGGTTGTGCTTCCATCTTTTGTTAAAGTCATTTTGTTTGTGAAATCCTTGTATGATTGCCTGTTGATAACCAACATGGTGCTGTAGGTAAATTTGCATTGCAATGCCGGTGGTTCAGATTCACCAGGTGCTCCTCGGAAACCCTACACAGGGTCGCTATGAGTCAGTACCGACTTGACGAAAGACAGTTTTGTTTGTGAAATCCTGCCTATTGATAACTGATAAAATCCAAAATTGCAGTTAATCACCTACTAGAGAGAGACTTTTGTAAAGTCACAGAAAGATGCCCTTGTTTTCCTTTAAGCATTTCCTAGGGCTTGAAGAGGGATAGTTCTGAGTATCAAGATTATGTGTGAACTATAGCAAGTAACCAGATACGCCTTACTATACACCTTACTGTTAGTAACTTATATATTAAGTGGGGAGCTCAATGGCTTCACAGGATGAGCACTGGACTGTGAAACAAAAAGTCAGCAATTTGAGTCCACAGGAGAAAGATGAAGCTTTCGACTACCACAAAGATTTAAGAAGCCTCAGAAACTCTTGCTACGAGTCAGAACTGACTCCACAGCACTTAATAACAATAGTATATTCAGCAAAATCTCAAAATGACTGTTGGAAATTTAAAAACAACTTAAATATATATTCTTCACAAAGTAATTATGGATATTGGATTGAATAGTATTCTGATAGCCTTTTCATACTAGTAGCAAAGAAGTGGTACTTCTGTAGTGGGCTTGGGTGTTTGCTTATGGAGAAGGGTTGTATTCTGGCCTCAGGGTGGGGTACAAACAAAAGACAAAGCTCTTTTCCTTCAACAGCCAGGGAGCAGAGGGGAGACCTCCTCCAACTGACCCATTGGTCTAAAGTGGGCGTGCGATGGAGTTAAAAGATTTGTGGATTAAAGGGGAGTTTGCTTCTTTTCACCTATTACTCTGCTCTCCGACTTCCTGTGTGGTAAATTTCCTGCAATGTTGCTTTGTAGTTGACATCAGGACAGGGAAAACATCTTAATGAACCCACTGAGCCTCACACTGTTAGTGTTGTCCTTATCACAAAATGAGTACTCATGCTGCCTTTTAATCAAAGGAACGGGGCAGTTACTTCTTTCTCATTCAGTACGGGGAGGGGGGCGGAGGGGTGTGTGTGTCTGCACAACCCCCTTAAGGTCTGTGACCTTTGTGGGCATTCTGAGGAGTCTGGAGGCCTCTCCATTCTGAAAGAAGTGGAAATAAAAGCAGATTGCATTTGCAAATTCTTGAGTTTACTTTTCATCTGGAATGACATTTACGTTTGTTTTTTCTGTTTTCTGGTTCTTGCTGAGTTTTCTGACAATCACTTTTCTCAACAGACATTTAGTGAGTTTTAAAAATATGATATTGTTATGTGCCATTGAGTAGTTTCAACTCATAGCACCCCTGTATAGGGTTTCCTAGGCTGCATATCTTTGCAGGAACAGAAAGCCTCATCTTTTTTCCCATGGAGTGGCTGGTGACCTTGAACCACCAACACTGTGGATCGCAGTCCAGTGTTTATCCTACAGAGCTACCGTGCACAACTATTTTCATGCATAGGAACCCTGATGGGGTTGTAGGATAAACACTGGACTACTCTCTGGTAGCGTAGTGGTTACGAATCGGGCTGCGAACCTAAAGGTCAGCGGTTCGAAACTACCAGCTGCTCCGCGGGAGAAAGATGAGGCTTTCTACTCCCGTAAGGATTTACACCCTCGGAAACCCTGTAC